>NC_090450.1:143163080-143475580 GCF_031143425.1 Pleurodeles waltl
TAGAAAAAAAGCAGATCCATGCAGCAAGGGCCAAGCATAATTGTTACTCGGGAAATACATTTGTCAGACGACTGGCTCAAATGTATAGAGCACTTTCACCAGCCATCAGAGATTTTACAGAGCATACGAAGTCCCAGCCCCCACCTCAGGTGTCTGACACACCTAGGTGCATTCACATGCATCACACACTGAGGGTCCTGTGTGCTTTAGGCTTAAGTCCAGCAATACCTGGGCCTATCCCTTAATCAGGCTGTCAACTTATCATCATCCATATCCTCACAGGGCAGGAGCCTCACAGACCCGATCCTCCCTGTGACAAGATGAGAGAGGGCGAGATAAAAAATCAAGAGCTGAAAATCTGAAGTCTGTGAAGTGAATGCAGATGTCATCGTTCAGTTTCCAGCTTCAGAACCTGAGGTGGGAAACACTGTAGGTTGTTATTGGGCAGCATAAGATGTCATTCTGGCAAATAATGTCTATCCCTGAGTACGTGATGGCTGCACTCTTGATCTCAGCCCTTTGGAATATGTGCAATGATAAAATAGACTTGTACCTTCTTCAGCGGCTTTTTTGTTATTTGATTTATCATAATTTTAATTTTCTTATTATATTTTTTTTAGCTTTGGTGATGTCACTACCTGCAATGTCACCAGGATCAAAGGTCACATAATATCACTTCCAGTAATGCAACCAAGAGTCCTGTTATTTGATGTCATTTCCTACGACGTCATCACAGGTGCAACAGGCAAGCATTGTCACTTCCACTACCCCTGGCATTTTGGTGAATCAGCATCCATGCCCTTTCTGACTTCATTAATTCAACATGGGGTGGTAAAGTAGTGCCCCCTCCGAGTAATACCACAAGCTATGATGAAAGATTTACCCCGCGACTATTTTAGTGAAGTCAGCATACTTGTAACGGGGACATTTAATTAGTTAAAAAAAACCTAAACCATTCCTTTCTGTAGTTGCAGATATGGAAAGTGTCTGAGCTGGCAAGATGTCTAAGGCCACTAGAGCACAAGATGTACTGCATGAGCCTTGGTGGTCACTCCCATCTCGGTAATCCTTTCTCCCCTTTGTAGCCTGCACTAAAGTACCGCTGAGGTGGGTGACAAAAACACGTGAGATTAACAAATAGGGCCCTTCTTTTTGTAATGTACTAAGGAAGCATACTGATTATTATCACAAATAGACATATAAACAAAAATTAAAATCATCACTGAACAAGCTATACAAAATCAGCAGGATGTCCCACTGGTGTGTTTAAGTCTTAATGAAATTAATGCAAACTCTTGTCTTATTGTATTTCACGAAAAATATTTGTAAAGCAGGTTATTGATTTGAACACATTATGCCATTTCATGTAATTCACATATGTTTTAGTTTCTCTTCTGGTGCCCTTTTAATTACCTATATTCATACTGCATTTGCCTTAAAATGTAAGTGTTAGAAACACAATTAGCTCAATTTCTTTCAATTCTGCACCACTTTCAGCAGTTAACTATATCACGTAGGCTTGCAATTAATGCAGAGTCTAGGGACACCTCGTTCCAGATGCCTGAACAAAGTGTAATGTAAGGCGCTCTATAAATACCCAGGCACCTCATTTCCCCGTAGTCCCAGATGGAGTGCCCTTACTGGAGGACTTTTGGCTCAAAAATAGTAGAAAAAAGGGTTCCTTTTTTAAGCATATATGTAAACCAAAGAAAACATAAAATTCAGAGTTCTTTAGTTTGTATTTTTAAAATAATTGTGGTGACCAATTCTTCAAACTAAATTGTGCAATGACTGAACAACCAGATTAAGTATTACTGTAGAATTAACGATGAGCCAGTGAGTCAAAATCTTTATTCAGTCACATGTTGACAATAAAAGTGCCCAAAATAACATATTACATTCCATAATTTAGTATTAGCCGCCTAAAATGGTCATGCTAAACGCAGTTTTTAATCCAAATGTTATCAAGCTCCATAATAAAAACATCTAATATTCAGTTTACAATAAAATCATAAAAATCCATAAATTGCCGGTTTAAAACAATGTAATCAAAGCTGAATCAATCCTGAATCAGTATTCATGACACATATTTCTTTCTCATTTTTAAGGCGGACACAATAAAATTTAATACTGAATAACATATTGGCAGGGATTCAAGGTGCTGCAACAAAAATAAACCTTCTCGATGTGTCTTAAAGGTTTTAACATCTAACATAGGGCATAGAAATCGTTTTCTAAAAGAGGAATACTGTGTGCAAAACAGCATAAAGTGGTTCGTTGTTTGGGGGATTTACCATCACATGGACAACACGGTAAAGAGACAAACCAAGTACCTATGATGGGAAAGGCCACTAGTCAATGGATCAAATTCAGTCCAATCCGAGTGATATAGAATCTTGATACAGGGTCCCTTATCCAAATTAAGTAAAGCTTCATATCTTGAGTAGTCAAGAGTGGGACATATGATTGGACAGTAACCCTCTCAAATGAGTTTGCTATCCTGATATTTTCTTTATGTGCATAAATGATGAGCCATTTGTGATATGTCTTTTCTTTATCCCCTTATCACTTGTCACATTATGTGCATGTAAGCAAATGTTCTATGCAAAGTGGCCTAACACCTCCGCAGTGGAGGAGCGCTATACGAAAGAAGTTAAACGAACCAAATACATGAGGTGAAACATCCATAGACTTCATCGGGAGTGCCTACGGAATTTGCAAACAGTAACATTGGGAGATTTCTGAAAGATCTGAACTTTACTAAATACATTTATATTTTAATGCATTTCGGTTAAAGGGGTTAAATAGTGTGCAGGGAAAAGGGACCTTTTCATAACATTTCAGAACCTTTTTAACCAAAAAAGATAGTACATGTGTACATTCCACATACTTTGTGACAGATCTGGCAATAGCTAGGTATACCACACAAATGTTAGGAGTGGAAATTAAGTAAATCCCTGGCCCAGCCATTGACATTACCTACACAGACTGGTGGCACCGTGTTCATGTTTCAAATTTAATAGTTATATTTGCAGCAGTCTCATGCCACTATATTGTATTGACTGATAAGAGAAGATAAAGGCATTCAGCTTTGGGAACATTTGAGAATCTGAGAAAAAATTGTCAGAATGTCTGTTACCCTAAATGGAAGACATTGCAAAGAAAAGAGCCACAGTAAACACTTTTATTTAACAGTTTATGAAGAAAGCGACCTGAATGCCTACCATATGGACCTTCAATTTGTATACTATATAACATTTAGCGTTTCTAAAGAATAATTAAGACAAAAATCTTAAGAGTATTGTTTTCTATTTAATTTTAGATGACTGATTTTTATGGGAGCACAGTAGAATATACCTAGTATTCGAACGAATATTGAATAGTTTGTTAAGTATTCTGCAGATGGGTTGTACTTTTCCAAACTTAGATGTACAGATCTCACATAGAAGTAAACAAACTTGTAAGAGTTCTCCTGTTTCTTTAATTCATCTTACTTTCACATCCAAATGAAAACTGCACACGGAATCCAGGGCAAAATATCAGAAGAAAGCAGTGATTACATTCTTTAATGAATATTTATTTCTTAGTTAATGTGTTTCTTTATGAATACTAATCATGGGGTGCTCTTCCAGAAGAGAAGAATTAGGAAATCTCTCTCAGTAATTGTAATGCACAGATAAGATACACAGGCAAAGGGCTGAATTTTCCTGTTCCACCTTGCTCACTACTACAAATGCATGTAATGTCTGTTTTATCACAGACTCAGCTACACCACACATGCTTAAACGTAGGCAATGCATTTCCCATCATTAGTTCCCGTGCCAATTGATAAACGTTAAAAAAGTGACAATTTCAGTCAAAATGCAGAATGATGGGCTTAACCGTTTGAAAGAGACATGAGCATCATTAGATGACACACGTCAGAGCTCAACAATATGAGATGATATATATATATTTTTTTACAACTATTGTTAGAGCAAAGGACTTTCGTAAACTCCATTGAAGACACTGAAATGGTTTAGGATCAATGATGGCTGGCACAGACCTTCTGCGCCAATATTCCAACATTGGCTATTTGTTTCTCCATTTTTATATTATAAGATTGTACCTCCGTGGTTGGAAGGATCTAATAACTTTATAGCCCTTCTCCCTTGGCCTCTCATGGTTGCTGGTGGCTCTCACTCTCCTTACAGGCCTTAGCTGTGGGGCAGGAGCACATAGCTCTGTGTTTGGGCTTTTATTAACTGTTATTGCCCTCAGCATCCTGGTATAATGCCTATTTACGTGTAGCAATTAACTCTAACAGGTGCCTTACTTTCCTGCTTTCTATAAATTCCCTGTTTGCAGATGTAGACATAGTTAACGCATTAAAAGCTGTATTTTTAGTACGAATAAGGCAAAGTGTGTATTGTGTTCACAACACAGTCTCTTTTAATAGCATTTACAATCAGATACTAGCAGTAAATAATCGTTTTAAATGAGGGTTACTGAATTCTTCAGTCTCTGAAAGGTGAAAGACTGATTTGATCACACTCGGATTAGCACCTACAAGCATAGATTTCATGTTCTTCTCTACAATTACCACTTAAACATTTTAACTATAAATATACATGATACCAGCTACTATACCCATGCATCTGTGAATTGGGTGAACATCATTAATTCTGCTTATTTTATTTTGTTGTAATGACAGGATGCAACATGTCTCGCATCTAACATGCACTCTCATTATTTTATTTAGCCTTGAATTAACCTTTTCAGTGTATAATGTCACATGTATGAATTGCATAAAAACACCAAAAAGCAAGATAAAACAAAACGCCACTGCGATACACCTACTTCCAAATATCTTACACCCATTTTATTTAGGAAATAATTTCCGTTTTTAAAGGATCGGAAAGTGTTTTATCTCTCCTATTTCTGTATCTCTTCAAAGCCTTTGTTAATTGATTTCATGATGTGTTATATCATGATAAACTCACTGCAAGGAAATGTTTACATCCCGGCTGTGTCTGTAGTGTACCCCTCAGATAAACTCGGGACATTGGTAGCAGCTGGGTCACCAAACTATTGGGTGTGCAGTACATACACAGAAAAGTGCTTGGTCAAATAACTATATTTCAGATACAATTTTGTTCACCAGGAATCTTCTTCCATGAAATGCAGCAATGTATCTTTGGAAACTCAGGTGTGAAGAGACATCTAAAAATAGCCACTAATGTGTGCGACAGGTTTCTGTGCTACCTTGGTGCTTCGGGTTATTCATGCTGGCCAGGCACCGTGTTGTTCTACCATATTTATAGAGTTCTCTATCACCTAGAGGTGTTCTGACGATGTATAGATTTTAAGATAATTGCATGTCCTGTTTACTGTTCTACTCTGCTACAGTTGCAGCATCTCCCTTTAGTTCCATATATCATGCTTCTAGACAAAATTCTAGTCTTCTCTTCTATTAACTCTTTTAATATAATTTCATCTATATATTTCGCAGCCCTTATTTTGTTGTACTTATTCCTGTATGACGTAGCAGCAATTGAATCCCTCGCAGAGGTCTACTGAATGTCGGAGAGCAGCAGTTAACAATATGTGATTTATCACCATATATATGAGATTCACCCATTCCACGGAGGTTGCTCTAGGGTGCTGAATATTCCATATCTAAAAACACCCTGCCATGGCACTCATTTTAGTTTAGAGACCATGATTTCATGTTAGGAAATATCCCTTGCTGTGCAATCACAGAGTAAAGGGGTGGGAGGGGATGGTTAGGATAGATGGATGTGAGCTGCACAGTCTTATTAGACCTAGGTTAGGAATGTAGATTTTGGAAAATTAATACAGAATCTGATACGTATAATTTGTACATCTCTCTGGCTTCTTTAAAACTGCAGATGTTGCATGGTCTGGAATTAAATTGGCAAAGAAGAAAACTATGTGAGGTTCTGTCATATGTAAAATGATCGAATAATTAAAACTGTCCATGGTGGATATATGAAACTATGAGATGATGAGCAATGTAATGGATGTTGCACTTCACATGATTCTGAACTTAAACTGATTCGATCATGCTAATTTAGGTATTCATGCTCATAATCTGTAAGGCACAAGCCTCAAGCATAGGTACGGGATTGCTAAATCAATACCAGATATCCAGAATTTCCAACTGATATATGGTTACATCCAACAAATCTAAATTGTTATCAGTTAGTAGGTCGTTGGTTATCCCGAGAAGGGTCTGACACCCCTGGGTCTACTCTGGACGTCCAGACTTAATGTAGCATGTATATACATATTTACCATTAGTCTGAACTCTAACAATCACAAGAAAGACACATAGTTGCTGAAAGTAAAACACTTCATGAAAAGCTGGGTAGCTTACCTAGCTACCTTACCTAAAATAACCACACTAAAGAACCATTAAAAGCCTAAAATCTCCAAATCTAGCAGCAGTTTAAGTCTACTAGGGTCTATAGTAAAAATACTAAGTTCTGTTTCCACTGCTTTTATCTAAATAAAAACACTTAAATGGAGTTCCTATTTAGTCCTAGTACATATAATCTGCCAAGTGACTTCACCATTTGACTAAATACCTCAAAGAATCCATAATCAACTAAATTAACAACATTTTCTCCTAATCTCAAATATATAAAGTATTCTCATTAAATTCTGTTCAACCCTCATGCACACTAAATTCATGAGGAGTTCTAGCTCTTCATTGTAGAGAAGCTTAAGAGGATAGAACTCTTCCCGCCCCACAGGTTAAGGACACATTGCCCCAATTAATGAAGTCACCCTGAAACAGTGGCTCATTACAATTTGCCAGAACCAGATATTCCTTACATTTCACTGAGCTTATACCACCCGTAATTATGAAGAAAATTAGCTCACTATTTGATCAACATGATGACACCTCTTTATCTCAATAAACAGTTCCAGAATGTCTATAAATAGGCCAGGTCTTGTCCTTAATTAAATATCCCATACAGCATATTTATCAAGTTTTTGCTTTGTCTTTGCACCATGTAAGAGGACACAATGGCAATACAAAATCTAAATGAGATTTATCCACCCATGCAAGGCCACCTTGCATGGCCCTGGGTGGTTTGATAAATTTAGAGAAACGCAAGGCAGCACAAATCACTGCCTTGCGTTACACTGGGGCAGGGAGGCGTGCCATGGGTGAAGCGTGGTTGATCCCATGCATCCACCGATGGATTTTGACATGGTCTCAGATTTACCAACATTGTAGATCTGGGAAGTCATCAGAAGTGTGTGCTTTCCCACCACAGGAGCAAGAGGAGAAATATATTTTTTTCTCCTCGTTGTTTCATCTTCTAAGTGTACTGCACTTTGCAGCACACTTAGACAGAGGAAAATGCCTCTGAGGATTGTTTTTGTGCAGGAACGTGTCCTTTTCTGCACAACAACAATCCTGCCTGCAATGCAGACACCCTTGCTACATGATGCAAAGGTGCCTACATTGGTGCTAGGCAGACAAAAGTTTGCCAGCACTGGGAAATAACAGGAATGCACCATATAATGGTAACTATGATGCAAGGTGGCCTGATGTGCTGGGTTTCATGAACTTTTGATACATATGGCCCCCCGAGTGGATCTGGCAGATCCAAATAAGTTTTGCGCGTTCTCTAATCTCCCTGATCTCACTAAAATTCTAAAAAACTGCCTTGAATCCTATCTAAAATGCATCATGCAAAATATTATACTACCATATGAGCTCAAGTCAGGCTTCAGGTTTGGATGCAGCACTAAAACAGATAAATTATGTATTCGAGGAATTCCAGAACTGCATCTAGCTCCCCAATGACTGCCCTGCTGACCACGAGAAAAATTAAAGCTCAACCACATCTTACCAATTCTGAGCTCTTTGACGCGGCCTCCATTAGAAGTGAGCATCATTCTTAAACTAGATAGTGTCATGCGCAAAGCCATGTTTTTGGGAACACCAAACTACTTTGGCCAGGAACTATCTCTGGCAGTGAAAGACTTCAATAGACTAAAAACGTTATCGTCGAAACATTAGATCTTAAGAAAGAAAAAAACTGTAGAACATCCCTTCAAGAAAAGTGCACCTAGATTATCGAAGTCCATGCTGGCAGACATCAGAGCAGTTCCAGTTCCATTATATGGGGCTTTATAAAAGGTGCTGAAAACCTGCTATCTTTCATCACTTCCAATTTTGACAATTTTATTTTTATTTTTTTGCTGCAATGTGCTGCAAAACATTTTGATACTATTGTATACTGCTCACTGAAAGATTCCACATTACAAAAGCTACTGGAGTTTGCAGACTGGGTAATGCACTTGAAATGTTTATTTTTCCATATGTTATTTAAGTCCATAACCAATTTATCTTATGTAATTATTTTATAGCTATTGGATACCATAATGTGTCATATTACTCCACATAGTATATAACATTTTACATTGTGTTGAATCTTCAAATGTTTGCCCACAACTGTTCTGATGGACATAAAGGGGCATATTTATACTCCGTTTGCGCCGGAATTGCGTAGTTTTTTTTTACGCAATTCCGACACAAAACTAACTCCATATTTATACTTTGGCGTTAGACGCATCTAGCGCCAAAGTCCATGGAGTTTGCGTCCTTTTTTAGCGTGGACACCTACTTTGCGTTAATTATATGCAAGGTAGGCGTTCCCGTCTAAAAAAGTGACTCCGCGGCATGTGCGCCGTATTTACACTCCCGGGCAAAATTCACACCCGGGAGTGGGCGGGCAAAAAAAAATTACGTACGCCCGCTTTTGCGCCGTTTTTTAGCGCCTGGAAAAGGCAGGCGTTAAGGGACCTGTGGGCTCGGAAGGAGCCCAGAAGTGCCCTCCCATGCCCCCAGGGACACCCCCTGTCACCCTTGCCCACCCCAGGAGGACACCCAAGGCTGGAGGGACCCATCCCAGGGACAATAAGGTAAGTTCTGGTAAGTATTTTTTTTTAAAAAAAAATTGTGGCATAGGGGGGTCTGATTCGTGCCCCCCTACATGCCACTATGCCCAATGACCATGCCCAGGGGACAGAAGTCCCCTGGGCATGACCATTGGGCAAGGGGGCATGACTCCTGTCTTTGCTAAGACAGGAGTCATTTCTATGGGGGTTGGGAGTGGAAAAAAATGGCGCAAATCGAGTTGAGGCGAAAAATTGGCCTCAGCCTGACTTGCCCCATTTTTTCACGCCCAAGCTCCATATCCCCCTACGCCGGCGCTGCCTGGTGTACGTCGTTTTTTTCAACGCACACCAGGCAGCGCCGGCGGCTAACGCCGGCTAACGTCATTGCTTAAATACGGAGCCCGCATGGTGCTTCAGAATGGCGTTAGCCAGCGCAAATTTTTTTGACGCAAAACTGCGTTAGCACAGTTTTGCGTCAAAAAGTATAAATATGGGCCAAAGTCCTCTGCCACCCAGTGGATTTTATATGTGCTATATAAAACCCTAAATAAAAAGTGAAGTAATTGCTCTGACCTATGGCATCATGGTAATACCATGGATAATGTTCTAGTTCCCCATCATATTATTTATCTTGGCCATCTTCCAGTGATACAAGTGTCTGCTTATCAGTGGAATGCATTCATGGACAAAACCTTGACTGCTCCGCAGCCACCTCCTTAACTTTAAAGTAAACAAATCCCATATATATGGCATAACGCTAGAGGGCTCTGTATTTTACTGTCCTTCATGTGATCAAAATTGTGCTATTAAAACCCTCTGTGACTTATGTAAAAGTGTCCTAAGTGCTGGGGACAGGTCAAAGCTTCAGGGAACTCGCCAACTTGGTAACTGCTCTCAAAATAATGTTTGGATTTTTACCTCAGCTGGTTCGTGTGCTAATCAGATGCATTAATGAGCAATATTTTAACGTGTAATTATTTTGCACAACACATTCTTGCTCAGATTATGACCATGAGTTCTGCTAAGAGATCTAAATGAAGGCTGTATGCCCTTGTTCATTGCATTAAGGAATTTGAATGTTTTAGTACATCCTTTCATTCCAATGTTACTTTACTTTACATTAGTGAGGATCGCTGAGTCTTTTCTGATAGGGAATATTGCTTAAACCTACCGAACCTTGTCTGAATAGCTGTATGGTATCTCTATTCTTACTCGCTTAGCTCTCCCTGGCCGGATCATAGAACATTTTGACTGGTGCTATTTCATGTCCTTGGCAGTAGTTAAGGCACAGCATGATGCGAACACCTTTTACCACTGCCTTATAACAGCAGTTTTCTCGAGTTGGTAATGTTTTGTGTTATGTTGCTTGGTTCCTTCTCCTTTGTAGGTGGATAGGCGCTATTGTGTTTGCACATGAGTGTATGTGTGTGTATGCATTTAGTGATTGTGTGCATGTTTGTGTTTGTAGCCATGTGGTCATACACATGTGCACACTGTGATCTCTTTCCTCCATTACTTCTTATCCTGTGCTCGGATAAATTTCCATTTAGGGCTCCATATAGTGGTCATATTTTGGTTAGGGCTCTGAATTATTGATGCAATCATGCTGAAATGAGGGCGGATAGAAGTTATGATTTTGTCATTACTATACTTTCAATTTTTGTCCTGTATCCCAGGCACAGAAACAACTATGTAACACAAACCCTTGTCATCCAAGGTTATGGAAAGAGAGCCACCAGGAACCCCTCTGACAGAGCCGACCACAAAGCAGCCCTTACTGACTACCACCGGCAAATCAAGGAAGCAAAGCGAGTGGCCATCACAGCCTGCATCAACACAGCAGCCAATTGCATGAAGAAACTACTCAACTTAGTCAAAGAAAACTCCAACCCAACAGCCACAGAGAACACAATCCACCCTTCCCAAGAACTCTGCAACACCCTCTCGGACTACTTTCACAGCACGATTATCACCATATACAACTTCAACCCCCAATCCACAGTCCTCAACCTCAGCAGCCTCGACCAACCAGTGCACATCAGCCGAGCAACCACCACCTGGACGCCACTCACCTCTCAATCCACCGTGGCCATCATGTCATCCATCCACTCCGGAGCACCCTCTGGCCCATGCCAATACCACTTCTTAAACCTCAGAACCAGTCACATCAGCACAGAACTCACCCATCTCCTCAACACCTCCATCACCACGGCAGTCTTCACAGACAAATGGAAACAAGGAAAATCAGACCCCTACTAAAGAAAACATATGCTGATCCCAGTGAATACAAAAATTATTGACTGATCTTGCTGCTCTGCTACCCCGCCAAAGTTGCCGAGAAGGCCATCGATCAACAGCTCACCGAATACTTGGAGCAAAACAACATGCTTGACATCTCTCAATCAGGATTCTGAGCCAACAACAGCACTGAGAACGCCCCTATCTAAGCCGCAGACGACATCAGCATACTCCTTGATCGTGGGGAGACCATGGCCCTGATTCTTCTCGACCTTTTAGCAGCATTCAACACCGTATTCCTCCACACCCTCATCAACAGATTCCAGCGCATTGGCATACAAGTGAAACGCCCTCTAATGGATTGCCTCATTCAAGACAGGATGCACCCAGAGCATCTGGCTGCCTTCCTTTACCACAGAACCCAAGGACATAATTTGCTGTGTACCCCAAGGATCCTTCCTCAGCCCCACACTGTTCAACATCTACAAGACCCCCCCAGCAGACCCCACCAGATCCCACGGTCTCAACATCATATCCTCCACGGACGATACACAGCTCATCCTCTCGCTCACCGAAAACTCACCCCCACCAGGGCTAATTTCCGTCATGACCAGCTCAGCCAACCAGATGAAAGCAAACTGCCTCAAACTTAACTCAACAAGGCAGAGGTTCTGATCTTCAGGAGAAACACATCCATCAGGGACCACAGCTGGTGGCCAGACAAACTCAGACCCATCCTCACACCAACAGACCACGCACACAACCTTGCCATCATCCTTGACAGTGAACTGACCAAGAAGCGACAAATCAACAGAGCTGCCTCCTCATGCTTCTAAATGCTCTGCATGCGCCGCAGGATCTTCAGATGGATCCCAGTCAACACTAGGAATACCATTACCCAGGCCCTCATCACCAGCTGCCTCGACTACGGCAACGCACTCTATGCCGGCATCTCTACCCAACTCCTCAAAGTACTCCAAACCGTACCGAACATGGCAGCTCAACTCATCCTGAACCTCCCAAATGTGCCCACATGAGTCCCCCACCGCAGAGACCTCCACTCGCTCCCAATCCAGAAGAGATGCCAATTCAAGATCATAACACATGCCTACATGGCCTTACACGACCAACAACCAGCCTACATCAACCACCAACTGAACTTCTGTCAACCAGGACAGACAGCTGCCCTCCTCACTAACTCTCGCACACACCTCTGGATCTGTTGCAGCTGCAACGGTGGCCCTACTTCTCCTACATCCCTGCTAAGGTTGGGAATGACCTGCCTCTCCTCCTCTGAACAGCACCCTTCCTAACAGACTTCAGGAAGAAACTCAAAACCTGGCTCTTCAATGGAGACCTCGCACCCAAGAGCCCAGATACACGTAGGGCTGACAGTGCTGATTGATTGAGAAGTTATGTCAACTGCTTTCTCCATGTCATTTTTTTCCTTTTCTCTTTCTCTTCCTCTTTCTTTCCTTAGTTTGTGTTTTTCCTTTCTCTTGCTGAGTGAACATTTGAGGACGAAAAATAAGAGCCGGTCCCCAAAAATGAGTGCTGGTGGGCCTTTTTCCCCCTTCCGGCTCAAATTAAGCACTGACCATGGGGATAACAATCGGTGAATGAATATAGTAGAAAAACACATGCAGCGCTTTGCCTCCGTTCCTTATAGCACAAAGACATGCCTGTAACAGAATACTCCAAATGCTTGTTGCAGAAAGCACTTGCCAGAAACATAATACATAGATTATCCACAACAGAACATATGCCTGCCCTAAAATCCTCAAAATGCACGTAGCAGAAAGTGCATGAATGCACACGCACCAAGAACACAAAGAGCCTGATTTATACTTTTTTTAGCACCGCATTTGCGTCATTTTTTAATGCAAAAGCGGCGCACACTTACAAAATTCTATTCGATTTTGTACGTTTGTGCCAATTTTGCGTAAAAAAATGACGCAAATGCGGCACTAAAAAAGTATAAAACAGGCCCAAAATGCCTATAATAGATCACAACTGTTGCAGAATACTCAAATTGCATGTACCTGAAAGCATATGCATGTAAGAGAATCCATAAAATACCAACAACAGACCACATGCCTGTAGCAGAACACTTTAAAGGTCAATTGCAGAAATCATATAGACATAAGAAATTACGCAAAATGCGTACAAGAGAACACATGCTTGTTACAGAATAATCAAAATATGTTTAGCAGAAAGCATAGGAACATGCACTCCACTCCAGAGCATACCAATATGACTAAACACAAATATACAGACTTAGTGGGAAACAGAAACGCATATTCTCATCGGTGAAACTGTCCAACGAACCCAGCAATTGGGATGTTTCACTATATTTTTCTTCTCATAAATCTTCAAAAAACACAAGTGCACAGTGACTTTTTTACAACCTTAGTTAGAAAATGGTGCATATCCGTGTGTGTGTGTGTGTGTGTGTGTGTGTATATATATTGCGTGGATTGAAATTTCGATGTGAAAACAAGTAGAACGGTGGTAGTGGCTATAATAACTCGATGATTTTCATATTTTAAAAATCGCAATAAATTGAAAATGAACAAACCCTTGACAGCGCTCAATAAAATCTGCAGGATTCAGGTGTACATATAAAGTAAAATGTCGTTTTTCCAAGAACAGCTTTGATTTCAAAACTGTAAAATGCCGCTGGTAATATGTCAACTTAAATTATTCACTGGTACTATGATTTCAAATATACCTCGAATGAAAGGCTCAACTTTTGAAACATTTATAACTGTAGACATCGATCTTACACCCAGGGCTCTGCTCGGCTCACATACATTTGCAGCCATGTGGCAGGAATAGATACAATAATTTGCTCCAAAAGAGCTGATGCCTTGTAACTTTTATTTGTGCAGTTAACGCAAGAATTGTGCACAGTGTATCATTTGGAAACCAGAGTTATTTGCTCAGGAACGGCCATGCCCTGCGGCAAAGCTTGTCATACCGGTGACAGCATCAACATGTTAACATCTCTGAATCACTCTGCTTATAAATTGGGACTCTTCATTAAAGATTTTGTATACTTTGATAATGGCATCAAAGGCAGGCATTTCACAAAAATGTCAAAATCAATACGTTATCAGCGCCTTAACTGACAGCTAGCTGCAGCCCTGCACACAAAGCATAGTTGTTAGAAGAGCCTGTCACATCAAAAATGTTGTCCTGGGAATTTAGCAGTGGCAGCTGGCGACCTTTAAAAGGGGCGGGCGTAAGCCTTTGCGCCAGGTTTAATATCTCATTCTGACTCACTCAGTCTCACTTAGTCTCACTAATTCACACAGTTTCACTCTTTCTACTCTGTCTCACTCAGTCCCACTAATTCTCACTCATTCTGAATTAGCCTTACTGTGACTCAGTCTCACACACTGTAACACTCAGTTAAAATTACTGTCATTCTTCCTGACTCGCTCACATTCATACTTACACATACTGGTCCTCACTGTCACTCGTTCATTCGTTCACTGACTCTCTCTCACTTCAACTCACACACACATAGCCACACAGGTATGCTCACAGTGCTGGGATTTCACCAGCTCTGAACAGTAGCTCTGATGGTTGATGCAGGTACCGTCATGCTCCTGTGCCAGAAATCAAATAATGTCACTAGCTGCCTCAGTTTGTTGCTGGACACGAAGCGGGTCTGTGTTTTATTTTTATTATATCAATAGTGAATAATTATTCACTTTTGATACAATAAAAAAGGACTACAAAACAAGGAGGGAGTAGTTTAGCTGTGGAACCCATAAAGGAGAGCAGCTACTGGTCCAGGGACACCTATCCATCAAACCATTCTACCCACTCAATCATACATCCTTTCACTTATCCATTCCTGTTTAATTCATCCACTCATCCATCCATTCAATCGTCCATCCTTTCGCTCATCCATCCATCCTTTCGCTCCGTCAATCCATACTTTCACTCCACCCATCCATCATCCTCCCTTTGGTTCGTCCATCTATTCACCCTTTCTCTCAGCCATCCATCCTTACACCCATCAATCCACCCTTCATCCTATCCATCCATCCATCCCTTCATTTACCCTTTCACTCAGCCATCCATCCTTTCACTCACTCATCCATCTATCTATCTATTCATCCATCCATCAATTCACCCCTTCACTCATCCATCCATCCTTTCATCCAGACATCCATCTACCCTGCCTTTCACTCATCCATCTTTACATACATCCTTTCACTCATCCATCCTTTTGCGTATCCATCAATACTTTCACTCCATCCATCCATCAACCCACTCACCCATGCATCTATTTACCCTTCCACTTACCCATCCATCTATCCTTTCATTCTAGCATCCTTTATCTCATCCATCAACACATCCTTTCCATCCGTCCTTTCCATCCATCCATCCATCTACTCAACCTCCCTTTTACTCATACACCCCCTACCTTTCGCTCTTCCATTCTTATGTCCATCCTTTCACTCATTCATTCATGCAGCTATCCATCCATCTTTTCATCCACCCATTCATCCATCCATCCACCTACCCATCCTTCCTTTCACACACTCACTCTCCCAAGCCAAGCTGCAGACAGAAGAGGACCATCAAAAACACCACCCCACAGTGGCTGCTAAAGGAGGGTCGGGTGACAAAGTCTCTGATGCAGACAGAAGCTTAACTGCATGCTTACTTCTTAATCCACTGGTGCAATTGTTGTACGCAATTGGTTCCTTTCCTCTCTTGGTCCTCTACAATCTAGATATGGAGCACTCTGCCGTGCTCAGCACCATAGGTTTTTTCAAAGTGAAATCAAATGCAGTACTAAATACATATTACTGCCAGGAAAGCAGTCTCTTGCACCCCCCTTACAGTCTGCTTCTCTGTGCAATCAACAAATTGTTGCCCCCCACTCCCTCCTTGTTCTCATCTTCCTGCCCCACCCCTTTAAAGTGAATTGAGCTTTGCTAACTCCTCCCAGGGCCACTGTTTTTGCGTCCCAAAAGCAACCGGATCGATTGCACTGTAAATCACCCCTCCCTCTCCCTAGCTTGTGCCTGTAGGTCAAGGACATCTGCTGAGTTCACTTGAGTTCATCCAGGAGATTCAGCACACTGTCTCAGAGTAGTAATTTATTTTTAGCTGCTCTGTGTTTATTTCCCTGTTCTTGCCTCTCCACGACAAAGGGTGGCAGGGCTATGCCCCTTTTGCCCATGAACACAAGTCATCCCTGGAATTTAGTTCAACAGTAAGGCCCTGATTTATACTTTTTGGTGCAAAACTGCACTAACACAGTTTTGCACCAAAAGGTTTAGCACCGGCTTGTACCATTTCTGTGCACCAGCCAGGCATCATATATATGGAATGGTGCAAGCCGGTGCCAAGGGTAGGCTAGCGTAAAAAAAATAACATTAGTCGGGTGGGGCTGGCGGCATGGAAGAAGGGGGTTTTGCACCCAAAAATGACGTTAGGCAGGTTAGAGTAAAAAAAATGACTCTAACCTGCCTAAAGTCATTTTCTGATACAAAACCATCCATACCACATGACTCCTGTCTTAGAAAGGACAGGAGTCATGCCCACCACCCCAATGGTTAGCACAGGGGACTAGGGACCCCTGGGCACGGCCATTGCACCCAGTGCCATGTAAGGAGGCCCATTTCAGGGCCCCCAATGGCACTTAAAAAAAAATACTTACCTATACTTAACTATACCTACCTCCGCTGTCCCTCGGGTATAGGTGGAGGTGTCCCTGGGGCCTGAGGAGGACACCTGTGGCTTATTCCACGGTGTTCAACAATGGAAATAGGCCCACGGGTCCCCTAATGCCTGCCCTGACCCAGGCGGTAAAAAATGGTGCAAAGCAAGCTTTGCACCATTTTTTGACCCCTCCTCCCTTCCATGCATGATTTTAGCACAGGGGATAAATATGGTGCTAAGGCCATAGAGTCATTTTTTTGCACAGGAATGGCTGCATTGCATCTCACTGACGCAAAGTAGGTTTCCACGTCCAAAAATTTACTTTAACTAGATAACTATGGCGCTAGACGGGTCTAACGCCAAAGTATAAATATGGGGTAAGTTTTGCACAGAATTTGCTTTAAAAAATGGCGCTAATTCAGGGCAAAACAAGTATAAATATGCCCCTAAATGTTTTTAAGACATGAAAAACAGAGCTTGACATTTCAAGTCCATATGCACTGCTCAAGTAATACTTTTATTGTATTTTTAAAATATATTTAGAATGTATTTTTTAAACGTGTGTCTGTGCGGTAGTGGAGCTCTTCACAAAGATGGTACTGACATGGGCGTCCGCAGACTTATTTTCAGGGGGGGCATAATTTTAATAGGTGCTGCGGCGATACTAGTGCAGGCAGTGAAAGGCTACAGCGGCCGTAGTGTTATGCTGCACTGTGAGCCTGCACACCCGGCTGTACCTAAATCCAAGGGGGCTAGAGCCCTCCCCCCACCCTTTGGACACCCTTGGGTACAGAGTGTGCTTCCAGGCGTGCTGTAGTGAGTCATTCCTCAAGGTGAACGAATGGTAAGGTTGCCTGGCATAAAAGTGAGTTTGGTAGAGGGATAACCTTCACAAACTGATATGACAGCAAAATCGGGCAAAACAGGAGTGTTTTTTATTCTTATTGGATTAGAGACGGGGAGAAGACAGTCATTGCACGAGGACGCTGTTTTATGTGATGTTATATTGGATACATGTATTTCCAGTTGGACAATGTCAGGATTATACTTGTCTGAATATTTGATGCAACAAACCCGTCTCGAACACAGTCTGCTTTATAACATGAAATAGATAATTAAAGTATTTAAAATTCGATGAAGTTAAAAAAGAATGCATTTTCAAATGATTCAGGTCTATACTTGAAAGTGATAACCAGCTTGAACTTGGCTTTCTTGACTAGAAAAGAGATTGTGGCTTGTTCGAGGGTGAGCAACACAGTTCTTTCTTTAAACAAGTGGTTCCCAACCTGTGGTCCGGGGACCCCTGGGGGTCTGCGAAGCCATCTTGGCGGGTCCGCGACTGCTTAGAAAATTAAATAATATTAACAGAGTAGGTCTCCAGCTTTCAGGAATGACTTAGTAGGGGATGCCCGGATTCCAATAATGATTCAGTGGGGGTCCCTGGGTTCCAGTAATGATAAAGTGGGGGTCCACAAAAGTCAAAAGGTTGGGAACCACTGTTTTAAAGGACTATCAGATGAAATGACTAATGAAAAGTATGAACACTCATTATAGACTTTGGGGTGTATGATATCTTTGGAGAGAAGATTTAAGGTGGACTCCTCAGAATATATTTTGCTGGTATTTTCAGAGACCAATGCAAGTGGGAGATGGCAGGGATGAGTGACTGGTTTCTTTTATCTCTTTTATTTTGTGTTTTTGGTGGGTCTTTACTAGTTTTAAATGTTATTCCAAATTGTTGTGATCTCATCAATTACGATGTTTGACAGTTAATTACAAAACCGTTGACTTCTGTTTCACACATAGATCTGGGAAGTTGACCTTTAAGCCCTTGGAAATGAAAAGATTGAGTTGGTGAATAGTAATATTGGTGAGTTTATTAAAGCAATAAGAAGATTTGTGCAAAATACTGTGCCAATGGAAGTCTTTACATTTCTACCCCTAACAGGAAGTTCAGGAATAGTAAAATACTAATTTTCAAGTTCAGGTAGCTTTTCTATACATGGCATCTCCATAAATTTCTGACAGAAGTTATCAGACTTTTTTTCAAGATACTACTGATAAAATCAAAATGAGTCCTATTGATCATAGAATAGATACAATTAAGGTTGAAGATTCATCAAGTGTACCAATGGGCAGCTTGTTAGGTTTGAGGTGGCCTCAGTTTAGCTTGTGGAGAAGACATTAGTTGCCATTAATTCTGAAATAAAATCTGAATTCTAATAAGGACCCTCTATAATTAGTATTGATTATCGATTAGTAATTAAAATACGTAAGAGATCAACACTGCACCGACAGACCTTTGCATTCTTTTATTATCAGGAACCGTGGATCCTAATCTATGGATAGATGCTATAGTTATTGCCTTTACTAAGCTAACGTTACCACACCAGGGAACTTTCAGCTAATTTCACTTTTGCAGCCAACATCACAGATAGTATAATGTTCACTGGGTTATCGATTTATATAGAGACCAACTGTATTTTACATTCGGACAAGGTGGGTTATACAACTGGCCATGGAACAGAATCAAGGCTTACAGTGGTGTTGAGTAATCTTTAGTTCATTTTACATGAAGTTAAATTTGCAATTATGGTTATATTGGACTTCTCAGCAGCCTTTGACACAGTCTCTCACCATATGTTAGAATGATTGAGGTGGGTAGGAGAAAGTGTTTTGCTTCGGTTAAAGTCTTTCCTCTAAAACCAAATGTAAACAATTTATCTAATCAATGTTAAACCTACAGCAAAAAAATGTGATGCAAGGAGTGTAGTGGGGACCTCCAATAGTTATGCCTTTCCTCTATCCCAACTTCTACACTCTTTGGGGTTCCTGTTTTATAGATATGCAGATGATATTCCACTAATAATAAGAGTTTAGGAAGATAGAAAAATTACACCCAAGAGATTCCACACACATATGCTAGCTACCGCTGGTTGAATGAAGGATAATGAATTGCAGGTAAACACTGATAAAATAGAGTTTATTAATTTAAAGGAAATTTGGATTGGGGCCATATCATGAAAGTCAAAAACCACAAATTAGACCACAAATAAAAAAAAAAAACAACATTTTGTTTCCGAGAACTTAAAGAAAATGTTCCCATTTCTACCAATAGCTTGTAGAAACACTATAGTGTGGGCGACTCTTACATCCCATATATTACAGGAACTCTGTGTGATGTTCTTCCTGATTGTCTAACCAGGAAACTACAGAAAATACAGAATTTATCTCTTGGGCTCCTTCGGGGTCTGAGGTGCATTGATCCAGTATGTATGTAAATGCGGCTCGTTACTCAGGTCCCATCTTTTTGTAATCTAAGTATACCAAATATGCCCTGCCTAGATCTCACAGATCAATCTGTTCCAACCTACTGATAGTTCGCAGAGTAAAGAAACACAAGATCTGCCAGGAGAAGATTTTTTCTACGCATACTGAAGTCCCAGAATCTTTTTCCTTCTTAAGTTAGAACAGTTACATCCCACTTGAAATTCAGGATTTTTTTAGCTTGTTTTCTTTGTAAACTAGCTGTATATTTAGACCTTAGAGATATTCTTCTATTTTATATGCTCCTGCTACCACTGACATGTCCCTAATTGCTGATGTGCACTTATAAACTATAAAATAAATAAATATGAAAGGGAGTCCCACCAGGTTGAATGGAATCAGATAATGCAAGATTTTCAGGAAACCCACATTGAATTGTGAAAGACAGACTGCACAATTTGAGTCTTTCAATTTAATTTTGAATGTCACTCTGAGCTATTCACTTTCATGTATTGGGTATTTGTGTAGTATGTTGCCACCACTGGGTTTCCCAAAAAGATGTGTGTAACAGTTGATTTATTCTCCTTTTTCTAAAATGATGAGAGGTGTTAAGTGAATTAAATGATTTCTAGATCAAGGCTTCATTCCCTGACAGAAGTGAGTTTATTTATGTGCATTTACACTTGAATGTGGTTTGTGAGTGCTTTGAAATTTGTGTGCTTCTGGAGATGAAAATAACAGATTCTAAACATTCTTTAATCACAAGGGACTTTCCTAATTTGGCATTCAGCTTTCTTTAGCTACCTTTATCTTTCTCTGTCTTTCGCTAAGCTTTACAATAAGATCATATCTGTTTTATGACCAGGCTTTGTCTCTTTTGCGTTTTCCAGATAAATGCTTGATGGACTGTAGCTGGGTGACAAGGACTGACATTTCTAGGAAACCATCACCTGTATTCTAATTCTCAGACCAGTTTCTTTGAACATGTGTAAGGCATGCCCTGAGACTCTAGGAGGTGGGAGGGTTTTTGGGGAAATTGGACAACAAAATAAACCCATTACAGACAAACTATAAAGTTCAAAGAATGAAGGAGGTGGATGAAATTAAAGTTTTCTGAAAACATTCTGTGGTAGTTGTCCTGATAATGGTCGCCCATTGGCTTTTACATGTAATGGAGTTTCAGGATCATTCCCATTATTCACAATCACTCAGACAACCACTCTGCTTTTTTTTTAGCAAATCCATTTTTCCTCAGTAGGTCTATTAATGGAAAACACTTTCCTCACCCTCTCATTATTTAAACTTCTTTCTTAAAACAGTGGATTATAATAATATTCCACTGTGGCTTTGGGCCACATTGCCAGTCTCAGCCTCTGAAAGTGTAGTGTTGAATCAGGTTAGATATCTTATGTGGTGATAGGTTGAAACTCCATGTCTTGAGTATGAGAGCTTATCCATAATAGACATTATTTCATTCCTTCAGTTCATCATACAAAAAATATGTAAAACTGTGTTTTGTGGACAATCAATAAACTATCACTGCCCTTCCAATCTGTGTTTGTGTTTAAAATATGTACGTAAAACACTCAACAGTAAAGTAGATTTAGGGACCAAATCTTTCATAAGAGATTTTTTCGCAATGTAATTGCAAACCATTGAAGGCACCAACTTTCTGAAAAGTTACTTTAAGTTGTAAGCTTGGGTAAGGAGAGCTGCACCATAAAAATATCTTTAGTAAAATAGAACAAAATAAAACGAGACGGACAATTACACTTATTGTAGTACCCTTAATGAGATATTTGACATGTTTTGATTTGATTTCAAACTTATTTAAGAAATTCTGTCAGTATTATTTCTCCATGTATGCCAGCCATTTAGAGGGTGTAGTGACTTTGACACAATGATTGTCTCTCATATGTCGGCAGTGTTAGCTAGCCAATTTTCATGGTTAAATGTTATCATGACAAATTACTATGCATGAATTCCTAAAGAAATGGGACCTATCACTTACATCTTTGAACAAGAAAAGCCAGCAATAGTAAAAGGGATTTAAAAGGTTGAATTAACAATCAGGCTTTGGGGGACACATCGGAGGTCTGTATACCGGGGGCATTTGGGGAGTAGAGGCACTGTCTACATGAGTATGCTTCTTGGGCTACATCCGGTAAAGGGAGCAGCCCAATCAATATATGGTCGCCATTTAAGGGCTGCCACCGCATTTAATGGTAGGTGTACACAGTGGCAGCCCCCAGCACAGCAATAATTTTCTGTGATTTATTGGCAGGGTTTTACTTATAGTGCTTATCAATTTTATGCTAGCATTAAATTAGGACAGTGTAGCAATTTCAAGTATACGCTACGCGTTGTTGCCACAGTATCTGTTCCACTTACCTGTAAGCAGTAACAGCATTTGGTCACCCGCTCAGCACTCTGACTGTTGTCAGAAGCCAGGCGCCTGGACCTTTTGGTTGACAGCGGTGCACCCGCTCAGCCAGTGAGACTGGCAAGGAGGGGGTCTACTGGAGTGGGGGCTGCCATACATGCATGCTTACCACCAAGGGCCCGGACATCAGGCCAAAAAGAGACCCAGGTGAGTGTGCGAGGCATTCCGCAAGTACACTGGGCAGCCATAGCAGCAGCATTGGTTCAGGGAGGGGAGAGGGAGGAGCCGCAGTGATGAGTGGCTTAGGAATGGGTGGTGTTGATTCGAGGAAAGATCAAAACACGTCTGGCTGGTCAGGGGCTGGAAAAAAGCACACAAAGGTGGGGCAGCACGAAGAGGGCCTCCACTTGTGTGACACGGGGGGAGGCTGGGAGGGTGAGAGAGTGGTGTATGAAGTTTGGGCCTGTAGGCCTGTTAGAGGGTGGGAAAGGCTTACAAAAGGCTGCTTGTTCTCAGTTAAGTGAGGAGCATAGGGTAGGGATTGAGGATGCTATGCCCTTGCCCCTGACAAGGCCACATATGTCTGGGCATGCGGATGAGGCCTCAAGATATTGAAGAGTTTGGGGAACAGAGAGATATTGGACTCACCAGCTGGAAGGTAAAATACAGCACTGAGGACGGTGGGGCTTGGCCCTCAAGTCAGGTAGCATGGGGGATTGGGAATAGCTACAGCGGGCCCCAGAAGGGATAAGGGAGAGATGGCAGGTATGAGAGTCTGGGTATTGGGAGTCTGGGTATTGGGGAACAGGCTGACAGGGGGGAATAGTGACCAACAGGTTACTTAGATTGTACACCAGAAAGCTGGCACAGAAGGGCAAGGTATCAGTGATTATTATGGCCATGCTCAAAGGGGGCAATGAGGATTTGAGGAGCATGGAGGAGGGGCCACTATAATCAAGCCCTACATAGTATATGTCAATAGGGCCTGGAGGGGTCAGAAGAGTGAGCGTCACAGGCTGTAGAAGAAGAGAGGGACCTAGATCGGGCGACAGGGATCTCAGGGCGCTGCACATTGGTCCTACATTATTTTCTTAAGGCCAGGTAAGAGCACAAAGAGAACAGCCATGGCAGATCCGGTGATGGTGTCAACCGGACTGGATGCTGGATGCGAGTGGGTACAGGAATGGGCACAAGAGTAGGCATGTCAGGAACACCGGAATAGCGATGGATGAGAAGCGGTGAAAGATTAACTGTGTAGAAGGAAGTAAGAACAATGGGACAAACCTAGTGTAATGAATGCTCAGAGCATGACAATAGGCATGGTAAAGGAGATAAGCAGGGAGATAAAAGAAAGGCAGATGAAACAGAAGGGACAGAGAGCAAGGAGCGCAAGATACAAAAACGCCGTGTATGGGAGTTACTAAGCCACAGGGACACGTTTGGGACATGTTGATGTTGTCCACCAAAGAGGAAATCTGGAAAGGGGAGTACGTAGAAATGTTTACATTTCTGCATAGAAAACCCAGGGATAAAAAAAAGGCTCAAAGGAGGGGGAGTATGAGCTGGCAAAATTCCCAAAGGCGCCCATGACCATCGGAAATTGGACAGCTGTGTTTCTCATACACGCCAGCATATACTTTGAGAAATATCCAAAAGGAGTGTAGCATTATTCAATACATGTTATACGCAAAGCCCAGATTTCATTTGGCGGTAATGCCAGCCACCAGTATGACGATGGGTTTCAGAAAGCAAAATGGGGGGAGATAGCCATGGACCTATGGCAACAACCGGCCTGGCAACATTTGGGAAGTCCATATTGACTTCAAGTGGATTGTCAATCGTATATTGGCCCTTTCAGGCCCGTCCCACCTGGGGAGAGGTGGGACCACAGTTACGAGCCAGAGAAGCACCATAGGAACCTGTTAGGACTTCAACAAGGGGCTACGTATGAAGGGAATACTGATGATTCAGACATGAATGCTTTAAGTGAGCAGGAAGCATGCTCTCGTTCAGTGCTACAGGGATGCAAATGGCACATTAGGGGCCCAGTCTGGCGGTCATAATCCACAAAGGCAACAGAATTGATGGGGGTCAGAAGCACACAACTATGGGAGCTACAGGGGTGGCAGAGAGGCACAGGGACCTAATGGGAAAAGCTCATTCGCCGGTTGGATAGGATCACATTTTGGTTGGGATCGTACCCGAAAAGGGAAGGTGCCTGGCTTATGCAGGAAAGCGTCACATGGGGATTTGGGTCGGGATATGAGGGTCCGAGAGTGAGGCATTGGGCGGAAAATTTGAGGTAAGTTAAAGCACATCCACAAGCGGTGAGGGATAAGCTATGGAAAGAAGTGCAGGAAGGGATAATGGCCATTCCTTTTGAAATATGGCCACTGGAGGACTTGATTGCCTCCCCAATAAGGTAGTGCCTAAAAAAGGAGAAATGGCAGTTTAGACTCATTCAACACCTGTCATAGCTGGAAGGTCAATCAGTCAATGATTTAATTGGCGTTAGTGTCTTATTCCTTAGTGGATGTGGCGATTCAGCACTTTTCTGCAGTGGCTGTTCATGCAAGATACAGGACATGTAAAGGTTCCACATTATCTTGAAGATTTATTCATGGTCATGGACTCCGATTTCATGGACTGCCAGAGGTTGCTGTTATGTTTTCATGGAGGACATGGGGGTTCTATTGGCCCCGAAAAGACTGTGGGGCTGGTAACAAGCATTTCCTTTTTGGGAATTGAGCTGGATTCAGAAGCAATGATGGGTCACCTTCCATTAGAGAAAACCCTGAGAATGCAAGTTTTTTGGACATGATGCTGGCAAAAACGAAACTCACAGTTCAAGAGTTACAAGCACTATTGGGACACTTGAATTTTGCATGTAGGGTGGTACAGGCTGGAAAGACCTTTTTCAGAAGACTGGGTTTAGTACTCTCGGGGCTGTCCCTGCCACACCATCATGTCAGGTTGTCTGTGGAAGTGAAGGAGGATTTGCATATGTGCTGTTTATTTCTAGACTCATTCAGTGGCATGCTTTTTCCATTAGACAATATGGCAGTGGCCCCAGTGGTTAACAGGCAGTCAACAAACGTAACTCAGATTCTCAAGTTGTTGAGGGTGTTTGTGCTTGAATGTTTGTGGCAGGATATATTGTTTATGGCCAGGCATGTACCAGGTGTGGGCAATAACACTGCATATTCTTTGTCTCGTTCACAATGGGAGAGGTTCCAAGGGCTAGCCAGGCTTCAGATGAGTTTCTGAGCTCAGGAGCTTGTCGCCCTTCAAGAGAATGGGAGGGAGTAAAGGACGTGGAGCAGTTAATCTTAAGGGGAAACTGTAGTGTGGGTATGCACAGTCGGCAGGGGAGTTGGGTAAGAGGATGTTAGAAGATTGGGCTGTGGAGCAAGGTAGGGTGGGACGAAGAATAAGGCCCCTTTCTTGGCAGGTTTTTTGTAGAGTGATTAATAATTCATTTGCCAGAAACGTGTTTTTCTCTCTGTGAAATTGTTCTGTTTTCCACATTGATGACATGTTTTTTGGGGGGGTTTTTTGGGTGTCTGATATTTTGTGGGGTCGGGGTGACAAGGGTCTTCTATGAGAGAATGTTTGCTTTAGGCCAGAAGGTTTGGATAGGTCCAAAACTGACCAGAGTTCAAAAGGAGCAATGGTATTAATGCACGTACAAAAGAAGGTGTCTGCCCAGTGGCATGGGGCAAAGAATTACGAACACAGGTGGGGGACATACTGGGGTGATGTACACCCACCAACAAGAGGATTGGGTCACTGCCTTTCAGTTATTAGTAATCCTGAGGAAAATGGTAGGGATTCTGGCCTTAGTGGTAGCAGAATTTGATGCTCATTCTTTTTGTATTGGTGCATCGACAGAGGCAGGCAGAGGGCAGATCGGGCTGAAGGGAGGAATGCATGGGGAAGAAATTTCGGTCTCCGCCAAAAAACTTTGTCAGTCGTGTGGTAGGGTAAAGGAGGCATGACGTGGGGGGACCTGTTGCCCAGCCTCAACAAGATCATGATCTGGATGTTTGCCCGAACATTTTGTTGATACAATTAGGGGAGAACGATATGGTAGTTGAGAAATGTTTGGCCCTATTAAGAATCATGAAACACAATCTGAGAGAGACTAAATTCCAATTGTCAAGGTGTTTTGTATCCTGGACGGAGTTAAATCCCAGGCGGTGTTGATGAGGATCGGCCAAGCCATCAGCCATAGACAAAGCCAGGAGGATGATGAATAGAGAAATTAGGTGTTTCTGTAGGGATGGGGGAATAGTCAGAGTCGGGCATGTTGATGTGCGATATAAGGAGGTAGAGTTTTTCAGGGACGATGGAGTACATCTATCTAAGTACAGGATGGAATTATAAATGCTAGATTTGAGGGAGTTTTTTGGTTAAAACCTTGAGGAATCAGGTGTGAATTGCTTCAAAGGTGGCAGTAAAAGTCAGGTTGGTGCCTTTTTCTTATGGCGGTTGGCCCACAAGTTTGCAAGCCTTTACGTAAGGTTATTTCGATGTAATGGGCTAATCAGGGTGAAAGGGAGGGTGTCAACAAGCCAACACAGGAAGTCCTGAGTTAAAGGTTATGCCAAAGGAATATGAAGTTGAGCATGTTAACTGGTTCACTATTAAGCGGGAGGGGAAGTTTAAGGTGATACAATCATAGAAGTTCAATAAGTCAGGATGTTAGTAGTAGTAAAATCTTTATTCGGATATAATAATATCGATAAAAGAAATACCAATAAAAACATGCAGGCAAATCACCGAGACCACACATAAGTTCAAGATACTAAAATTAATGCATTAAGAGGCACGTAAAATATAAATAGCACTTACAGGTCCTCCCCTATATTCAATTCAAACAAACACCTATCATATGAAATGTAAAAACATATAAAATATTAAAAACACTTACAGGTCCTCGCCTACGGACAAATCATCCGAACGGTTTTAAACAGCATCCTCTTACGCCAGGCCACCCCTCCTTTAAAAAAATGGCCCACTGAGCTACATACCTCATAATCATTTAACTGGTGAAGAAAAGGCAAAGCAGCCCTTCAATTGCTAAAGCTATAATTTCGTAACAGAGGTACCAAGTGCAATTTTCAGAGAGGTGCATAGCATTTACAGAACAACATAAAATGTAGCAGTGTTTGTGGGGGGTGCTCATCATAGGAGCAGGTACAGATAGTGCTGGAGAACTGTCTTTGAGGAAAGGACAGTAAGCAGTGAAGGGACCCTAGTCTGAAGCAGGATAAAAGCAATCTCTCATACAAGTCAGGATGTTAAATTTTGAGGGATATGTATACGGGGCAGGATTTAGGGTCGTTGCAAAAGGGGTGTGGCTTATTAAATGTATAGTAAGATTTTAGTTCTGTAAGGCGTTAGGCCAAGGATGTTTTTATGTGATACTCACCTGTTTCAATTAAGAGGCCTTTTACACACATACAAGGAGTTAGTGGCCTGTGATGTGGCCCATTTTACCCAATCGGACTTTGGGAGCACAGCAGACAAAAAGGGAGGTCTGTCCCCCATGAGCTTTGGGGGGATAGAGGCACAGTCTAGATGACTGTGCTTATTGGGCTACATCCGGTAAAGGGAATAGCCCAGAGGATATATAGATGCCATTTTAGTGCAGCAAGAAGTTTCTTCCAGCCACCCAATCCTTTTTTAATAGATTTGGGGTGAATTAAGTTTGGCTAATATGGTTACAAATTGGGGAGGCTAGTTGCACCAAGCCCATAAGGAGTAGGAAGTTGTGTTAGGTTGTCGCTTTCAGACAGGTGCAAGAAGTGGTGATTGACACAGGACTTTACTTAAGGTTATTTTGGTTAATATAGGCTAAACAGACTCAAAGGGAGGGAGCCCACATGCCCACACCAGAAGTCCTTGAGTTAAAGGTTATGTCATTGGAATATCATGTCAAGCACATGTTAATTGGTTCACTGTTAAGAGGGAGGGGAGGTTTAAAGTGATACAACCATAGAAACCAATAAGTCAGGATGTCAAATGTTGTGGGGTATCTATATGGGGAGCGAGATTTAGGGGTGGGGATGGGGAGTGTTGATTATTAAATGTATAGTGAGGTTTTAGTTTTGTAAGGCATTAGGCCGAGGATGTGTTTTTGTGATATGCATCTGGTTCAATAAAGCAGCCTTTTCCATACATATATTCAGTCAGTGGTCTGTGATGTGCCCCGTTTCACCCAAATGAGCATTTTCTTCCCTGTACTGCATGTGTTGCTACTTTAGTCTATTACACACACTACATTCTTCATAATCCTAAACATCATTACCTTGAAGCTAATACAATTGCTTTTAAGTATATGTCTTTCATTCTTTCTAAAAGCATCTGACACTTTTTGCACAAAGGCTGCCTGTCAAAAGAATCACAAAGGTGACGTTGCACCGCAGAGGTAGTGCATGATAAGTACTTTCCAAAAGTACACAACGTTACTGCCATGGCTTTGACAAGAAACAGTCGCTCCACACATTTTCTATACTTCGCTGACTTATTTCTTTGACATTAAACAAAAATGAATAAATCAACCACGTACTTATTGATACGTTTTAAGCTGGGCGTTCAGAATATGTATTACGTTTCCCTTTGGTCTGGAATTTTGTCATCATTGCCACCCTCTCCATGTGATGCTGTTGCTGTCCAGTCATCACTGTATTTTGTTTTGTTTTGTAAAAGTTATTATTCTCTAGGGAAATTCTTTATGAACCCACTTCTCAAATCTTTAAGGTTTGCTGAGTGTAGACGAGCCCTACTTCATACTGAGATGTTGTCAAATGAAGTTATTTTTTAGCATTAGTAAGCTATTTCAGATGTGTTACTAGATTTAAAACGAAACTATCTATATAATGCTGTATATTGGTTGTTAATCTTTGTTGTTCCAATCTTATTTTCATGCTACTTGTGTTTTTATGTCTTTGATCTGTATAGTTTTAATTAACAGGCTAAAGATAATTAAAGGTAAAAGTGGAAGAGGGTAAATCAACCAAATAGTAAATTTTCTGTTCTAAATTGAGTCCCACAGTGATCGTCCATCCGTCCCACCCTTTTCAACATATATATATGGCACCGCTCACCAACAACATCGGGTCACCAGACATCACAGCCATGTCATGCACAGATGACACCCAAATCATCCTCTTCTTGGCGGTCAAAACAATCACCACCAGAACCATTGTCACCAACTTCCTTACCCTGGTAGCAGACTGGATGTGAATCAACTGCCTGCATCTCAACTATGACAAGACAGAAGTAAAGATCTTCTGCAACAAGATCTCCCCATGGAACTCTACCTGATGGCCATCAGAGCTAGGACTAACACCCACAAACCACAGAAGAAATCTAGGAATCATCCTGGACGACAAACTCAACATAGCGGCTCTAGTCAATGCAGTGTGCACCTCCTGCTTCCACATCCTATGCATGCTGCAAAAAATCTTCAGATGGTTGCCTCAGAGCACCAGACAAACCATCACTCAAGCACTCATCACCAGGAGGTTGGACTACGACAACACTCTCTACGTCGGAATCTCAAAACAACTCCTACACAGACTCCAGACCAGGCAGAACACCGCTCTAAGACTCATACTCGGCCTCCCAAGCCCGCACCCACATTACATATCACCTCAGGAAGCTTCACTGGCACCCCATTCACAAGGGCAGCCAATTCAAGCTTCTCACCTACACACACAAAGCCCTACACAACACAGGTCCAGAATACGTGAACAGCAGCATACACTTTCATCAACTCACCAGACACCTACACTCTACCTCACTTTCACTTGCACATATTTCCCAAGTCTGTAAAATCAAAACTGGGGGTCACTTGTTCTCTTACATTGCACCCAAGACATGAAACAACCTCCCTTTACACATCAGAAGCTGCTCCTCACTTTCTGAGTTCCACAAGAAGCTGAAGTCATGACTCTTCATATAAGCCCTCTGGGGACCACACAACTTAACACATGCCCAGGCACCCGGATACCTTCTGATTAGTGCACTATACAAATAAATATAATATGACACAACATAACTTAAAATAATATAACGCCCAAACACTTAGAATTTCCCTGGGCTAAATATGAATACCTTAAGGGCAAACTGTGCAAACACTTTGGATTACAGTACTCAAATATACCAAAATATATTATTTATCAAACTTAAACACATGTGATAAAAATATTATGCACAATCATAATGATCAAGACAGATTTGTTCTAAAGTGGCCAAAGAATTTAATTAAGGTTTTCATGTGGTTGGTAGACAACATATTAGTGTCAAACTGCGAAACTGCAAATCAAAAAGAGTGAAAAGTTGTAGCAAAGCATTGCTGAGGGTGCATGTTGGGTTGGAAGCCACGCCATCTTTGCCCATTGGACTGTTGGGTGTGGGATTGGGCAAAGGAGTGCATCAAAATCCAGCCACCCACTGATTGTCAGGTTGGGATCCATGATAATATTAGCCAAGCAAACGCTGGCTGTTAATTCATGAGGCAGTCCTATCATGTGAACGGGAGAGCTAACTGAAGATCAGCGAGATCCTCTGAGTTAAACACAATTAGTACAGTCGATAAAATGTGTGGTGGCCAGTAGGCCTGGTAAAGGGCCGGAAGGTCCAAATGCGGACCAGAAGATACAGAGGTGGCAGAGAGATTAATAAGGAGGAACAATGAGGAGGGTGGATAAAGTGCTAAAGTTATGAGATACAGAGCAATTATAAATGTACAAGTATAGAGCAATGCATGTTTTATTTGATGTTTGGAGTTCAAGTTAGTGTGAGAGGTGAAGGAGCTAGTTTGCAAATTTTGTGGTTTCTGACCTGTCGCAAAAAAGCAAACATTTTTTAATGATAAGCAACCATTTATCAATTATTAAAGCATTCTTACCATGTTGTACAAATGTGTAATGCTGTAGCTATTGCTCTGTCATGTAATGTACAGAACAGATCACCGAAAGCATAATCTTTATATCTTGAATCATTTGAAATGTTTTCTAATTGCCGTTTGGAGGTTACATTAAGTGACATTTTATCTTTTTCTTAAACTTAAAAAGCCCTGCATGCACATTAAGGATACATGGTCACTCCCCCGACGGCGCATGTCTCTGTTTTGCTTTGTGCTTGCCTGCCAGCATCTCCCTGGTGAGACTCGAGATTCCAGAGGGCAACTCACCCGCACTTACCCAGCTGTTGCTTTAGGGGGGAGGACCCATCACAAGCTCTTATAGCGCAGTCACTCCCCCCGCAAGAGGGGATGCATGCGGGCTCTGCCCGAGCAATACCCGTGCCATGGCAGGCCCTTCTGCACCCATTTGTGGTTGTAAAAAGGCTGGGCTGGGCCCATTTTCTTTGAAGTTTGATAGCAGAGGATTTTGCTGTGCATCCTGCTTTGGATATCAGCTGTGGGCTATTCAGTGTGCGAAGTTATGGGCAAGCGTAAAGCTGCTGGACCTGATGTTGGGTTGCAACCGACAGTTACAATTGTCAGTTTGCTGGAGAGGGCAGTCGGAATAATCTCCAACGAGACTGTACTAGCAGAGCATAGACTGGGTATGGATTATGGCCTTTCGCCGAGCAGGGCAGGAGATTGTACCATCTGGGGTGTTAGCATTCCCGAGCTCTCAAAATCATGGGCCAGTCAATTACCAAATGTCATAATTAATGAACGCAATGAAACCTCGGATAGCATTGAAAGCGGATGCAAACTGCCCAGCTCACCAACTATTCGGACTAGCAAGCCCACCGATACCAAAAAAAGCGCAACAAGTAAGGACCTGGCTGCTAAATGGAAACAGCTGTCCCTACAAAATAGCCTACAAGGCCAGCTCCTATCTTGAGTGCATCCACAAACTCGTTCTCACACTACTCAGACACATGTTGCAGGATTCTTCAAGCTGCACTGGCTTGAGCATGTGAATTGGCACCATTCTGGAGGAGAAGCTGAAGCCCATTTGTGATTGACTGATCCGCCTTGAGGGCCTATTATCTAATCTATTTCTCAAGTTGCTGGTGGCACACATAGCAGTCTTTGTTGCAGGCCCAAACCATATCTAGTGTTCCTTCCCGTCTTTATGGGGCCAACAGCTCACAAGTAAAGGTTAGTGGTACATTTAAAAATTCTGTTGCACCCCTATCAATAAAGGATGGTGAGCTGGGCGGCTCTTCACAACGATCGAATACAAACATATTTAGTAGAAATGTGATAGCTGACACTCGGTCAAAAATCATGCAAGAGACGCTAGAAGTCTCAGTGGACCAGATCTCTCTCCTAGTAATGACTCTCTGAATTTACCATCAGCAGCTTGTTCGTATGTTATAACATTGGTGGGAGTAGCCCCCCTCAGGTCGAGAAAGCAGGAGACGTGGGATCAGGTCTGTAACAATACTATTCACTGGCTTACTAAGCACAGGGATTGTGATTAGATTTTAATGGTGAGGAAGGTAGGATAGGTAGGCTACCAGCTTAAAAGCATTGTGGGAGATTGTATTGTGGTAAATTTTCGGGATCCATTACATCTGCACAACATACCAAGAAGGAAAGAATATACTTCTCACACTGAATCTCAAATTGTCACAATCACCTTAGGCTACTTCTATAGACCAGACCTAGCCAACCCATCTTTACAAGCACCAGTACGCCATGTGTCACCTTTAGCATGCACAAATAGGTTTGCTCCACTGTGTGATAAAGAGGACATTGAATGACTACTTGAGGAATTATTGGTATCTCAGGAACCAGAACCTGGTAATGCCCTGCCTTCACCGTGGCCTAATGCATTGTCCTTATCAATCAATCAATCAATCAGTGCTTGTAAAGTGCAGCTACTCACCCGTTAGGGTCTCAAGGAGCTGGGGGAGGGGGAGTGTAGCGTATACCGGTGAGGTGGTTTAAAAAAGCCATGTCTTCAGTTCCTTCGTGCAGCTGGTGAGGGAGGTGGTTTGTCTGAAGTTGCTGGGAAGGGCGTTCCAGGCAGTGGCCGCGAGGTAGGAGAAGGAGCGTGCTCCAGTTCTGGTTTTCCTGATGAGTGGTACTTCTGCGAGAGAGAGCTGGGCTTACTGTGGCTCAGACCCAAAAATACTGATACCATCCCATTAGACTCCTTGCCCACCCTGTTTAAAGATATTAAGCTGGAACATGGCATGCCTCCACACAAAGATCAGCCTGCCCGTCTGGCTTCCATTCTTCAGGGAATATGATGTTATTATGCTTCGAGAGACTTGGGAGCTCTTGCCCCCTGTGGTCGATGGATTTCAATGTTATAGCATCCCAGATACCCCTTCATCCTATGGACGACCTTCAGGCAAGTTAGCCATTTGGATTAGCATAACTAGAGGAGGGCATGTGAAGACCCTGGAGATGGCAATAGCAGTTTTCAAGTAGTATTGAAGAGACACTTCAGTTTACATCTAATTAATTTATATGATAATGACTTTAGCATGTCCCAAATACTACACTGCCTACCTATAGGAACAGATGTAGCTCTTCACAATAGATTTTATTTTTATAACCCATAACTTGGAAGATGCACTCCTGTGTGGAACAGTAATCCCTTCAATTTATGGTGATCATAATCCTATTGAGATTACCCTATGAATATGTCCAAAGGAGAGATTTAGGTTAGATAAAGGGCAAGAAATCTGCAGCAATCCACAGACAATTTAAGGCTTGGGTGGAGGATGCATGACCCGTCCAAATCTTTAAGTAGGATGATCAAAAAGAGCACAAGGCTGGTAGAAGGGAGTCTAATGGAGGTGCATGCTGGTCATCAGGTTGCTTAAGCAATCATTGGGTTTGCTCAAATGTTAAGAAAGCTCTCTTGAAGCCTTGTCGCCCCGCAGTCAGTTTTCCTAAGTGGTTCAATCATGACTGTTCAGTTGGCAATTGTGCACTGCATAGAGCTCTTGCAGCTAAACCAAGGGACAACTCTCTGGTGTCTGCCATGTGGAAACACTATAAGGAAACTATGACCAAGCACTAAAAAAAAGTAGTAGAGCAGCATTGGGTCTCATTGGTGCAAGCGACATTACTGAAAGACAGTAGATCCTTTTTGGGTGGAGGTCTTGGATAGAAGGCTGAAGAACAAAACTAGGACCCCAATTGCATATCACAATGTCAGTAAGGCCTGGGAGGCCCATTTAAAAAAAAACTATGCCACTCCCCCTTCCGATACAGGCTTTGCAATCAATAGCAAACTCCAGACCCTTTTTCAGAGAACCTTAGATGAGGTAGAGGTTGCCATAAATCAAAGTGTGAGTAGCAAGGCACTGGGACTATATGGTGTTCCAATTGATTTGATAAAATGTGAAACTTGCTTTTGGGCACTTCTGTTAACCAATGTTTTTAATAACCTTGCCCATTCTGCAATGCCAGAATCATGGTCTACATCCATTATTGTATCTATATTTTAAAAGGGTGATCGGTCTGATTCCCGGCTATTACAAGCCAATCTCATTGATCGACACTTCAGTCAAAATCCTAGGGAGACTCATATACAACAGAATCAAGGAATGGATCCATGCTAAATCAGGTTTATATCCCTGCCAGCATGGGTTCTGAATGGGATCGAGCAATGTATGAATTGGAACCTGGCCCTCTGTAAATACAATTGCCAAGCAAACACCACTCTACCTGGAATTTATGGACATGAACTCGATTTTCATCTGCATTAATCATTCCAAGGTTTGGCAAATGTTGATTTCCCAAGGGTTAAACGAAGCTCTGGTGCACTTTATGGCGCTCCTGGACAAAGATATGCCCGCCAGGGTGAGAACTGGCACACAGTGACGTATTTGGAGGCATAGATATTAATTGCAGTGTAAGATAAGGGTGCGCGAGGGCCACGTATTCCTCTTTTACAAATATATGTCACAATGTACTTCTATTGCAATGTATGGGGCAGAGGTGTGGGGTATAGCGCCTTGTCATGCCATCCCGACTGAAGAAAACAAGTTTCTTAGGAAACTTCTGCCAGCTCCCATATCAACGCTGCACCAAATTTGTCATGAAGAGCTGGGCATTCCCTACATAGAAAATCGCATTAGTGTCAGCCCTGTGCGACAGTGGTTGGCTATTTGGAAGAACGATGAGGCTGGCTTGTCATGAGACATTATACTGGACTGACTCTCATGGAAGAGGGGTATCAAGTACCCTGGTTGGCACATAATGAAGCTGAATACCATACACATTGGCTTGCAGGAGGCATTTTGAGATCCAAATACCTGCAATAACCTGACTAAAAAGCATGTACGACTAACATTTTATAATTGTGAGTGCACACGCCGATTCATTAAAGAAAAAGAGAAGTTGAGCCTTGTCGCTTACTTCATTCGGACTACACCACACTGCCCTATTAACTATTTATATTGCACATGGGGTGATGAGACATGTCACTATTTATATTGCACATGGGGTGATGAGACATGTCACTATTTATATTGCACATGGGGTGATGAGACATGTCCCTATTATTCTGATTTATAGCTGACACTGTGAACTATCTGTTATGCTTTCATTTGGGCTTTGTGAAGAATTTAGATGTTAGTCCTTGTCCCTGTGATGGCTAGTCCGGTCAGTCCATGCTGCATTTTACATTTTTTTGCAAATATCATGTACCAACTGCAAAACATCTTCTAATCCCTTTTTAAAAAAGAAATGTTATAACATTAGACAATGCACGCCAGCTTTTTATTTTTTATTTCAAATACCGATGCTGATGCTGTTTTGCACATTGCCTCTTTACTAAAAGCTGCAGTGTTGCCCTGTGCCCATACGCTTTGCTGAGTTTGCTTTTATGATTTTTTTCCTGTGTACATAAGCTTTTATTGCGGTTATACAATGCTGTTTTAACCTATTTGCTTTAGGGATTTTAATAGCTTAAGGAAATCCTAAAATACATTTATGGACATGTACTGCGCCCGAATAGGTTTGTTTGATTGATTAATTGATTGATTGATTGATACAGGTTACCCATGAAAGGAAAGTAACTAAGAGAGTTTGTAAAATGTGCATTTTATCCAATCGAGCCCTGGCTTATAATCACATGGAGAGGTTTCCCGTCATGCTGTTCTGTTTCAGTGGTACAAGCCTAACAGAGCCATTAGCCGCTTGTGAATTCTCCCAGAAGAGAAGTACGCCCGTCACTTTGTGCACTCTGATCCCTCTTTGGAAGTTAGGTGGAACGGAATTACTGTATGGAATTTCACTCTGCCTTATTTCGAGTGGGTAGATTATCCACACGTGTTATTTCTGGGTGTGGGATAACTAAAGCTGTTTTACCATGTGGTAATTCCTCACAGTAAAATCTCTTGTGGTTTTGGCTGCACCAAACAGTTAAGTTTCATTCCATGTTTTTGGTCCTGCTGTAGGAGTGTTAGTTACCTTCCCCTTCCCTCCCTCATTCCTGTCGCCCCCTCACTTACCAATCACCCCACACAGAGGCCCCCGCAGTAGAGCATAAGTGTGTAGCTTTTAGGTCACATCTTCATATCCAAGAAGGCAAAGTCACATGCTGTGAGCATCACTCAACTCTGAGTTGGTCTGTCCCCTATTCTACAAAATTAAAGTGCAGGCCATATCTGTGACATCTTAGCGGTACATAGATGCCACTGCATGTGGCCGAATACTTTGGGCCAGATTTAATAGAAAATGACGGTGCACAGCGCTGTGCTAAATTTGGAAGCATCGTGCACCAACAGTTTCCAAATGCAGGGATGCGCCGTATTTACCAGAATATGGCGCACCCCTGTGTTTCCACCTGCGCTAAATTTGCTGCCGTGTGCCATCGCAGCCATCCTTGCACTGCAGTGCAAGGGTGGCTGCTTTAAGGGGGAGATTGTCTTTGTGCCGGAAGGAACACCTTTCTGCACAAAAACAATCTTAAATGGTGATTTTCTCTTTCTATGTGTGCTGCAGTAGAAAGAGCAAAAAAACGAGGAGAAATGAATGCACTTCTCCTTGTTGTGCCACTCTAATGCCTCTCCTGGGTAGCATTAGATTTTGGCGCTGCCTCAGGTTTATGAAAACTCTTAAATCTGAGGCAGCGCCAAAATGCAATGGGTGTTGCTGTGGCAAGCCCAAAGCAACACCCACTGCACGCCCTTTCCACACAAAGTGCTGCGTGTGAAGAGCCCATATTTACAAGGTGGCGCTAGGGGCTCTTAAATATGCCCCTTTGTTTGCACCTCCCAGATATTAGAAATAATGTCTTGGGTCTAGAGATTCAAGACACATTCATATACAGTGCATGTAAGGTGGCACAATGTAACGCACTTGCTTGCATCTGACATAATCCGCAGGCTTTGACTGCAGCCTGCGTTAATTGTACAAATGGGGTATGCACAAAGAGTTTGTGGTATGCTGAATAGCCTATATATTCAGTTTTTGTTGTACTTGTCCACATTCACAGGACAAGTACAGTAAAGTAAAGAGTGTTTGATTAGCACACAGGTTTACAAGGCCCTAGCACCACCGGAGAGTCATTCTTTGTGACACTCTGGTGGCGCTGTGCACTGCACCACATTTACACCTTTTGTGGCTTAACACCACCTTGTAAATATGGGCCCCTCCCATGCAGTTTTCTGCATCAGTGGGGTGCGCAATGGGTTTTGCTGTGGGCGGTCCAATGCAATACCCATTGCTTTTGATGCTGCCCTCGATTTACATGAAGGTGTAAATCTGTGGAAGCGCCAAAAACTAACACCACCCCAAAGGTGGCGTTAGCGTGGCACAACGAGGAGGAATACTTTTATCCCGCCTCGTTTTAGCTTTTTCCATGTGTGCTACATTCTGCAGCACACATATAAAGAGCAAAAGACCATGAATACATGTTTATGTGCAGGAAGGTGTGCCTTCCTGCACATGAACAATCATTCAAAAATGACGATTTGCCACTTCTATGTGAGCTGAATTCTGCAGCACACATAGAAGTGCCAAATCACCATTGTAGATTGTTTATGTGCAGGAAGAGACACATTCCTGCACATAAACAATCAATAACCTCAATGCAGACACCCTTGCATTATGGTGCAAGGGTGCCTGCATTGGCACTGGCAGCTAAATTTAGTGTTGGCGCAGGGGGAAACACAGGGGTGCGCCATATTTTAGCAAATGTGTGCATCCCTGCGTTTCTAAAGTGACGCAGCACAGTGCTGTAAATTTTGGCACAGCACCACGCTGCACCACTTATCAGTAAATCTGGCCTGTAGCGTACACTCTTTAGCTATGTCCCTAGATATTAATTACAGGTGACTCCATAGACCACAAAAATTCTTTCAAACGGTCAAAGTATGTCATACACAGCAAAAGAGCTATCATGCACCCCCAATTTGCCCCAATATGCCATCTTCAAATGTTCATACCTTTATATGCCTTAGAGGTTTCCCTCTATGCTTCATAATGACATTGTTTGCTACAAAAAATCATACTTTGTATAAAAAAGTCATAATGGGCCCAAATGTGAGAATATGAAACCTACCAGCTATTTTCTATGCTAAAAGGGTGCTCCTATGCCTCATAAGTATCATCTTACATCTAAAAGACTCATCACATTACCTAAAAGTGCATACAACAGAGTGTGAGTCGCTGATTAGTAACAACAGTATTGATGCAACAAGAAGTATGGTTGCGTTGCGGAAGAGGAAGCCTAAGATCTACTTAGCTGAAAACCCATAAATAGGTTTTGATTCACATTGTGCAGTGCAATGCCTCAAAACTAAACCTTGCTTAAAAATCTTCAGATTCTATGCTTTTTATTGACAAATCCATTGAGCTAATTCAGAAGCACTGAGTCTGCTTTACCCACACACCCGATCAGTAAGCCTTTAAAACTAACAGAAATCAAGCCCTCCTAAGATGGATCATCACCAGTTCTGATGCCTACATTCTTGACAATGACTGAGCATAACTAGTTATGAACAAAAGAAAAACAACTCTCCCAATGTAGTATATCACTTTCAAGCACTTCTACTTGATGATGTTTTGATATTGACAAGTCGTACTCATTGTGAACAGTCATTGAGATGTGCAAGGCCATTGAATCTAACTTTGACACAACCAAAGTGGCCTTGTTACGGTACTTGAAAGGGAGAGAGCAGAACAGTGCCATGTTTGCTGTATTTACTGAGATTTGGTGCTACTCTCTACCTGCCTAGAACCACACACACTTTTGCACACTATTGAAAAGTGTCTGCTTGAGTCCAGCATTGGTTTGCATTGGAAGGGTAACAAATGCCATGCTTAAATTAACATAAAATGTTTTTTCCACTCTGTACGAGTGCCTTACAGTGTAGCATACATGCAAAGTTAGAACAAATTGGAGAAAGTAAAAATGTCATCCTATTTTGTGCTGCTTCAAGGAAGTGTAAATGTTGGTACAAAATCCTGTGTACAAATGTTAGTAGTTAGGGCTTTGCACCAAAACCTATCGTTGGCTGCATGGAAATGACCATGAACCACCTATGGGGCATCCCATAGTTGCAAAGTAGGACAGAGTAGCACTAAGCACTACTTTACATTAATTTAGGGCTACTGCACAATCAGTCCCTGATCAACGGTTTGCACTGGATTGCACCACATTTGGTGCTTTTGCATCAGCAGTGTTGATATATTTGGTCCAAAGTAGCTAATAATTATGCCATCTTACCATAGGGTAGCAGTTGATAATATTAACCGCACTTCCGACAATTGGTAATGCGATAATGCACAAAACATATTGTTTAGAGATACAAAGAATTTGGTATGTGGGTGCTACATTGAACCGTATGCTTGCTACACTCACACAATATCTAGAATGCTCCAGAGCACACCAGAGAAGTTAATTATCCAACCTCACTTTATATTGATTACGATTTTTAATTGCAATTCAAAAAAGTGGTAGCAATCATGATAGCCAGTTGCATTAACTGTGTATCTCCAGCAGCACTGCCACTGGATGGGGGTGGCAGGGCAGGACAGGGCGTGACGGGACGGGGGAGGAGTGTTAAAAAAAATAAAAAATAAACAAAACCTCTTACTTTCAAGGGTAGACGCGTTTGTCTCCCCTCCATCCTCTTCCTCTTCCTGGCTGCACAGGCTCCCAGACAATCACGACGCTACTGTCACCAGCATGACAGCAGCGCTGTGATTGGTCTGAGCGGCTTGCTTCACTGCTCAGACTAGGAATGGGAGCCTGGACATGTTCTCCACTCGGCTCTGCAATACAGCCGGGTAGAGAACACGCAAAGTGTGCATGCCTATTGGCCGGTCCAACACGGCGACCAAGCAAAAATGCGCACCTATGGTGGTAGCCTCCTCCGGCCCCCTCCATCCAGCCCAGCCCCACCCCACCCCTTACTACTAAGAAAAATAAAATGATAATAACGTAGTGTACGTTATTATCATTCTATTTTTCCTTTTTGGAAAATCCTTAGCAGAGGAGCCACCCCTGTGCATCTCTAGAGATACTCTCTTTTCATTGTTAAACACCTAGGGCCAGCTTTAATAGAAAATGACAGTACACAGCACTGCGCCAAATTTGGAAGTTTCGTGCACCGTCATTTTCAAAACTCAGGGATGCGCCTATAACTAGAATAAGGTGCACCCCTGTGTTTCCCCCTGTGTCGGTGCTAAATTTGCTGCCGTGCGCCAACGCAGCCATCCTAGCACCAGAGTGCAAGGATGGCTGCGTTGTGGGGAGATTGTTTTTGTGCAGGAAGGAACACCTTCCTGCACAAAAACAATCTTAAATGGCGATTTTCTCTTTCTATGTGTGCCGCAAAATGAAAATGAAAATATTTATCCTTGTTGTGCCATTCTAATGCCACCCCTGGGATGGCGATAGATTTTGGTGCTGCCTCAGTTTTACGAAACCTTATGAATCTGAGGCAGCGTCAAAATGCAATAGGTGGTGCTGTGGCACGCCCACAGCAACACCCATTGCACGCCCCTTCCATGCAAAGTGCTGCCTGTAAAGGGGCAGTATTTACAAGGTAGCGTTATGTGGCTTAACGCCACCTTGTAAATACGGTGTAGGGCGTAGCACCACCAGAGCATCACAAAAAGTGGTGCTCCAGTGGCGCTAGTGGCTCTTAAATATGCCCCTTAGTGTGCAGCTAATAATAGTACTTGCTACAACCCTGTGAAATAGATTCTATCTTTGTACCTTGCAAGTGCTATAATGCTTGCTGCAACATTTTTAGACTGTGATTTAAGACTACAACCAATACCAAGTGTGGTTGAATAATTTGCTTCTATGGTGTGCTCTGGCCCATTCTAGATCAGAATTATGGCATCTTTAAAATCAGGCAATCTTGCACATGAAGATTCTGCAAACTAAGGTCCTGATCAAGCCACTTTTGTTTGCAGAAATGTTTGATGTTTTCTGTTAAACCTATGACTCTCAGTTAATAAAATCCAGTAGTTTTATGTGTTGACCATCTAAAGTTTGCAATCTGAGGTTGCTCCCACGACCGTGTGCAGAGACTGTGCCTTCTTTAACATCAATGTTGGTATACTCCAGTGTTTAATTTGTAAATAAAAAGGTGCCAGTGCCGAAAGGGCTCCTCTTAAACATGCGGCTGCTGCAACTAAATGTGCGAACACTTTAGGCAGCATAAACCCGAAGCCATCTCGGACCTCTTCAAACCATTTAAAGCCACTCCTTGCCCCCTCAGCTAACACCTGCAGCTTTCTGCTTTCCCTCATTGTGCTGCTTTTTCGTTTTTCTCTTCATCCGTCTTTAACAAACTTGGCTTTTGCTCGCAGAAAATGCTTGAGGCAGAAGAATAAGCGCCGGCCCCCAAAAATAAGTGCCGGTGCTCAGCACCAGAAACAACAAGCACAAATTAAGCACTGAATTACTCAAATATTCGATCACATGGACTGGAATGCAGCAAGGGCGTCAATTTAGGATAGCGGTGGCCACAGCTACACATGGCTAGACATTGGGCACACTGACACTGCTCTCCCTAGTCCAGCCTCAAGGATCACAAAGACAGTGATAGGTCCTAAAGTTAAGACAGCTCTTGCAGCCCTGTATACTTTCTCTAGTTTCCACGCCTTGCTCTTTAAGGGAGGCTGTTGAGGGTCTACGTGGTCATCCTTGCAATGCAATTGGTAGGACAAATAATATGTGATGTCACTTCCACAATGCCTGGCAGTTTGGTGAACTAACATATATAGAAATAAGAAAAACTGTGCTTAACAACAGTTAACAACGAGTCTAGCTTTTTTATGAGTGAAACTCTTTGGTAGACAATGACCAGCATTGCATCCAAAGAGAAGGCTCCATTCTGGTACTGTCTGTTTGCAGTCAAGTATTGCAAAGGTATTTTAAGTTATTTTGTTATCAATATTTGTGCCTTCTTCGCTCCATTATGAAGACCTCCTGCAAAGGATGCACTTTTCCCTTTCTCGTAATGAGCATGCCTCAATGCTGGTGGTTTAATTCAACATTATACGCTTTATCGATGTGCAGAAATTACTTCACAGAATGGTGCAGTCACTTACCAGAAAAGAGTGGGCGTGCTTTCGTTGATTATCATGCTGCCTAGGAAACCCAGATGCTGCTGTATTAATCTAGACAAGGCAAGCATCTCCATCAAAAATATAAAAAAAATAAGAAACTGGAAGCCTGTAGAAATTGTGTACAAGAAAAAAACTATTTCATACGAAAATCTGCGCCTGCCCATTTTTATACAGGGCAAAATCTGTCCTATCCTCCTGTCATAATGCCACGTTTTTTAAATGTCCCGCTAAACTATAGACCTCATTTAGACAGCCTTCTTTTAAGCAGTGGTAACATAATTTCCGCTGTAGATGTCAATTTCACCACATGATTCCTGGCTGGAGGAATTGCCATTGTAATTGGTATTCCTCCCATCTCTAAGGCAAACCCGGTGTGTTAAAAACATAAGCCATCGATCATTGGAGGAGCATCCAAAACTGTCATATTAATGACTGTCTGCTTCAAACACCAAAAACATGAAGGATTACAGTGAAATCGTACATGGTGACACCTTCTTTTCAGTAGTAATTGATCACTTAGGAAAAGTCTTCAGCTTAAATAATTACTCCTTTCAAAGAAACAAAAAGCTTGCAAAAATGCCAGAGCTGAAATCATTCCCTAATATGGATAGATAGGGCTGCATGGGAGCGCTAAGTCTTGATGGATGCCTTGGGTTGGTTTCATGATTTGAAATATATGTTTCTTCAATTTCACCGGACAGTCAAGATAACAGGTTAGATGTACTGCCTGTCACCGGCGATTCCAGGCTATTTTAAGCCACCAACAGGCTCCATCTCATCCCAGAGGATAATGCCACGTTGAAACGTTCTTCAGTGCACCATGTAAATTTTTTTGCCTCTTGGTGCCCTTCCCATGCACTGAGGAAAAGGTCATTCCTCTTGCCTTATGTAATGATTTAATGACATCACTAGGTGGTGCTGTAATACCGCATTCCCACTCTTTATGAACACGTCGATGAGGCTACAGAGCAAGTCCTTTATGATTTTACAGAGCAGTAAAGACTGTTTCCCAGATTGTTTTCATAAAAAGAAAGCATCTGTTTTCACAAACCAGTGCATCAGAATAAATAGGCTTCTTTGAACAGTTTAGAAGTAAATGCCCCACGAAGAAATTTCAAACTTTCAATTAGAGGTAGCTACAGGTTCACTGCAAAGCAGCTCGTATTTGATTTAGATATGCGTTTCATACTTGTTAAAATAAATGCATGGCATTGTGTGGAACCAACCTGATCGTTGTTATGTTCGCGGAGCATGCAGAACAGCAAAGCATTGTTTTGTTAGATTAACAGCCGTTTATTACATCATTCTTGCGCCACAACTAGTTTGTTATAGGCTTGCATGAGTCTTTCTTGTCTCATAACATATCAGACAGTTTGGTAATAGAAAGCAAAAACATCTGTCATCGAACTTACAGATTGGAAAATTGAGTTTATAGTATATTTCTCACACTGCTGTACCCACACAAACATACAATCATGAAGGAGAGCTAACAGAAGGGTCCACTGGACCGTGTGAGGAGGGCTAGCAACAATCACCACTTGGAGACAAAAAAGCACAGGACACCTGGCCTAAGTGTTGATACCAAGCCTCCATTACTCCCAGAGAACCAAGCCCATACCTAAAAGTTTCACCAGCTTGGTCAACAAGCACAGGCTCCCCTGACATGAGTGTAGAAGACTGGCTACTATCACTGAATGAGAGCCAGGTCAAAACCCTAAACATCTATGTGGTGAGGACTAGCAGATATTGTCCAGCAATAGAAACCAGCCCCTGATGTACTAGACAACATGGAGAGGGCACAATGCCATGCTGTCTGATAAGGCAAAGTTAGGGTCATTGACCGGTGTCTGAATGACAACCAAATTGTGTAAGGAGCATCCAGAGAAGCAGAGAAGGTGAGCAGAAACTATGGCCTTAGATCTTTATGTGAGGTGCAGAAGAGCTCACTTGACAAGCCAAGTTCAGATTCTTCTAACTTACAAAAGAGGGGAGCAACCCATTGCTTCCTAGTGAACCAAGTGCAGACTCTTCAAACCTCTAGGGATGAACCAGAAGTCGTCACTGCTTATGGATGTGAAGAGCAATGGTGCAGGCTGTCCCGACTGGATTTCAATAAACAAGAACCTAACAACTACAGGAAATCTAAGCTCAGATTCCTAAAAAAGGTGCATAACGAGAGGGTCCAAAATGCTCTGGATATCTTCATTTTATTCCCCAAACAAAGGCCTATATTTATGAGTCCCTGGCGCTGCCATTGAATCACTTTTTGTCATGCAACAGTGGTGCAAACCACAAAATCATATTTATGAAGACATGAAAAGCCACTTTACGTAGCTTTGAATGGCCTCTTAAATATGGAGTAAGGCAAGACAGTGCAAATCACTGAGTTGCCATACTCTGTGCTAGGGAGGTGTTCCAGGGGCGTTGCAGTGGGTGTTCCCAAGCAAAACCTATGGGTTTTGATGCATACCCAGATCTAATTTACAAGACCTTGTAAACCTGGGGATACGCGAAAACCTTACATCTCACCAGGGGAGGCGCTCCGTGGAAGAATATCAATATTTCTCCTTGTTTGTTCCTCTTTCCATGTGTGCTGCAGCCTACAGCACACATAGAAAGAGGAAAAAGACTCCCAGGGTTGTTTTTATACAGAAAGGTGGCCCTGCATGCAATGCAGCACGCTCGCACCATGCTAGAAGGGTGGCTACGTTAGCGCTAGGCAGACAAAAAGGCACCATCGCAGGGGGAATGGACAGGAATGCGCCGCATTTCTAGTATTTCAGTAAATACTGCAATTCCTGCCCTTTCACTCTGATGCGGTGCAGCACAGCAAGGTGACTTGCTGCACTGCCCAACACCCAAATCTCAGAAATTTGGGCCCTGGTCTGTAAGACACAAAGGTTGTAGCTCTTTTTCTCCTTGATCTTCTGTTTATTGAGGTTATAAGTACAGCACTCGTTACAAAAAAAAGGTTGATTTTCTGTTGACCAATTCCATGGTGATCTGATTAGGTGAACTGTGAATCTCTATTAATTTGTTTTACATAAATACATAACCCTGAGGATATGGGTATTTGAAGATGCTTGAATGATAGCTTGAAAAATGTTACATCTAATCAAATAACTCAGATTTTGTACAATAGACTACTTTACTGCATCCCGTCTTGCATTTGCCAGTTACACACCCACTCACTCACACACACGCACGCGTGGACACATCCACACTTCTTCAAAAAGCCCTACATCGTGATGCAGTAACAGTGCAGAATCACCTACCCCTCCTAACAAACAGTGTCTTTGGTTTTGACCCTGTACAGTGCTCCACTGCCTTTTGTCTGGGTTTGATCTACATATATAGTATGTGCATTCAGAGACACACACTCACATGCTGACATGGTGACAGTTAAGGTGTTACCACCCACCCACCAATACCTTTCTTCCTTGCAAAGGGTTCTGGGACACACAATTAGCACTGTGTCTTTTCAGCGACTCCAAAGAACCGTTCCCAGCTTCAAACATGGATTCAAAGGGGAAACTATTTAAGTGGTAAAGCAATGCTTATCTTGGTCCCTGGTACAAGAGGGTGACTGCTACTGTAGCTATTATTCTATGACCTCTGTGGAGACATTTTGTCATTTATATTCATAACATGTTATGAAATCTTTCCTGCTGTTTTTGAAACCTGAGCATATAAGGCAAAGGTAACCTGCCTTCAATCTGATCTTGTAAACTCAGTGTAATCGAATGGGTGCATTGCAGCTAAATAGGCTTAAATAATGTGTCTTGCTCTGCTGCCTATGGTCTGTGATGGTGAGGTTTTTTAACCTTTCATTTCAACACTCCGACTTTTCCAAGTAGACTTTCGGTTGTGGTATTTTTCTGAAAGAAATACTTGGAAGGTACAGGAATGAAAAATCAAGTGATGAAAGATGCCATATACATTTTATCATATATATCTTATCATTGAACATTGTTTAGCTTATGCAACTAAGGGAACCCTGACACACCACAATTGGAATGTTTCATTAGAACGAACCTCTGATATCTTTACTACTGTACCTGAAGACTGTTGAAAATGAGCCACGTGACACACCGTATTTTAGGTCGAGCATACCACCGCGCAAGCGCTGCTTTTCTGACATGTTGCTATATATCTGGGCTTTTTATCACGCCCACCTCACGCCCATCACTACCAATCATTTGTGGGCTTGCCCTTCAAAAATCCTTTGATGACATTGTGTAAAATGGTTTACCTTTGTCCCTCCTTGGGGAGGTTTTGTTGCCGCCTTCGCCATCGCCCCTGTTACATGGCGAATTGCACTTTTGCAGATAAGCTTGACTGCGAGCAACCTTCTTTATCCTTTTGTGTCTCTTCAGGCTGATTCTCATGGCGGCCGTGGGGCTGTGAACCGGCTCGCTTATGTGAAACTGTTTTACTTTTAATTTTCAATTTATGTGGCAAGAAAAGTCGGATTAGGAGCTTACAACGCTAATAGCTCTAACCCGAGCAAATGCGAGACCCGTTGCATTGCAAATGCTTGTCTTGGCTAGGAATCTACTGGAATTCCTTAAGGGAATGTGAGCTCACTTGCTTTGCTTGCTCGCTTGGACCAATTTTCAGGGACATCTTAAGGATTTTAGGGGCTCTGGGCCAAACATATTTTGGGGGGCACTGATCAGAACAGCTTTGAATTTATGATCTAGTATGAGCTCTTTCGTGCCCTCTTTGGACAGGTCACTGACAGCACAGAGGCACACTCGTCTAAATTCTAAATGTGTTTACATCTAATAGGGACAGTGACGGTGTGTTTTCAATACTGTAGCACAGCAGCAACTCATGAATATTACTGCACATAATCTCTGTGACACCCTCTAGTTTCTCGTAGTGAGGTCCCCTGTTTTAAACTAAAAAACGTTTTTTTTATGGCCGTCGCATGAGACATAACATTTTTCTGCAAAATGTCTGTAATAGACATCACCCACATTAAAAATAAATTAAAGGAAAACGGTATTTTTAACAGAGCTGTGTAAGAATCACTTAAGATCATCAGGGCATGGCCCTATGCAAACAGTGCTTAATTTGAGCCGGTGGTTTCCGGTGCGGGGCTCCGGCACTTATTTTTTAGGGCTGGCACTTATTTTTCAGCCTCAAGCTTTTACTGTGTGCAAAACAGACATATGGGAAAGATGGAAGAAAAGAAAAACGAAAAAGCGTCACAAAGCGAGAAAGCAGAAAACTACAAGAGTGAGCTGAAGGGGCAGGGGGCAGCTGTAAACAGATTAAAGAGGCCAGGGATGGCATTAGGACTACGCTGCCTCACTATTCAGTGTTCGCACATTTAACTGCAGCAGCCGCATGTTTCAGAGGAGTGCTTTGGGCACCCGCAATATTCTATTTACTAACTAACCATTGTCTGCAAATCAGAGCTGGCCTCATCAGAGGGCCCCCTTCAAGGGTGGCGCCGTTGTCTAGAGCCATTTTGCCCGTGCCTTAAATCGTCTCTGCCTATCTGCGTCAGGTGTTTACACCTCAGTGTTCATATACCAGCACTCTCAGCAATGTGAGTTAACCCTAAGAGCTCTCTTAAGATTGATTTTTCCAGGGAGTGCAATGTCTCCATAACTTAGCCTGAAATATTATAGATTTTATTCTTGAAAGTGTGTCTAGTAATTGATAATACCATCTGCACAACAGAATATCAACTTCGATCCTTTTGAGGAATGTAGAGAAGCTCACTGAGCCTAAAGCCAGGCAGATAGACCCCTTGTGAACGGCTGGCCTTAAATGTGTAGGGTTTCGGGTAATTCCGCGAATGTGCTTCCATTCTGTGTCTCAGAGCTGCGCAAAGCCCACCGCCTGCGAAAAAAGTATGGTGCTTGCGTGAACGCATCATTAAAATCAAATGCTCCCAGGTGTTCTTTGTCAAAATGTCATACTTAAGGATCCATCATTCAGCTCCTGCGTTACAAGGGCGAATTCTTCAGTAGAGAAAAATGACATCAATTATGTCCTCGGTGGAGAAAAGACATGTTTTATGATTGTGGATGCCAGCTTCCCTTTGTGCAAAGGTTACTATAAAATATTGACTTTCAAAGCAAAATTACAGAAAGGTATCTGATATTTTCATGTACATTGTGTTATAATTTTAATATAAGGTCGGCAAAATAATCAATAAAAATTAAAAGATTTTGAACAATGGCGCCGTTAACCTAGTCAAACCAATGTTTTCTCACAGGAGAGGAAAAAACCTCAGGGACTCAAGTCCACACGAGATGACAGAAGCAAGCAGGTGGGCGCAGACCGACACCAGGGGCCCTTACAAGAGTAGTGGGGCACCACCCGTGTGGAAGATGTAAGGTCTCCCCTTTGACTAAAACAACAAAAATGGTGAAACTAGGTTACAACATACAGTGGGAGTTGAGACAATTCATGAATTGCAATACCCAAAGGGTGGTGTACATGATCACATGCCCGTGTGATCTCCAGTGCATAGGCCACATGTAAAGTCAAGTAAATAATTGCAGAGCACCGGAGCAATCTCAGATGTAGGAGGAACGCGACAAAGATGTTGGCACACTTCAATGAGAAGGGGCACAACGTGATTGGTTACAAATGGTTGGTCCTTGAACATATGCCAGAGAGCACAAATTGTGAGAGAAGACTTTTGGAAAGAGTACAGTTTTGGGTTTCGAAATTAAACACTCATGTGGTTGGCTTAAATGACAATATTCTTTAGGGGCAATTTACAACCTAGCCCACAGTCACCATCTGGCTGGTCCCTTTTTTCATTATCATTCTTTTCATTATAATTTTAGGCTTTAGATTCTTTAATCTCAGTTAAAGCCCCCATTCAGTGAGTTTGGTAAAGTGCAGTTCCAACACCCTGCTGCCCCCACTCCCCATAATCTACACATGAATTCCCCATGAAGACAGTTCCAGGTCAGCGCCCGACACTTCAAAGTTTTATACAGTTTATTATTCCCAGTATCCAATATTTTTTGGAAGGTCCAGATAGGAATCAATTTTTAATTCTTATAATTCTTAGCATTTAATTTCTACAACTATTTTTCTACATATCGTCCACTGAAAAGCATGCATTCTCTCCATAGCAGGTTTAGCAGAGAATGGAACTAGCAAATAGTTCCACTAGTATCCACCATCTTCTATAGGCACTTGGTGTAGTTGATCGGTACCCAGCTACCATTGTGCGATGCGCTTTCAGGGAGTCTTTGGAGAAACTCTAAGGATGGAGTTTAATGGCTTGGGGAACAAGTCATTTGGCGATTTGCAGGCACGATTAATGGTTAAGTAGGTGAATAGCCCAGACAGAACATTGAGGACGTGAGTACTGCATAGCCGTTGGAGTTCTTATTAAAGGAAAAGGAGGGGGAATATTTTATAGCTAACACAATCTCCTCTTTTATGAGTCTACTGACTATGACTGAAGGTTTGCCTTGCATCCATGGACCTATGGAGCACTATTTAGTGTTTCTATATGTCTGTATTAAACAATTCATGGGTGTAGTCTGGTATGTGTGAGTGGTTGAACACCAATGGAAAAAGTCCAGCATGTGCATTAGAAGGGTTCACTCCTTTGACAAATCTTGAACTTTCTGAATGTTTCCCTCACCATTGATTTTTAGTATTTCATGGGTCATTCACAATACAATGATAAAGCTAACGGCTAGATTCAATGATTTGGACTGCAGTGTTTTGATTCATATCGCACATGAGCACATACGTTTCCGTGTCCCATGACTTTCCAGGCTAACTCTCCACTTTTTTACAGATGCAGAGGAACAGACACCAATTAATTGTACATATTTCTTTTGCCATACAGAGTTTGTGATTGGTATGCACTTTTTAAGTGAAGAGTGGTCTTATGGAGTAAAATTATATGGTCCTGATGACATCACCTGGAGAGGTGGCAGAAACATGTAGACTAGATACAGATGAAGTTAAGGGCATTGAACTCCTCACAAACTTCTCAATGTCTTTCCAAGACTCTTATCATACCAACTGGGACAAAATAAATTAAGTAATAATAGCCCCCAGACAGGTAGTTTTAACCCACAAGAACCCCTTCATCTCCTATTCACTTTAAACATTGGTCTGATGCCATTCAGTGGTCCCGTATAACTCAGAAGTAGCAGCATGCCTGGTTCAGTAGGGGAACAGAAAGGAACCTAATGATGAAGCATGCCACCAAGGGATAACCCTGGTGGGTGAGGGTTGTGTTTACAAAAAGAGTTTTCTTTCTTATTAGGGAAGTCTGGTCACTCCAATTGATAGGGTAGGGCTCTCTATTTTTGTGTTCAGGAGAAATACATTCCCAGATCGAGGATTCCATAAAACACTCAATTTAGAAAGCTTCTGGACAAACAAGGCCGATTCCCAAAGATATTCCGGAGAGTAGGTGTGACTTACTCTTGGAGTACTTCCGATTCACTTCATACTCTGGGATTACTCCTGAAATTCTATATTAATTAGGATTATTCCATGGGTAAGACATGCCTACTTAACCACAAAATCTTTGTGAATCAGGCTAAAACTACTCAAACCTACTGTCTGCTATGAGTGCCATCATCAAGTGACATAGTTAAAGAGCCATGTGCCCTTGTGCAAACAAAGAAAAAGCCACCAACAGCAAACTTGGCCCAATGGCATTAGTGCTCTTAACATTAGCACCAAATTACATTACACAAGGTCAGATTTTAATGTTTTTTTAAGGCAGGAGAAATTGAGTGATATGACTCGAGAAAGTGTGTGACATAAAGCACTAATCAGTACTCAAAGGTCCCTGAGACTACAGGTCCCTGGTATCACTGCACCTGCTGCAAGATTCACAACAACCACTGTCATTGTGTGCAAAGCAGAACAAGTTTACCAATGAACCAACCAGCAGGTCATCATTTTGAATACGGGCCTGCAGCACTGGCAAATACTGCATGTGCAACAAGCATTTACCTCCTCACAAATAATCCACTGTCTAGTTGTGAATCTGTCCTGGTATCTAATTTTATTAATTATATATACAGCACAACACCGAGAAGATCATCATGCCTTTACAGAGAGTACTTCTGCCAATACTAACAACTTCACAACCCAGCCGCTGACCTGTAAAGGGGTGTGGCGGGTGCAGCGTACGAGAGGGAGGTGGCAACATTTAATAAAAAATAAAAACTTACCTCCTCCATTGCCACGCCGCTCCTCTCTCCCTCGTCGGCGCTGCAGGCAGGCACAGGCTCCCAGCCTGACCTGCAGCCAATCCTGATGCTGCTCAGAGCAGCATCAGGATTGGCTGGGAGCACCCTGGCTGGGTGCTCCCAGGCAGACTGGGAGCCTGTTCAGACTTTCTTCAGCCTGGCAACACAGTGCCGGGCTGGAGAGAGCCCTGTGCGCATGTGTGTTTGGCTGGCCCGAGACGTCCAGCCAAAAACACATGCTCTCTGAGGGGAGTGCTCTATGCACCCCCCTTACTGCCCGTCACCTCCATGGCCCTGCCCCTTTTAGCACAAAGGGATAATAAACCTAGTTTATTAACCCTTTGTGGTGAAAGGCCTGCAACTCCTGCTGCTGGCGGGGGGGGCAACGCTTCTCCACCCTTGTGAAGAAGCCGCTCCTGATGTTGCAGATTCCCAGCATAATGACAAAATGACTCTTGCTGCAAAGCATCTCCTCGCTGAGACTGTCAAGTCCACTCCTAACTTTGAAGTGCTTTGAGAGCTGGGGACACCCAGCCCACCTTGCGAACTCAGTTCATGTGATTCCAGTCACCCAGAAAATGCCAAAGGAGATTCTGAAGAAGAGATTCATCCCAGACAGCTAAATCTGCAGGAGAAACACCTGGATCATTCATGATGTGTCAGAGGTCCACCAGGTTGACCTGGCAGACCCTGCTGTAAGTTTAAAAGCTGCCACACTAACTGGAAAGGGTGAGAATTGAGGGCTGACACATCCTAAAATCAATACTGTGTGCAGGCAAATACATGTGCGAGGATGGAGTAGTGCTACTGTGTGGGAACAAAATGTGTTCTCTGTCAAAAAATAGAGTTCGGGAGGTGGTGGGTATGGGGTCCAGGATTTGTGAAAAACAGCATCTGCAGAACTGAACAGGAGATCCAAAAGTGGGTCAACAAACAAATAACGAGGTGCAATGCTACTGACTTCATTCCAAACTGTGATGTTCATTGCCACATACTCTAGGAGAGCTGTTGAACATCTGTACACATTGCTATTATGGCCATAAGAACATTGGATTGTTGTGAGCTCAGTTAAAGACAATGGAGGGGCTCAGGACCAATAATGGCTGATACAAATCGTTTGCTCCTGCATTCCAATGTTTGACTTTCTGTTTGTCCCTTCTGAATTTCAAACACTCTCCAAACTTGTGCATGGCAGGGTCGCAAGTTATAGTTACTCTAGGGCCCGGGTTATGGTTACTTAGAAAAACTCTCTAACTGTAACTGTTTTTCTTTGTCTTTGTGTCAGTAAATTTAGAACCTAACTATAAAACGATTATTGAAATATTTTGAGTGAGAAATAATTATGCCCATTAAATAAGGGTTAGAAGCAGTCGGTAGGTGACACAGTGGCGTAGCTAATGTGTCATAGGCCCTACTGCAAGAAAGCAAATGGCCCTCCGGACACTGTTTGAACTCTGAAATGCACAATAATCAGGGTTCAGTGGCCCAAAAGCCCTCAGGGCTCCCGTGCCACTGCACCTGCCGCACCACCGAAAACTACGCCCCCAAAGTGACAGCTTCTTCAAGGGGTTGTATCTTATTTTCTTGTCCTTGATGGGCTAACAAGGGTGGTTCATTTTCTTGATCTGCTGTGAAGTACCACCAGGTGGCCGCCCAGTGTGCTTGGCGTGATCTGAAAACACTCAGGCCCTCACTTAGAATAGGTCAGCAGGTTTAAATATTGCTAACTGTGCGGAGAGTGGTTTTGTGTGCATTGCCACAATTTTTTGTAAGTGGTATTACCACATTAAAAACCCATGGCTAACAGCACCAGTAAAAATCGGGTGCTAATTTTGCACCGGTAAATGGGGGATCTCATTCGGAAAAAAATATATACTTTTTCCCCACTTACAGGTTGTGATGATCCAATTATTAGAATCATGTTATTACCGGAAATCAGTTGACAAATTCTAAGTGATGGCATCGTCTTATCAAATGTTTTTTTGGAGTCTGACCATTTGTGGATCATTTTGCATAAATGGACAACTGTCGGTTTGCCCTACTACATCTTCGTAAGCCTTCGTATTTTTTTTTATTTTTTTTTTTAGATTTCTGTAACTGTCCATCGTGCCAAAGTCTTTTGGAGGCGTTTCGACATTGGTATTTCACGTGTCTTGCAATTTTGTGTGTTTTCTTCAAGATATGTCCACTCTACTCAAGTCAATTGATTTACTGTCGTTTTGCATTTTCTTCGCTCCAGTCAGAACAGGGGTTTCAGTCATGAGCCACACGCTGAAAATGTTTATAGGATGCTGTGGAGGTAAAGTGTAGTGACTGCAATCATTGTGCACCATATAGTTCAGCCCTCTCAGGGGGCCTAAGCTTTGTGTTGCCTGTGGATAAGAACACATCCACAGCCCTTAAAAAAAGTATTTTTGAGATTAGTTCTAAATCTAGTGAGGATTTTTACTGCTTGCAAAGATGACTGAAGGTAATTCCAGACGCCAGATAAAGCAGTGGTGTGCTAACGAGGTGTGCTGCAATGCTGACCATTGAGTCTCTCAGAGTCTGAACTGTATTTGGTACTGTCTTTGATGAAGGTACCAAGCAGTTATTCCAAGGGAGAGGTATTTTCAATTTTGCTGGAAGGTGCATGTGTCTATCCTGCCACAAACAGTTCCCAACAACAAATTATGAGCCTGATTCACAAATGTAAAGTTAGACCAAGCATCTAATTTGAAAACTTTTTGGTATTCACAAAAGTAAAGTTAGACCAAAAAGTCTAACAGACCAAGGGCCAGATGTACTAAGCAGTTTGCACGTCACAAACAGCGAATTTCACTGTTTACGACGTGCAAAATGCACATCGCAATGCACAGACCTTGTTTTGCGATTCTGTAACCTGGTTACAGAATCGCAAAACAGGTTTGCGAGTCGCAATTAGGAAGGGGTGTTCCCTTCCTAATTGCGAGTCGTAGTGCAATGCAGGATTGCTTTGTGACCGCGAAGGCGGTCGCAAACCAATCGCAGTTTGCACCATTTTGTAATGGGTGGTAACCCAATTGTACAAGGGAAGGGGTCCCCATGGGACCCCTTCCCCGTTGAGAATGCCGCTGCAAACATTTTTTCAGAGCAGGCAGTGGTCTTATGGACAACTGCCTGCTCTGAAAAAATGAAACGAAAACGTTTCATTTTTCGTTTTTGTAATGCATCTCGTTTTCCTTTTAGGGAAACGGGCTGCATTACAAAAAACAAGCTGCTTTATTAAAAAGCAGTCACAAACATGGTGGTCTGCTGTCCGCAGCAGGCCACCATCCCTGTGAGGGCCACCATCCGCAAGGGGGTCACAAATTGCGACCCACCTCATGAATATTCATGAGGTGGGCCTTTGCGACCCCCCTGCGAATCGCAGATGGTGTCAGCGACACCATCCAGCATTCTGAATTGCGACTCACTAATTGCGAGTCGGTCTGACTCGCAATTTGCGGGTCGCAATTCAGAATTTTTATACATATGGCCCCAAAAGTCTAACTTTACTTCTTTTTGGTATTCACAAAGGCAAAGTTAGACCAAAAGTCTAACTTATACCAAAAGTCTAACTTTACTACTTTTCGGTATTCAGAAAAGTAAACTTAGACCAAAAGTCTAACTTAGACCAAAAGTCTAACCTCACTATTACTAAAGTTATACTTTGGTCTAACTTTACCTTTGTAAATATCCAAAAGTAGTCAAGTTAGACTTTTGGTCTAAGTAAGACTTTTGGTCTAAGTTTACTTCCATGAATCGGGCCCTATGTGTTATGTCTCACTCTCATTGAGAGCCATTATTGTCAATAGCTCAACTTGAAATCTAGTTATGCCCAGTTTATACATCACAGCAGGGAAAAGTGGAAAATCTTTTCCACTAGTGTGATTTCACAAAGCGTTCAGTTCCAGGATATGTCCCCTGCATTGCCTGTATCTCCAGTGATCTGAGCAGAGTGGAGGAATGGCAAAAGATAGTCTTCCCTTTTACCTGCCTTCTCCGACCTCTTTCAGATCTCCATAGATATGTGGGAGGTGCTCCGCCACCACCATGTGCTCTCTAGAGCTGCTGTCAACATGGCCCTGGCTCTCCTTTCTCATAGTGAGAGCAGAGAGCACACCTTTGGGGACGAATAGGCAAGTAATGCATTTGAGGTGGTTTAGGAGTGTGACAATGCAAAGTCAAAGGTGTTACATGTGTATTAGCATTGTGGGTAATTGATGAAGCGGGAGTCTTAAAAATCAGGCTCCGTCAATACTTTGGGTTTTCTACCATGTCTCGTCTACGGCTGTAGCGAAGGTCGGCTGCTACATTATTTTCGGCATGAGTGAAGGTGCTGCTGATTCTGAGTGTATTTTACATTATGTCCACAAGGTGAATATCTCCCTGACGGATTGAAATTGAATTGAGCTATTAGCCCTGAAGAAGTACTCTTTTAAGGACAAAACACGTTGGCTGTTTCTGCTATGAATGTGTGCAGTTTTAAAGAAGAAAAAAAGAAGAAAAAGAAGACTTATATGGATTTATATTAAAGAACTGGACTTCTTAATATTGTTTAGTGTGGTGTGCCATTATTGTTTGAATAGAGGACTAATAGCTGTCGCATTACTCCTCCACCCTGTGCTGCTCATGTGAACTTGGGTCGAAGGTGTGGAGTACATTCGTAGCACAAAATTGTAGACAACTAATTGTGAATAAAAAAGGTATTTTTCATCTTAGGATTCTGAGTGATGTCATAGACAGCTTAAACTTCGCTCTCATTGTCAATCAGGCGTCCTCAGAATAAAACAGCCCTGTTACTTACAGTTGCCTATCTAACATTCTATATAATTTTCATCGACAGCATATCTTAATGTCGACAGTAGCAGTTGATTCTCAACGCTGTTGTCCAGCATTGTGAAATCAAATCAGGGAATAATAAAAATCATTGTGCACTGGCATGACTATCCTATTGTGGGCAAATACTTTCCACTTATGCTGCAGGTGCTGAGAAGCCAAAAGATGCTGTTGTCTGCATAACCACTTCTTCCACTCTGTGTCTGGGCAAAATATTGACTTCAAAATATTTTGTGGACAAAATATTGTGTCAAGAACATCGAGAGCAAAAATATTGTGTAGGTAAGTTTCTTTGGGTATGCAAGTTTTTACTATACTTAACTCAACACATATGTAACTTAACTATATATATATATATATATATATATATATATATATATATATATATATATATATATATATATATACATATAGTAATATATATATTTACATGTGTGTATATACATATATATATATATATATAGGTCCGTAGATGTGGAGTTAAGAATAGTAAAACTATACTTATCTAGTTGCACTTACCATTTCGATATTTTGCTCCTCAATATTTTTGACATGATATTCTGTCCACGCGTTATTTTTGTTCCCAATATTATGTCAGTGATCCCTTCCACTCCTTAGTGTCTTTCACCCAAGGGTAGCAGAGGACAGACACAGGTTTGCACGTCACTAACTATAAACAATGAGATGAAAACAGAGGAAAATGTGAGAAGAGAACACCAATTATATTTCTTTTTGTTTGCTCTAAGGGTGTTACAGGACCCAGTTGCTCGATACTCAAAGAAAACCATGAAATAATTTGCAGATATTTACCCTTCTCAGGGTCAGAGTTTCACACCCTGTCAAATGCCGCTGCAATTCTGCAATGGCTCAAAGTTATTTCTCCTTAGTAGGGATAAGTTCCCCCAAGGAAAACACCTACTCCGACTTTTCCATGAAATGTGGTGGGGGTGCTTTCGCAATCCAATCCTGAAAAGCAATGTATTACTGCTCTTGTGTGCAGTAAATGGCCAACCCTTCTCAGGGTAGGAAAGGGTTGCAAGGAGGTTTGTGAGTGGGTACATAAACAGGTTTGAAATGGACACATCTCGCCCCTTATGTGGAATAGTATACTGTCATGGAGTACATTACGGGAAGGTAACGCAATTTAGGTCTCCAGCGATACAGAGAAAATGGTGAAGGGTGGAAAAACACCAGGTATTTCTCTACTTACATTTAATAGGTCACCAGGTGATATTTTATTAGAATATGTCAAGCCTTTTTCTTTGTTATTCGTGTCAACACAACTCCAAACCCTCAGCTTCTGCAGTGCTTTTCCAGATCGCATATTAAGGGACAGGGTACATATGCAGATAAATTGTGGGTTGCTTCACCACCATATACTGGATATTTTTAAACTCAGGGTTCTGAAAGTGTCACAAACAACATGAACTGCAACTCTAGGGGTAAACATCCACAGACCTAGCAATGGTATTTTATAACTCTTCAGCGCAGTTAAAGAATTTGTTGATAGTTAAAGGTTTTTTTGTACTGTTTCTTGTAAATGATATATATTAATGTACAATTATATTTTTGGATTAACAATACTATCTACTCCAGGGGCTCCATGGATTCAGTACACTGTCCCACTCTGTGCAATGACACACACTTATGTTTGTTCATCAGGTGCAGACCAGATAACTACACCCTATCACAGCAAATTTGCCGTTGCCAGTGCAGGGGTGAGTGAAAAGGCTGTTTGAAGCTAGCAGTCTGTCTTTTACTGTGGAGGCCGCAAGTGCTCTGACTTTCAAAGGAGGAGTGCCTGGGTAGTTCCCAGGACCTCCGTCCACCCTTCCAATGGGCGCCATTGAGGGGCTCACTGATGGGTTGCCACCTCTATGCCTGTGTGCCTCTGCGCATGCATCTGCAAAATGAACAGTCTCAGTAGCATATGCCATGTCCCCATGCTAACGAGGGAGTGCCCGTTTGAGACTGCACCAGTGCCCATTTAGCACCAGCACGATCTGTGTTACAGAAATGGCTGTGCAAGAGAATCTTGTGTACTACCATAGTGGGGGCACAATAAGTGGGTTCATATGCCAGTTGCCCCCCAACCCCCCCAAAAACAACTTTTATAACATGGCACTACATCAAGGGTGCCCAGCGTATAATGAGTAGTGTTGGATCCATGACAGATATGCAGGTTATCTACTGACTTTGTAAATGGGCTCAATTTAGATTCATTATATGTAAGTATACAGTATATGCAGGTTATCTACTGACTTTGTAAATGGGCTCAATTTAGATTCATTATATGTAAGTATACAGGCCCATATTTATACTTTTTGACGCAAAACTGCGCTATCGCAGTTTTGCGTCAAAAAAATTTGCGCCGTCTAACGCCATTTGGATGCGCCATTCGGGCGTCAAATTTATACTTTGACGTACGGCGGCGCAACCAACAGGTGGGAGTCATTATTTCGTGACGCAAACAGCGTCGGTCTGTCGTAAGGGAAACCCACGTAAAAGGGACGCAAATCACTGTGGGTCGATTTACGACAGCGCAATCGTGAAAACGCCGTTTTTTTTCACGCTATTGCGTGACATTTTAGCGCGAAAACTGCACTTACAGGAGAGGAGACCCAAAATGGATCCCAGATGCCCCAACAGACCCCAGGAGGATGAGAGCAGACCAGGACCCAGCCAGGAGGAAGCATACAGGAACCAGGACATGTTAAAGAAAAAAAGAAAGTGTCGCTTCAGTGCAGAGGAGCAGGAAATCCTGGTGAAAGAGGTGACGGAACACCAGCACCAACTTTTCATATCCTCAAAATTGCCACTCAGTAGGAGAGAGGCCATCTGGAAAGAAATTGTGGACAAGATAAACAGTGTGGCTGAAGAACGCCGGACAGTCACCGAGTGTAAGAAACGCTGGCATGACTGTAAACGTAGGACCAAAGAGAAAATGGCCAGGAACAGGAAGGCAGCAATGCAGACTGGAGGGGGGAGTCCAGCACAACAGGAGGCTCTGGACCACATGGAGGAGATGGTCGCAGCCGTCATCCCGGAGGAGATCGTCACAGGGATACAAGGACTGGACAGCGCAGACTACCACGACACTACGCACATGCAGGGTAAGTCGCATGGGGAATTACAATGCAATAATGGGGACTGTAAGCAGGGGGGATACCTACTACACAATGCATGTAACTTAGCACATATATGAAGTGGCATGGGGAAAGGGGCACGGCAGGGGGGAATGGCCAGTACTGACCATAGCCGGGGCACGACAAAATACTGCCACCACTACAGTCCCATGGGGACATCCTGTAATTACAACAAGAGAGCCAAGGGAAACCAGTGACAGGTGGGAAGGACACTACCCTGAATCCACATCCAGGCACTTGTTTTGCACAAACTATTCCCCATCAACTAGGTCCCTACCTGTAATGCAGTAGCAAATACAACAACTGCAACTTAACTGCCACCACAGTTGACAATAACACCTCTCATCTCTGGGCAGCTATAGTACCAAATGGCAGGAACCCCACCCTGGAACATACATTCCTAAATCAGGGGGTGAGGATGACATCTGCAACTACTCCTAGAAATAAGACAAAGGTACCAGTACACTTAAATGCCGAATGTCCATAACTGACACATACATAAGCCTAAGTAAACAGCAATAGGAGCCACACAGCACTAACGACACACACATGCTGCATACGTCAGGGTCCTTCACGTGCCTGCCTAACAATGCTACATCACAAATGTCATACTGCTCAGACAACAACATTGACGAGGGGACACAGGCAACTGGTCAATGAAACACATCTGCACAGTCTAACCAAAAAATAGGACATTCATACGCTAAACAGGCCAATCCAGTAAGACACACATGAGACCCCATCAGATACAAACATCAACAATGTTTACATCCATACCACATCCTAACATTGACATACATAGGTCATGCCACCTAACATGTACAGATCATGCAATGTGAATAAAAAGTGTATGGTGCAGGGCCTGTGAGGCAAGTGTGCTGGCAGGGCAGTCACAACACCCACAGTCAGTCAAAGTGTAGCGTGGCAAGTGAAACGTATACTTTGCGCAATAGCCTCAGGCTGGAGGCCTTTGTGCATCTTACCCTGAATGTACTTATACTCATTTGCTCACATCTAAGTGCCTCAGAGCACTTTGCACTAAATGAATCTCATTGCCCTTACTATCAGTTAATGTAGCAAATAGTCAGTCCTAAGGTGTTGGCAATTAGTCAAATCACCCTGTTTTGCCTACTTCTGCACTGGAGTTTGCCAGAACATCTTCACTCTGTGGCCCAGTCAAGGATACCGTCTGGTTCGTTGATGATAGATGTGGTAGGGGTTAAGGTTTGCCATTCCTGCGTAGGGAAACTTTGTCATCACAATGACATATGTCTTTTAAATTCACTTCCTCGTCCCAAGACACGCATGGGGGAGTTTACAAACAGAAAATCACATCTAGATGCTGCCTGCCTTGCTGCTGATGCACAACCAGATCCCAGCCCATTCCTCTGATATGAGGGATGATGTCTCCCCTGTGATTCAGACAGCCAAGCTCCAAACTTAACATGCAGTGCTATATATAGAACAAGCAGAGGGAGAGTAGAAACTGTTAGGCACCATGATAGCTGTGTACCAATGTATTACTCTCCTGCGGACTATTTCAGTTCTAACTGTGTGTATTGTTTTGGTTATTGGGGCTCACACCTAAATTCCTACAAGTCAGTTGTACAATGAAACTTCATATCAAACAAATACTGTCTGTGTCATTTGTGTATGGGAACATACCGGAAAAGATAGAAATGTGTAGGACCTGAGTGACCACCACTTCCCTGAGAAGTCCCAAAGATGTCATGGGCTTGGCCTTCTAAACATTCCTCTGTTGTGGGAGACCAGAGGCACTGCTAGTCTGTCTAAGCTAAATAGAATATCTGGGTGACCGAGTTATTTACAAGTGGGTCAAACTTAGTCCCCCACACCATTAGCTATCCTGCTGCCTAGAAAGCCAAGAATCACATGTAGGATAATGAGAGCCCACCCAAACAAATGTCCCTCCATAACAATAGTGAAACACCGAGGGAGGAGTAGGACAAAAAAATGCATATTCCGAAATAATTACAAATCAACACCTAGAGATGACCTGGCAGGCATGTCTGATAGCTCCATATCATATATGTGACACACAGGTGGGCCATAGGCCTACAACAATGCCCTATGACAGACAGCAGATACCAAGACAAAATCAGAGTACAAAGTTAAGGCATCCAAAGGCTTGTATCTTAGTGCTAAATGATCTCAACACAGACACACTAATTGTACCCTGTTTCTTTGCAGAGGAACACGGATCTCCTGCCGATATGCCTGTCCATGAGTTCCCTGATGACATGGATGACGAGAACATCAACCTCACACAAGAGACCATTGACATGGTCCTCGAAAGCATCCAAACCCCCCCTTCAGTAACAAGGAGGAGCCAAGAAGAAGCAGCCACCACAGTAGAACCACCCGCCACCCCAATTGTAAGACCTGCCAGCTCCAACACAGCTGAGGACTCTGACGACACTGGCACCAGCTTCGAAAGAACAGTCGTTGGGGTCCAGCGGGAGCTGGCCAAGGAGGTGCGGGTGGGGATGCAAACTATGGCAGCCAGCCTTGAGGGGGTGCGTTCGTGCATGCTGTCAACTGCTGATCAGGCAGCTGCAATGCAAGCCAGAACATCGCTGTTGGAGGAACTTTTAGTAACACAGAAGGCAATCTGCACAGCTGTCATCCAGTTGACCAAACAACTCCAACAGCAAGCCAGTCAGCGTGTGCACGAATGCAACATCGAACCCCTCAGGGCAGACCTGGCTGCCTACCATCGGGATGTGGCTGCCATTCTGAAAAACCAGCACGCTCTCCTTGCTGCAGTACTGCCCTTCATAACTGGACAGGGATCAGCCCCCGGGATGTCTGCCTCCATGTCTTCTGACACTGAGGTGTGTGTTGCCCCTTCAAAACCAACAACAACAAGGACACACCAGGCAACACACACATCAGAAGAAGAAGACATGGAACAGATAACATTCACTCGCAAGAGCACCCGGAAGCCCTAGTCCCTGCACCATGCCCCACTCTGACCAAGGTCCTACGTTTTGACACATGCCAGCCTCACTCCAACTACCCTCAATGACTGTTCGGCAATCTACTGTTTAACTTGTCCACATTGGCTGTAAATGTTTCTCTCCTACCATTTGGCAATTCCTGTTCCTCTGCACCGTCTGTGACATCACCCCAGCATGTCAGGAGCATCATCCACACCCTGTAAATAGGATCACCATTTAAGAATGCACCAGAACGGACTCACCTAACATTGTTAATGGACTTTTTGCACTACTCCACCTAAAAATAAATATCACTTGCACACCTATTGTGTCTCTGTGTCATTTCACACTTCAACTGTGCAGTACATAACTCCAAAGTGGCTGTGTGGCAACCATGTTGATTCTCTATACTACTGTCCTGATTTCATGTATACTGAAACATCTGTGCAGTGGCCAGGATTGCATCATAGCTTTACTAGACTGAGGAAAATAACTGATGTAGGGACTAAGCACACACAATCATGCTGTGTTGGACAGAATGAGGCCCCATCCATAGCTATTCTAGACAACTAATGGTGGATGAGAAATGTAGGCACCTTGCGATACTAAAACAATACATTATGCTGTAAAATGAAAGGAATGATAACCAAATTACACTGCATCAATCACCCTTACAGCGTATACTACCATGAAGGAAAGTCATGCTCAAGCAGTACACACATGATGTAGGTCAGCAATGACAGCAACAAGACAAGAGTGTGAACAAATACTCATCTACAAAGCTCTCCCTGAACTTCACAATGCTGTCCGACCTATCTATTTACCTACAAAATCAACTCTGGAAGCACTCTTTGTGAAGTAGGGTACATACCAACCCCAAATCTTGATGATCTATGCACACTACCAATGGTGGCTCTCCCACACGGTGGATACTTACCAAGTTAGCACACAGGTAGCTGGCATGTTAAACCTCAATAGCCTGGGGATAGCGAGCATAGGACACAAATGTCATACTAAAACTTTCTGCTACACTGATGTCAAGGCCATGAAAAGGTAGCACCTAACGCATCAGGTAAAGGGTTAACAAAATTTTTATTTCCAATAAGTAAGAAAAGAGGCAACTAAGGGAAAGATAAACCTACACTAATCTAACCTGACTACTACTAACCCACAACTGTCCCTAACTAACCTAAGCTAAACTTACTCTACACATGTAACGAAACGATCTAAACATCAACCCCCCACCCACCATTATGAGACAAGACACATGCAGGACAACACTTACTAACCTACACACATACTACACTATCCTAAACAAACATATATTTTTTTGTATTTTTTTTGTTTTTATAATTTTTTTTTTATTTTTTATTTTAAACAGGAATCCCAACATTGCCCCCCACCCACCCACCCACACAAAAAGATAAGATATAAAGAAGAAGGACCCCCCACCCTCTTACCTAACACTAACTAAGCTAATTACCTACACTTATCCTATAACTAACCCCCCAAACCCAACTAACAGTATGAAATAGGAAAGAGGTGAGAGGGGAGGGGTAAAAGTTCTGGAGGGCAAAATGTCTATGGATTTGCCCTCCGTACTGTTCGCCGGATGGAGCGCACCTTCTTTTTCACCTCAGCCATGTCCTCCGTCAGGGTGTCAACTTTTGCAATCAACCTGTCCAATTTCCTTGACAATGCGTGGAAGTCCGCTGGGTTGATCGGAGGGTCAGTGCAGGTCTGGGTGCCGGTGGAGGTGGATTGTGTTGGTGGAGTGGTGTGGGCACGGGACTGCCCTGCTCCCACCACACGGCTGGGTCCAGGTCTGGATGAGGATGCCTGGTCCGTTGCTGGGTCCACTTGGCCAGACCTGGTGGATGTAGTGGCGGGGGTTGTTGGGGGCACCGTTGGGGGAGCCTGTGGTGTGGCATACCACGCCCCGGAGGCCCGTTCCGAATTGTATCTGCGGGCCATCCTCCGATACCCACACTGCACCTGCAGGATGTGGCTGTACCTCATTGCCCGGCGCTCAAACTGGTTGCGAGCTGCGGCACTCAGGTTTGCAGCTGTGAAGGGAAAAGGCAAATATTGAGCATAGAATTTACAGTGGGTTGAATACCACAATGGGTAATTTGACCATTACTAGCAATGTATTGGTTGCAGCAATTGTTACAACATATTTCACGGGAAGGCTCAGAGGAAGTACATGTGAATCATGCATACTGAAGGGCATATCACATATAGCATATCCATGTCTCTACATGATGGATGACATCACCCTAAACTACTCCTACAATTCATACCTAAGCCATTATACATTATGGCACCAGCTCGTCCGCATACTGACTTCACTACATATGTCATTCTATGTGATAAGAATCACACTCCTCACTCAATGGCATTTCGAAATAGTTGTGTGCTAAGATTGAACCCCTGGCCATGAATCATATGTCGACACTATGGGCCAGATGTAGGAATTGATGGGAAATCAACTAGCAAATTGCAAAGCTGAACGGTGTCTCTGACACCGTCTGCGAGTCACTATGGGGTCCCTAAATCCCACCTCATGAACATCAATGATGTGGGTTCCAACTTGCACCACCTTAGCAACTATGGGCACTCACGGGGATGGAGGCCTGCTGGGAACAGCAGAACTCCATAGACGTGACTGCTTTTAAATGAAGCAAGTTATTTTTCACCAAGTGTAGGCCCTTTATCTGAAAGGAAAATGAGCTGCGATTAGTTTAAATTCACAACAATTGATTGCTCGTAATTTACACAATAATTATTGCTCCCCTAGACCACTGGCTGTTTTGTGCAGGAGTATTTTGGTCCACTCACAAAGGTGAAGGTTCACAATGAGGACCCCTTCCAGTCAGCAAGTTGGTTAGCAGCCACTTCAAGTGGATGATAACAGCTACTCACTTTGCAACCACGTACTCGTTAGCAAATGGGATTGCCTAACACTGTGATTTGCAAGTAGGGCTGGTAAACTCCTTTATTTTTTTACTTTAGAAAAGCATTTTGCGAATATGTACATGACCACCAAAAACATTTCGGATTAGGAAACAGACGTTTGCAACTCACTAACATCAAATTATGCTATTTGCAATGTGGAGACATTTTGCTACATCTGGACCTAGGTACAAACTCAAGTCACAAAAGGTGTTAAGTACGTGTAACATACTGTTTGCTACAGTCCTAGGTACCCTGTTTCACAGTAACATCCCAGTCTTTGTGGGTGGTGTGGGAAGAACAAACAACAATCCCATGATCAATGCACAACCAGGAGTGTACAGAAAGTTCAACAAGCATGTGCCTTCACACACAACACCTATGAAGGGCTAGCAACACGTTGGAGTCAGCTCAACCTTGTCACATCCCAGGTCCACACATGTCAAAATGGTATGACTTAGCCAAACATAACATACTATTAGTGAGGCATGTTTTACAAAACACACAGAGGAGGTAGAACACCCATTCACATGATTCAACAGAACACCTAGGCCATTGCACTCAAGTCACACACACTTCGAGGTCACCTTGTGGAAGTACATGCCCCCGGAAGATCCGACCTACAGTGTACACAGTCCATCCTCAACTAGGAAGAAGCACTTGTCATCGAAGCCATGTGCCTAAGCTATCTGGGAGACTGTCAGTCTGATATGCTGACTCAGTTAATGGCAAGTTCCTGACCAAGTCTAACATTGACCAGTGTATTCAAAATGAGTCATGCTATTCCCAATTGTCGCACTAATTGAATGACCTACTGCCCCTCAATCTGAGAGATGACTAGGTATTGCTTTACCGAAACATTATTCCAATTTGATATCACACCAAAACAACAAAGCCAATGAACGGCCAGCACATCATATCATGAATTGTCCTGAACACACAGTAATCCATCATGCTTCATTTCCAAACAATGTAAATAGCACTTAGGCAACACTCACTGTAGGTATCAGGGTCGTCAAAATGGGCTACCTCACCAACGGTGTACGGGGCTGGTCCACCTGTAAAGCATGAAAGGAAGATTATACTCAGACTGGGTGAACAGACAAATAATTTCTGTTACAATGACAGTGTGTGAATATTACATGGTAATGATACACTTTCACACATGCTCATCCTGCCTGGCTGACTTTGTATTCTAGATTATCATTGGATGAGTCTCCTGCTCCAGTGACACACCCTACTACACCCATGCAGTTGCCAGGACAGTCATGTGTCGTCCAAGTTACTCCTCCATTAGTAGGCCCGAACAATCATGTGATCCATACATCTCAGCATGTGCATCCCAGAGAGAAACATTCCACAACTGGTTCCATGAGGACTGCATGACCACTCACAATCAAACAGGCTATGTGGACAGGTTCAACACACAGCAACCAGACACACATGTGACATATGTGTGGACAACATGACTAACTTCATGTGACGTGAAGGCAACACACAGGTGTTGCATCATCATGTGTTTGCAATTTTCGGTCTAGCTATGGCGTCTACATATGTAGGTATGTTGTTTCTACATGACGTACTCACTGGCCATTATGACCAGTAGAGTACAAATAGAGCAGTTCACGTGTTGCTTTTCAGACACAAATGCAACACTACATTCCATGCAGCTACAGCCATCTGGTATGTGTTGCAAAAATGAGGCATCGGCCTGGTAGCATAGGTCTTCATACACACCCGGCAACAAATACACATTTGGACACATATGTATACCTTTGTAGCGCAGCATTTGCATCTTTTTGTGACGCAGAGAGGGGGCTACTTAGCAAAATACAAATAGATGTTGCATTTTACTGCTGTTATTGGGTGTACATGTGTAGCAAAAATGGGGATTTATGTGTATGCCCATGGGCCTAGGTTTCCCTAGTATAACACGCAGTCAGCTACTTATTTTGCAGATTGGCTACCAATCATCACATGTTCACGCACACATTCCTATTATTCCCATGTAATTGATTATTACTCACCAACATAGCCACCAATCCGGAGTCCCAGGTGGTCCAGCAGGTCCTGTTCCCTGCTGATCAGATCTGCCCAGCGGTGCTTGAGTTGATGGATATTCCTCAGACTCCCGTAGACCCGGACCAGGTGATGGCGCACCTTCTCCCAACGGATTTTCCTCGCCTCCGTGTGATACCCCTGTATCACACGGCCCCCAGCCTCCAGCATCAGTGGGAGGAAATGGCTTACGAGCCATATGAAGCCCCCCAATTCGTCCTCACCCATCCTGGACAGGCGAGGCCTACCTGACATGATGCGAGGTGGAAAAAAAGTACCAAAGAAAAATGAAAGAAAAAGTGGGAAATGGGGAAAGGTAGAGGTGTGAAAGAAAAAGAAGAAGGAGAAAAATAGCCCAACTAACCCCCCAAACTATGCTACCCACAACAGACTCCCACAGACAATACAAACTATCACAGGTATAGACAAAACAACACTAAACAGACTGAGACAATGTTTGACAACAATAAAAGATTGACACAAAGACAAAATACAAGGCACACAGGACACTAAAGCAGTAAAACACAGGACAACACCTTTCACACAACCACACAGTCTAGATAACTCTGAGACTGCAAAGTGAAAGTGAAAGTCAACTCCCAGTACAGATTTCGTAAACAGGATATCCTATTACATCACTTCCTGCATAAAATGGCCGCCGTTTTTATTTTCGCGTAATGCGTCATATTTTCACGCATACACAGATGTGTGTCATATTTTTTTGACGCATTACAGTGCACATGATGCGGAGTGTAAAAATATGCTATGAATATTAATATTTCAAATTGTACATGAGATGACCAACATATTGTGCATGTAGCGTCAATTTCACCACGCATACATCATGGGCGTCGTTTTTTTTACACGTACAGTGGTGCACATGATGCGGAGTCAAAAAATATGATATGAATATTAATAATTAATAATGTACATGAGATGACCAACATATTGTCCATGTAGCGTCATTTTTACCACGCATACATCATGGGCGTCATTTTTTTTACACGTACAGTGGTGCACATGATGCGGAGTGAAAAAAAATGGTATGAATATTAATAATTAATACTGTACATGAAATGACCAACATATTGTCCATGTAGCGTCATTTTGACCACGCATACATCATGGGCGTCATTTTTTTTACACGTACAGTGGTGCACATGATGCGGAGTGAAAAAAAATGGTATGAATATTAATAATTAATACTGTACATGAAATGAGCAATATATTGTGCATATAGCGTCATTTTGACCACGCATACATCATGGGCGTCATTTTTTTTACACGTACAGTGGTGCACATGATGCGGAGTGAAAAAAAATGGTATGAATATTAATAATTAATACTGTACATGAAATGAGCAATATATTGTGCATATAGCGTCATTTTGACCACGCATACATCATGGGTGTGGTTTTTATTACACGTACAGTAGTGCACATGATGCAGAGTCAAAAATATTGTGGATGTAAATAATAATTTGAAGGTGAAATATCAAGACACTTTTGGATACATTTGTATCTGACTCTGCATTGTGTGCACTCATGTACATGAACAAATTATGACGGCCATGCTGTATGCGTAGAATATGGAGCAAATTTATCCAAATGTCTTCATGTGTTTAGCTTTGGAAAGGTGATTTGTCATGGTAAAACGGTGCGATGTGAGACACATTTGTGTTTGTATATGACAAATGTCCGTACTTTTATGTATAGACGGCCTTCACACTGTGATGTTTGGGATACGTTAACTAATGTATTGACCATATTTGACAACATATTTGGTGTAATTGCTGATGGCTATTTTGAAATGAGGTTTTTGATACCATTATGTATTCCGTCTCCAAAATGTCCCCACCTTTATGATGGGGATGCTTTTATCTGTAGTCCTAACAGGGAGTGGGAGAGTCACTTTCAGTTTTTAGGGGGCTGACCATGTCCCATTATGATTTTGTGTTTCATATTTGTGTAGGACTTGTGACATGGAGGCCACACATGTGCCTTATGCATGTGTTTAGTTCACAAGTACATGATTCCTGTATGTTTTGGGGGTGGTAGAGGTGGAGTTAGGCCCCCAGCACCCTAGGATTTGACCATCCAGAATAGCTACTGTATCCATGGAGTATTTTTATCATATCCTGGCAAACCTGCAGCAGCGGGCGAATGTAAGGCCATATGGTATGAATGACTGTTGACCATTCATTCATCTCATTAGCCCATTTGACGTTTGCAGTATTGATGATTTGGAGCTAAGTTGCATACCATTTTCATATGACTAAGGGGGTCATTCTGACCGCGGCGGGCGGCGGTCACCGCCCGCCAAGCGGTTCCCGCCGAAAGACCGCGGCGGTCATTCTGGCTTTCCCACTGGGCTGGCGGGCAACCGCCAAAAGTCCGCCCGCCAGCCCAGCGGGAAACACCCTTCCCACGAGGACGCCGGCTCAGAATGGAGCCGGCGGAGTGGGAAGGTGCGACGGGTGCAGTTGCACCCGTCGCGAACTTCAGTGTCTGCAAAGCAGACACTGAAATTCTTTGTGGGTCCCTCTTACGGGGGACCCTGCAGTGCCCATGCCATTGGCATGGGCACTGCAGGGGCCCCCAGGGGCCCCGCGGCACCCCCTACCGCCATCCTGTTCCTGGCGGAAGACCCGCCAGGAACAGGATGGCGGTAGGGGGTGTCAGAATCCCCATGGCGGCGGAGCGCGCTCCGCCGCCATGGCGGATTCTCAAGGGCAGCGGGAAGTCTGTTTCTGGCCGCGGCTGAACCGCCGCGGTCAGAATGCCCATCGGTGCACCGCCAGCCTGTTGGCGGTGCTACCGCCGACCTCCGCCATGGCGGTAATTACCGCCAGGGTCAGAATGACCCCCTAAGTTTGCAAGACTCTCAGCGTTCACGATGTGATAATGCGAAGATTGTTTTGCTTGTCTGTGTCCCTTTCTGCATAAACTGGTTTAGTGTCATGTTACAATCTTCCTGCTAGGTTCAAACTGGGACACAACTGTGATGGTCTACTTTCAAATATTAGGTTGGTTGTATGACATATGTGTACATGTGTGTGGGAATGTGGATCCAGTATGACCTGTCTGTGTGTATGTTGTCACTGTAACTTCAAGGTCTCCTCCTGAGTTAGTGGCAGCTGATGTTGTTGCAATTGTGTATTGCTCACATCATACACTTGAGAGAAGCCATTGATGACATGTTCACGTACACATGGATGGTCCCACCCTGTCTCTGAACACGTGTGATGTGACTTTCAAATGATCTCAAATTTTGGGCTGGATGAGAGACTGTTTCAGTTGTTTGGATCCGGCATGTCTAATTGTCACATTTGTACTCTTGTTGGGCTCTGTGTATGGTAATGTAACATGTCACATCCTACCCTCTGTGCATACAGTTGTGATGTTTATTTTTGGTGTGATGAATTTTAATGGCATTCTTGATCAATGAGACGACATTCATCTTCAGCTATTTCAAACTAAAGGTGGTCAGAAATGAATAGGCCAAAGCATGATGTGGTGTTTGTGATCTGTGTTTATTTACAAGTGTGGAATACAAGTGATTATAATGACTTAAGTAAAAAAATTGGTCACAAGCTGTTGGCGCCTACGCACTCCTGCTGCGGTGTTAGGTTGTTCCCCCTCCTGTTGCAGGCCAGCATCCTCCTCATCATCATCCTCAGGCATGTCTGGGTCCGGTTCAAGGAGGGGAATGTTCCTTTGTACACAAATATTGTGTAATATGGCACAAGTGAGTATGATTTTGCATACCATCTCTGGGGAGTATAGTAGGCTTCCGCCAGTGATGTCAAGGCAGCGGAACCTTGACTTTAGGATCCCAAAGGTCCTCTCCACAATGCTGCGTGTCCTCTTGTGGGCGTCATTGTATGCCCGCTCAGCAGCAGTATTTGGGTTCCCATATGGTGTCATTATCCAAGGCTGGATGCCATACCCCTGATCAGCTGAAAGAGAAACACAGAATGGTATCAATTAGATGTAGGAGGCACTGTTGTACGTATCTTTGATGGCAGAAGTTGTGTTGTGTTGTAGGTGACTATTTTGTGTACTAATGTGACAACATATGGTTGTTGGTGGAAACTTTGGCATTGTTTTTTTTCCTTGGCTGAGCAAGTGTTTGTTGTCTAACTGTTTGTCAGCAGGATGTATTGGTTTCTCAAGTACAGTGTGCCCTCCGTTGCATTGTGACTTGTGACACAGGTGTCCGTGTGTCCTCACTGGGGGTGTGATGATAGTTCCATGCAGAGTTGAAACATGAAAGGGTATTAGAAACGTCCATATGAACATAGCCAGGCCATCCCATCCCTTAAAAGTTATGCATTGTATTAGTGTACAGGTTATTGTGAGACTTCCAATTTGCAAGGTGACATTTAGGCAACCACAGTCATGAATGTCTTCACACTAAGCTGTGGAGTAAATTCAAATGTGTGAGAGGTTCAATGGTGACTTGTGACACATGGCTAGTGATGTGAGTACCTCAGTGTGTCCCTGTCTAGGTGTTGCTATTGTGGTGTATGTGTTGTTTATCCTAGAGGCTTTCTGTGCAGTGAGTATATAAGTAGATTTTTGTCCTTACCAACAAGTAGTCCATTGCCATACCGTCCATCCTGGAAGTGTTGGTTGATGGTGGAGTGACGGAAGATGAATGCGTCATGTACACTCCCAGGATATTTAGCCACAATGTTGCTGATCAGTCCTTGGTGATCGACTATGGCCTGCACGTTGATGGAATGTGTGGGTGCTTCCTGTTGCGGTAGAGGTGTTCACTCGCAGCAGGTGGCACAAGGCGTACGTGTGTGCAGTCAATTGCACCAAGGACGTGCGGAAAGCCACTGATGGCGTAGAACCCCTGTTTTGTTTCCTGCTGCTTCTGCACTGTGTTAGGGAAGCAGATGTGGCGGGGTGTCAGTCCAATGATGGCATCCAGTACTTTAGGCAGGAATGCGGAGAAAGATGGTTGTGATATTCCACCAACCAGGGCACCAGTTGTCTGAAAGGAGCCACTTGCCAGCATGTGAAGTACGGCAAGCAGCTTTGTTTCTGTTGGGATAGTGCGTGGAGTCACTAAAGTGGGGGCCAATTGCTGTTCAATATTTGTCAGCAGCTGCTGAATGGCCTGCCAGTTCAACCGGTACCTCTGGATGATGTCTCGTTCCCTGAGGCCATGCAGGGTTGTTCTTGGGCGGAATATCCTCTCCTGCCTTCTGCGCTGTCTTTGGGGTCCCTGCTGTTGTTGTTGTGGCTGCTGTTGTTGCTGCAGGGCTCTGCGTCTACGTGCACGTTGAAGAAAAAGCACCTCCATGTCTCCCTGTTGCTGCTCTGCTGCTCTGCTGCTCTGTTGTTTGTTCTGTGTGTTCTGATTAAGTACAGGTGTGTTTGCCCCATTTTAACGCCTGCCCTGACCCAGGCGTTAAAATTTCACGCTATTCGTGCTTTGCGCCATTTTTTTGCGCCGCCTGCCGCGCGGGAGTGATTTTTGCCCTGGAGCATAAATACCACGCACCGCTATGTGCGTCTGTTTTTAGACGGGAACGCCTTCCTTGCATCTCATTAACGCAAGGAAGGCGTTCACGCCAAAAAATGACGCTATTTGCCCATACTTTGGCGCTAGACGCGTCTAACGCCAAAGTATAAATATGGCGTTAGTTTTGCGCCGAATTTGCGTCGAAAAAAACGACGCAAATTCGGCGCAAACGAAGTATAAATACGGGCCACAGTATTTAGTGTGTGAATTGTTTACCAGCCATGGTCTACACCACACCTGTTTTGATTCATAGAATGAATTTCTAATTCATTTATTTATTCATGCAGTTATTTTGGAGTTTTGTGCAGCACTAAATGGGTTTCTAAGTGCTTTACATAGGAACAGTTACTATTAAATGCAAGAGTTAATAACAAAATAGTTGTATAGGCTTTGTTACACCAAAACAGGTTGCAGTAACATTAGTTTAAGCAGACATCTAACAAAAGAACTTACTTCTACAGGTAAAAGCAGCATACATGGAAGCGTTTTTAAAGGCAAAGCTAAAAGGCCATGTAAGAGCATTGCATTACGTGTCCAGATAGTATTATTCACTGCATGGGGACAACTGCTCCTCATCATAAATGGCCGCCAGGTCACTCACTGGGGTAAGCAAAGAGCTGAACTGACTAACTTTAGTATATTTGCAGTATTAGGTAGCGGGGACCAAGTGAAAGGCAGAGCGCTTAACAACAGAAAAGTTGCAAAACAGAAAAAAACTACTGATTTGTAACATTACATTTTACTGGGTTAAGGAACAAATAAACATCAAATGCCGAGTCAAGACAACAAAGTCCTCTGCCACATTTCGGCCAAAAACTGAGTGATGAGTTTACTCTATTGCTAGGCGGTCACTGCCCTTCGGCACTGCACCCCCGCCAGTGAAGTACAGGCTGCCCTATTGTCAGAGATGAGGAAGTTTGAGTAAGGATTCAATAGAGTCCCATGCCAAGGTCACAAGTTTCATGCCGGATTTTGAATTCAGATATTTATGATATTAAAACATTCCAATCCTTATTATTGAGTAGGGATTGGAATGTGCAAATGAAGATAAACGGTGGTGATGGAATATAGTTACATTTCTAGGGTCATTCAGTCATTCATAGGCTGAGATTTATTTTAAAAGACTAGGTTGTAAGGGGTGGCTTTTTTTCCTTCCAACATGGCTGTCACCATTGGACAAACGTTTTTGGTCCCAAAAAAACCTAGACTGCATGTAGGTAGATTTGTTGTTTTAGATTAGATATTGCTTTCTTTATTAGTCAGTTTTACATGCTAGCGTTCTGTAGCCCCAGTTTAGAAGACGTCGACATAATCTGTCGAAGACCAAGATTGGTCTGCTGAATTAGCTGGATAACAAAACATGCAGTGACACATTATTCCTGAATGTGCTATTTAGTCTGTTACTGAAGAAACAAATCGCATTTGAAAAGTAATTTCAAGAAGATGCTCGAGTAATTTAGTGCATTGAAAAGACTGAAATGACATTTAATTCCCAGCATGAGGTATTCATACGGTTCAATAAGTACTATCCTTTATATGTCATTCTGCAGTGGGCTGACAATCTAACACTAATGAGCTTGTGTCAAAGTCTTACGTCTGTCAGTGTAATTGCCATACTAATCGCAACTCCAATTTGAACCCAGGGGAATAGGTATTGCTGAATTACAGTTCAAAGATCTTTGACTACACATTCCCGCCTTCTCCACAAACATGTCTTCCATCTTCTTTCTATCTAAATACGCAGTACCAACAAGTATTTATTTTATGTCAAGTACAGGTATTGATGCTAATCGGATCAAATAGACCGGGAAACCATTAAGGAGCGAGCAGCAGAATATATCTTTTGCAAAATGATCATTAAACTGTCGGGAAAATGTCCTAATCAACTGGGAAACTAATTTTGGAATACCCCACAATATCCCAACCAAATGTCACGAAGTAAAACGAAATATCTTTAGCTTAGCCATTACAGGTACCTGCCACAGTCTCCGCTGCATTATCACCAAGAGCAAAGCACTCTGTTATCCTTCCAACCAACATTAGCCTAAAAAGGCTTTGGGAAAATGATTTCATTTATATATTTGTTAGTTTGTTTGTTTGCTTGTTTGTTTATATGTTTGTTTTCTGTCTTTTTATGGGTGCAACAAATAACTTATCTATTAGAAGCACTTTAGATAGCAATTGTTAAAATAGTTAAGGACAACGCTACTCGTTCTGTAACTTCTACGAGATTATGTGGGTTTGGAGTAGTGGGCAAGGACACACAAATTGGTGAAAGAGTCCATCATTTAGAGCTCAGTGTTAAATCAAAATACATAAAAGCCCTTGCCCAACTTACATTTGCACCATTTAGTGGATGTGCTTTTGCATGAGGTGAGAGGCAGTTATTGGGAATATAGGGCCTCATTGTGACATTGGTGGTCAGACCAGCTGACCGCCAATGCCGCGCGGAGGACGCCACCGTCATACTGGTGGCACCCCCGCCCTATTACAATGTTCCCGCTGGGCTGTCTGGCAGGAACATTGTAATAGAGCGTTCCAGCCAGTCGGTTCAGCGGGAACAGTGCTACGACATAGGACTCTGCTCCCTTAAGAGAGTCGAGTTCTATACCATCGTACAGTGGAGGCCGACCAGCAACCTCGGAATGAACACTGCCTGCAAAGCAGACAGTGCACATTCTGAAGGTGCTGGGCGGGGGGGGTTGCACTGCCCATGTCATGGGCTTGGCAGCGCAGGAGCCACCCTGTGGCCCCCAGCACTGGCTTTTCGCCTGCCTTTCATAGCGGGGTCCCCACCATGAAAAGGCTGGTTACAACTCCGATTGCCATCACCCCGACAGGAACAATGTTCTTGGCGGGAAGAGTGGTCTCCTGGCGAGTCACAATTCACAATTTGTCATATGTAACATTTATCTGGCAGCACGTTATACATAACTCATCATTTTAATTATGTGATTAATATCTGATGCTTTCAGACAAGGAGTTTTAAATGGTTATTGATGCAATTTTTCCTACATCATAGTTACCCCAGATGAAAGGCTGTCGCCCGAAATGCATTGGGTTCATAACATCATGTTACATATGATGAACTGTGAATTTGACAAGGTGTAGAAATAAGTCTGGATTGGCATTTCTCATACACTTGAAGATTCAAATTATGATGCCTCTGTATGAGTTTTGCAACAATTGAAGAAAGCATAGAATTGATTAAAGGACAATGCAGACGTATTTGGATTTACAGCTGCTGATTGTATTAACTTGCGTTTGCTGGGTTGTGCATCCTGGGTCTGGTGCGCACAAGCACACCTGCTTGGTCATTGAATTTTCACACGTGTTACCAGGACAGAACACGTACCGGGGTTGCACACTGAAATCTTGCCCTGGAGCACAGGCAAAATGTACTGATTAGTTTTTGATTTGTGGGCGTAGCGCCACCTTAACGTAAAAAAATGATGCTATAGCGGAGCTAAGGTGGCGCTAGGGGCTCTTAAATATGCCCCTAATTTTTTAGGCTGAGTGGTTATAAATATCACTGGAATTCTGAGATGATAATATAGGACCCTATTTGTGTTATTTATATATTTTTTTTATATAACATGTTTATTCTGGAACAGTTAGCTTGAAAATGCTGTTTTCTTTAAAGTCTTGATAACATTGGCAATTATAATATTTAGGTGTTGTATTTATTTTTAAGAAATTGCTTATGAAATGATAGGCAGTGGTGAAGTCAGTGGGTTTCTGTGATTTTGTGGCTGCAGTATTCATTACATAATTATTGATTTAAGACATTTACCAAGTCATTTGCCACACAATTTGCATAATTTACAGATTTCACCAAAAACTATTAATTTAGCTCAAAAGGATTAAAATATTAGTCTCGGGTAATGTGTCATATAATTTGCATTGGTTGCTGCACATAAATGGCGTGGCTCTGCACAGCTTCTCCCTGAACCCCATGATGCAGTGATAAAGTCTAGACAAAAACACTAACACGCCACTCGAAACCCAGCCTTTGTTTGACTTTTTGTAGCCTCCTCTTTCATTTGTACCAGTTCTTAAACTGGTCACAATCTGGCTTGGATTTCTCCTATTTAATATTCTCATTTATATATTGCTCTCACAGTTACAGAGCTTTAACACACTTTCTGGGGTGTGCCCCGATTCTACTAAGTTAGAGGTGTGAATCACTTTTCCAGCCAAATCAGTCAAGATTTTCTGCATAACACAGTTTGGAGAATGGGTCTTGAACCACTTGCAAATATTTTCATTTCCTGACAGGTTGCAGTGGTTCTTGACTGAAGTAGGTAGTACTCCTGCAAGGGTATGCAGAGAAGAGGGAACATAGAGTATAACCTATAGTATGACATTTGTTTTTGTGCTTTGTGTCTCAGATTGCCCAGCCACCTTCCTTGTTAAAAGATGACTGATTCCATAGATGTGAGTGGCGAAGTGTGCGCCCACAATCACATTATTTCTCTGTCTTCCCATTCCCCTTTCTCTTGGGTTTTTTCACATAAGGCCTTAATGTGTCTTTAGAGGCCTATGTGAATTTCTCAAGGGCAACGGGTGATCAGCTGCTAGAGTCATGATACACCTATAGTTGACTGGGAGTGCCCGGTGACAATAAACATGTGCACAAAATGGTATGTAGTTTCACTTGGGCAGCCAATTTTTAGCATTAGTAAGTAGATCAAAGGGGTAAAGGTTAATTTGAATGCAGGGGAAGCCGAGTAAGTGGAAGGTTCAGAAAACCTTGGCCACAAATGTGTTCGTAGACCAGTCGTATTGGTTATATCTTGCCTCTTGCTTGGTCTTTGGCGTGTGCTGTCACTAGGTCTTGTCTGCTTCTATGCCTCTACTGAGTTTTGATCTCATCCTGTGGTCGGACATCCCAGGTATGAGTTTGTAACATCACCATAGCTCCTGGCAAGGTGTCCCTTGTGTCTACGTATATCTCTTAATAACCCTACTTTTGAAATGTTGCATGCTGAACCTATCATCATTTCAGCTTGTCCACTGGCTTCTACTATTACGTGATGCGGGTGGGATAGCTGAATGAGTTTCACCTGCCATGCAAGATACCCCTAGTTGAACGTGGTTTACAAATTCCGTTGCACAAGATTCTTTGGGGAGAGCATCTTTCAATGTTTTTTTTTTTTAGTATGAAAGTTAACCTTTTGGTTGAGCAACATTCGTGTCATACCAAAAAGCACTCGCTGAGCATAATGAGAAAAATGGGCTTGAAAGATACCCAGGCTAAGCATGTTCACCAAGCTTTTCTTTTAAGTCAGAGTTCATTCCCAAGACACTTTGGGGCAGATTTAAGAAAAGTGGTGCTGCACCCAATGCAGCACCACTTTCCTTGCACCCCTTAACTCTCCACTACTGCCACCATGTGTACGCCATATTTAAAATACGGTGAACTATAGCGCAAGGCAGGGGGCAATAGCGTCAGAATTTCTGATACTATCGATGTACAGTTCAGGGATAGCGGCAAAATTTTGGCGCAAAACCCTGAACAGTACATAAGGGCCCATTGTAACCAATGGTGTGCCCCCTTTTAACGCCTGCTCTGAGCAGGCGTTAAAAATGCCGGAAAAAAATGACACAAGGAAATGTTTTAGATTTCTTTGTGCCATTTCTTTTGCCCCCACTAATGGGGAAACGCCCCCTTTCATACATTATGCCTAGCGCAGGTATATGTGGCACAAGGGGGTTACAAAGTGGTGCAGTGCATGCATTGCACCACTTTGTAAATCTGGTGCAGGTTTTTTGCCGTAATATCGCTATATTAGCGTAAAAAAATGACACTAAAGTGGCGATATTATGGCTCAAGGGGCTTTCAAATCTGTCCTTTGTTTAAGCATGTGTAGTTGAATGTGATGATTAGTAGCTCTGCATCTATAAGCACAACACTCTATTGATCTGGTAGTAGAGTTTGGTAGCAACTCAAAATCGTCCAATTTGAGGTAAAGCTACATATGGAGTGGTATCCACCGGAATGGTGAACTATTTCCCCCATACTCACAGCATGAACATTCAGACATTGAATTACCATTTTGATTTTTTTGTTAGCTCCTGAAATTAGAGGTATTCCTTCAAAACACAACTCTAAAGCAAATCTCATGCCCTTCCTCAGTTTTAGGGAAAAGACTTGGCACAATTTCTTTAACATCAGAAAATCATAATCAGTCTCTAAACAACATAAATAATTTCCAAGGCAATTAATTCCAGACACTCAAAGAGCAAGAAGCTATATGTTGAAATGAAACTTACTTTTAGGATTACCATACCAGGTACATTGGTTGCTTGAACAAGGCTGTGCATTTGGCACCATTTGACAAATCTTCACAAACGTTTTCAAAACAAGTTTGTCACTTCCTTAAGCTGCTGACCTGAAACTTTTGGGATGATTTGTCAAGTGAAGGCCGAGAAAAAGGGTGGAGTTCCCAAAACCCATTTTCCCTATGCAATTTCCCATAGGGAATTTGAACACGACTACAGCCCGAACTGATGAAGGAAATTACACTAAATTAGGCAGAAAGCTAGATCTTGGTCCAGGAAGGGTGCTTTTTGTAATTTGGTACAAATCTGTTCAGTAGTTTTGGAATTATTAAAAAGGAAAAGAAATATAGATATCTAGGGACACAGATCCACTGCAGATCCTCGTGGATTCATGGATCCATGCGCCAACAGCTATGCCGTTATTGGCTGCTGCAACTTGAGAGGAAATTTGCGGCCGCCATTTTGTTAATCCGGACTAGGTTCCCAGTGGGGAAAATAAATTAAAAAGTGATAAAAGGGGTCAAGGTTGAGGTATCCTGAGTTCATGAGACTAATGGAGGGGTCTGTGAGGGACCCGTCATGGCAAAAGAAATTGTCAACACACTTGGATTGGTGGATCGGCGGATCTAGAGCCCAATTCAAAAAACACATATACTCACTCACAGACCCACATACCTACTCACACACTCACTCAAACACCCACTTACACACCCACACAACCACTCACACACCCACTCTCACACGCATACAGCCACTCACACATCCACTCACAGATCCTGAAAACAACTCACACACCAACTCACAGATCCACACAGCCACTTACACACTCATGCAACCACTTACACACCCACACAACCACTCACACTTCCAAACACACAACCATACAGCCACTGACGCACCCACTCACAGACCAACAAAATCACTCACATACTCACACACCCACAGACCCACACAACCACTCACACACCCACTCACATACTGACTCACACACTTGCACACCCACAAACACACCTACATAACCACTCATACAGCCACTCACACACCCTTACAGTCGCTCACACACCCACCCACAGACCCATAAAACCACTCACACACCCACACAGCCACTCAGACACCTACTCACACCCCCACAGAGCCACTCACACACCCGCTCAAAGACACACTCGCCAGTCACACATGCCCTCACACACCCATCACATACTCACACACCCACCTACACACCCACATTACCACCCACACACCCACTCACACAGACCCAGATTACAGGGATGGTATAGTCAGGAAATAGCATTAAAAAACATAGAAATTCACTGCAAAAACAAAGGTTACAGGGACGTTATAGTTAGAAAATAAAATGTAAAAATACTTTAAAATTTACAGTGAAAAACAAAGGTTACAGGGGTGTTATAGTTATGTTCATATTTCACACACACAAAACCATAGAAATTCAGCAGTCATAGTTATCTCAAGTAAATATAACGCATAACCTAAGGTGACTATAACTTGCACCCTTACCATGCACTCTGCCAGGGAAGTGTAACATGGGCATTGCAGTGGGTTTTCCCACACAACGCCTATAGGTTTTGATGCATTTCCAGATTTACAAGAATCTGTAAACCTGGGAATGTGTCAACACAATATGCCTTCCCAGGGCAAGCGCAACGAGGAGAAATATCTTAATTTCTCCTCCTTGTTTTCGCTTTCTATGTGTGCTGCATTCTGCAGCACACACAGAAGGATGGAAATGCCTCTTTAGGTGTCTCTTCCTACACAAAAACAATCCTGCTGATAATGCAACGCTGACACTGTTGCTCATGGTGCAAGGGTGCCTGGTTTGCACTAGGCAGCTATTTGTGCACCAGCGCAGGAGCTAAGGACAGAAATGTACTGTATCTGGAAAATACGGAGCATTTCTGACCTTTCAAATTGGCGTAGGGTAGCGCAGCAAGAATACTTGCGGAGCTACCCTACGCCAATTAGTTGAAAATAGCCCCATAGAATATTTTGGCAACACCGGTTGATATTATGGAAGAAGAGCACCAGTTTTCCACTCAGGTCGCTTGGGGACTAAAGGACACGTTTCCCAGATTATTTTGGCAAAAAGTGCAGCTGATGGGGACTGCTCACCTTCTGATCCCATGATGCCATCTAAATCAGGGTTCAATTGTTTAGTAATTGCAAATAGGAGAGCATGTATCAATTAATGGGATCTTGCTTTGCTGTGTTTAGAGGCAGCAGCGTACCATTTATTGGTTTCAAAAAATACTGACCAAGTGTAATATTGTGCAGGATATCAATATTGTGTGTTCCACATTGGTTAAGAACAGAATGGGCAGGATCTTCTATTCTGCTGCTAAGTGCTTTTGCAAATAAAGTTTCGAATGAATTAAAGATTACAATGATATAAACAATTCAGGCACTACAGTTCATGTCAGGCCAGGATGTGATTGTCCACTCGCATGCAGTCCTATTTCTGCTCACTGTGACCCTTATGGAGAAGATACAGCTTCATCCTTATAAGGATGAAATCTGATTTTCCTTACTGAAAACGTGTCAAATGCTTCACAAAGATATACCAAATAATTCACTACCCCCTAGCTGTACGGCCGGACTATATAGAACGTGTTCTACTGCAAACACTGGCAGGTGCAGGTTCGATTCCTTTTAAGGCTCCACCAGTTCCATCTGCAGCATTGGATTACAAAAGGCTGTGAGCCTTAAATAAAGTTTGGCTGAGCCGGAAAGCCACCAAAAAGTGGTGAATGCCCAGTACACCATATTTAGAGTCTCACTGATATCAATGCATCCACAAATCTATCGATAAGGCCCTGTGTTCTCAGCACTGATTTACTTATTTCTATTCTGTAGAGCACCCACTTCATGACAGAAAATTTTCTCACATGCGAATCATTTGTGGTGTGCATGGAAGAAACACCAGATTATGGACAGGAAAAAAAGGATGCTCATGTGGCTGGATGGAGTCTCTGACTGCATTCACCCTCATGGTGACCTCCAGATCCGCCCAGTATTCCATGGCACAGAGTCAGACTGTTCTTACACGCAACAATGAATAGATCCTTAACAGAAAGTCCTGGCTCAATACTAGGCCTGGGCAGAGTTCAACTCCAGGGAATTCTGCAGAGTTGATTAAAAACTCTGGAATTCCACGGAGTTCTGTGACACGCGGTGTCCTAATTGCACCAGATTGCCAGGTTCGACCCTGCTTAGAGCTTCCGAGATCGGGTGCATTCAGGAGAGGGCCATAGGCAGTGATAGCTGCAGTTACAGGCCTCTTGTGCACAGGCCTGTCCTATGTGCAGTGCACATGCGGCAGGATGGTGCACAAGAGGCTTGAAACTGCAGCTTTCTTTTGCTGCATATGGCCCTGGCCTGAATTCAGGCCAGGGCCATATGTAGCGAAATCTGCAAGGCCTCTTGTGCACAAGCCTGCCCTGTGTGCATTGCACATGGGACAGGCCGGTGCATAAGAGGCCTGAAACTGCAGCTTTTAATGCCTACAGCCCTGGCCTCAATTCAAGCCAGGGCCATTGGCTGCTAAAGCTTCCAGGCCTGTTGTGCACCGGCCTGTACCGTTTGCAGTGCACACAGGACAGGCCGGTGCACAAGGGGCCTGAAATGGCTCCACTCACTGTCTATGGCCCTGGTCTGAATTCAGGCCAGAGCAATAGGCAGTGAAAGCTGCTGTTTCAGGCCTTCTTTGTGCGCTAGTGTGCACAAACAACAAAAAAGAAGAGACGAGGACTTACCTGGGTCTTCCAGGGAGTCCTCCTCTCCTCGTCATCCTAGGCTATGACGAGTCTGCAGCGGCTGCCTCCCTCTGTCCTCTGCTCCCTGCTACTGGGCTCCAATGTGCACTGCAGCCCACTTATGGGCTGCACAGCGCAATTGCAGACTGTCTGCACTTGCGCTGTGCAGCCCATAAGTGGGCTGCAGTGTACACCGGGTGAGCTCAGCTCTGCTGGCAGGGCTAGCAGAGTTTTTTTGTTTGCTCCGCCAGCGGAGCAGAGGTCCCCATACACTGCTACTCAATACTGGGAAAGGGACAAGATCCTCATGAGGAAATAGGGGAACAGTCTGTGAGGACAGTCTCTATTAGGGTGACCACCTCACTCCAGGTTCTTACAGAAACTATCTCCTAGCATTACATTTGCACCTACAAATTACTGATTTCAGGTGTCTTGGTCCAATTAGTTGAATGGAAGAAAAACAGTGTTACAACATCCAGAATGCATCCGGCTAACACATAAAAGTTCAAACTGTGGAAAAGTGGAAGGAACGTATCATCTATCAGCTTCTGATGTGGAAAATCTTTCCTGTGCCTTCACTTCTTTATAATCCAGAATTGGGAACATTTTGTCACAGGGTGTATAGTGCACCCTGGAAGCAAATCAAGTTATTCTCCACTGAACATGTGGGTCCTGAACAACACAAACGTATTCTCTCTCATAGACGTGTGTGTTTGGTAATACAGGCCTCCCTTCCATATTCAGGTGAAATTGCACTAGAAACTGTACTGTGTGATGTTTACTCAGAGGGGCACCTGGCGCCTACTTCCTTGTTACCCTGTTATTCCAAAGGCGACGGTAATGGGAGTTAATTGGTCCATGGTAATTATGAGATCCGTGTATTTACTGCATAAATATCTGTGATTTTCTGCCGGTGAATTCATCTGCTTCAGGGAGGCCTAAACTCATGGAGAAAAAACGGGGAGAAAAGAAGAGAAAATAAATTCAATTCAATTGGTGCAGTATCCCTGATTCACCTTGAAATTGCTAATTTCTGATGGGACCCTCAGGTTGCACCTCACAATCGCTCGCTCATTCTCAGAATTTATAGCGACATCTGTAATTGTTAACACCTGGCGTATATTGGATCCTCCGATTGTAAAAAAAATCGCATTGTATTTTAGCCATTTAAAAGCTAGTGCTAACTTTGCCCCTTCAAATACAGGGAGTGCAGAATTATTAGGCAAGTTGTATGTTTGAGGATTAATTTTATTATTGAACAACAACCATGTTCTCAATGAACCCAAAAAACTCATTAATATCAAAGCTGAATATTTTTGGAAGTAGTTTTTAGTTTGTTTTTAGTTTTAGCTATGTTAGGGGGATATCTGTGTGAGCAGGTGACTATTACTGTGCATAATTATTAGGCAACTTAACAAAAAACAAATATATACCCATTTCAATTATTTATTATTACCAGTGAAACCAATATAACATCTCACCATTCACAAATATACATTTCTGACATTCAAAAACAAAACAAAAACAAATCAGTGACCAATATAGCCACCTTTCTTTGCAAGGACACTCAAAAGCCTGCCATCCATGGATTCTGTCAGCGTTTTGATCTGTTCACCATCAACATTGCGCGCAGCAGCAACCACAGCCTCCCAGACACTGTTCAGAGAGGTGTACTGTTTTCCCTCCTTGTAAATCTCACATTTGGTGATGGACCACAGGTTCTCAATGGGGTTCAGATCAGGTGAACAAGGAGGCCATGTCATTTGATTTCCTTCTTTTATACCCTTTCTTGCCAGCCACGCTGTGGAGTACTTGGACGCGTGTGATGGAGCATTGTCCTGCATGAAAATCATGTTTTTCATGAAGGATGCAGACTTCTTCCTGTACCACTGCTTGAAGAAGGTGTCTTCCAGGAACTGGCAGTAGGACTGGGAGTTGAGCTTGACTCCATCCTCAACCCGAAAAGGCCCCACAAGCTCATCTTTGATGATACTAGCCCAAACCAGTACTCCACCTCCACCTTGCTGGCGTCTGAGTCGGACTGGAGCTCTCTGCCCTTTACCAATCCAGCCACGGGCCCATCCATCTGGCCCATCAAGACTCACTCTCATTTCATCAGTCCATAAAACCTTAGAAAAATCAGTCAGATATTTCTTGGCCCAGTCTTGACGTTTCAGCTTGTGTGTCTTGTTCAGTGGTGGTCGTCTTTCAGCCTTTCTTACCTTGGCCATGTCTCTGAGTATTGCACACCTTGTGCTTTTGGGCACTCCAGTGATGTTGCAGCTCTGAAATATGGCCAAACTGGTGGCAAGTGGCATCGTGGCAGCTGCACGCTTGACTTTTCTCAGTTCATGGGCAGTTATTTTGCGCCTTGGTTTTTCCACACGCTTCTTGCGACCCTGTTGACTATTTTGAATGAAACGCTTGATTGTTCGATGATCACGCTTCAGAAGCTTTGCAATTTTAAGAGTGCTGCATCCCTCTGCAAGATATCTCACTATTTTTTACTTTTCTGAGCCTGTCAAGTCCTTCTTTTGACCCATTTTGCCAAAGGAAAGGAAGTTGCCTAATAATTATGCACACCTGATATAGGGTGTTGATGTCATTAGACCACACCCCTTCTCATTACAGAGATGCACATCACCTAATATGCTTAATTGGTAGTAGGCTTTCGAGCCTATACAGCTTGGAGTAAGACAACATGCATGAAGAGGATGATGTGGTCAAAATACTAATTTGCCTAATAATTCTGCACTCCCTGTATGGTAAACATTAAAAAACGACATTTCTGCATGTTATTCCCCGTTTAAATCTAAATTTGCAATGCCGCCACGATTACTAGTTGCAGTAACGGAGTTACCGAACCGAGGCATTACTGGGAACAATCTAACATTTTCTAACGACTCCAAGAAAGACACTGACGTTTATGCACAGCCCCTAGAACGCACAGCACTGCGTTGACAATCCTTGGTGCCTAGAGGCCATTCACATGCACTGTCGGAGTGGCCTATAGGGCAATCAGGCAGTGGCTAAGGGACTGGTCTGACGGGTCAGTGTGTTGGTCCATTTCTTCAGCTTTTTGCGGGCCTGTTTTATGGTCCGCTGGACCGGTTATTTCTTTTAAATTCCCTGATATTACTGCAAACATTTCCTCCATCAAACACAAATCCATAATGGCTCCCATAGATTGGAAAACACTTATAGAGTGTGTCTTTACAAGTTGAAAAGTGCCCAGAATTGCAAACATGGCCACTTTCTTAGCTATATGATTCACTAATGGGACTAAATTTATTTTGTTGCCTGGGAGAATTTTCTGTCTCAGTCCGACCCTGTGCACATGGCAGAAAGTGCACTTTGCAAATGCCACCTAGCAAGAACAACAGGAGAACACTATATTGTGTTGTGAAACCCACAGAAGAATTTTCTAAGCTGTTTTGTTGACTCTGTGGTTGCCTGGTGAGCACTTTGGCAGAGGCCTGGCGGTGGTTTCATAATATGTTTACATGGTACGCCAGCTATTATAACGAGGAGGGCTCATAAACACGCTTAGACGCAACCCAAGGAGGCAGGCAGACAAAAGACAGCTCCCAGGCAGTGACTGCTGCAGCTGGAAGGGACAAAGCTTTCTCAGCTGTCCTCTTTCAAGATCTGTGCACCAGCAGCCTCTGCATTTGTAGCTAGGTATGCCGAAGCGATGATTCATTTAATGCGCGCACAGAATTAAAGAAACGCCCCTCGGGCTTCCGTTGTCCTGTGGGACATGAGCAGGTCCAGCTGGCAATGTGCCTACAGGATGTACCTTTCGTCGTTTGTATAGTGCTGTGTCTGATCAATGTTTTCCTTTTAAAACTAAGGCTTTGGATCACAAAAACAGTCATGAATGATGGCAATCTTCCGAAAAGTGCGCTTGTCGCAAATGTATAACTTTTTTCATACTCTGTCTTCAACCCCAAGTGTAAATGGGCATACTGCTGATGAAATGCTTGAAAGTTGCAAGTTTTCATGTACCAATACATTTCTCTAAATTTTGGGTTACGTATTTTTTGCATAACCTTTTTACTTAAGTGTGCATCTCCTGTAAGTGATGCAAGATACCCGCAAACCACATTTCACTAGAAAAGTGTAATATCACGAAATATTCAGAGAATTTCATCAAAAAGTTATGTGAATTTGCCCAGCTCTAAATTCGAAGCCTACGTGTGCTAAGCATAGTGTCCCTAAAGCTAGGCGATTTGCACTGTTTTGCTTGACCCTACCTCATGTGTAGTGCATACATTGCATGGAAGATGCACTTCTCCTCTCAATTTGATGACCAGCAGTGGGTGAACTTTGGAAGACAAACGCATTGCATGTTTTATTGCTTACAAGTTGTGCAAGGATCGAAAAAGGTGAAGTTTAAAAAAAAGGAGGAACAATTCTCACAGTACAAATCTTCTGCACTCATGGTTTGTGGGAGAGGGCAACCAAAACATTGCCTACTATGGTAATTTATGAGATTCCAGGTAATAAAAACCTATCTGTAGGCTTGAATTCAGAGTAATAACAATCTTCCCTTACACGCCTAATGGCTTTAACATATAATTATCACATTCAATGTCAGGCCTATTTTCTTATTCATAACTTTTCATAATAAACAATCAGGTCTATACTCTTTATAATTGGCATGACACCAGAACCAACTCAAGGCTACTTCCACTAAGTGTAAGTTTTATACAAAGCAAACATCCAGCATACGGTCATAAAGTACACATGTATATAAAAATACAGTTAGCAAAACAAAATACTATCTTTCCAAAGAGAGCCTAAAAAGGATTATTGTACTCTCTATCTTCTATCCCCACAGTTTGTTCAGCTGGACGACCAGCATCAAAATGCTTGGGTTCTATGGTAGTACCTTTCTACAGGCCTTAGCACAGTGTAATAATAATCCATCGTTAGATGCTTACAGTCTTTAACACATGGTTCCCACAATACGTTGGTCCACTCTATCGGTTTTGGCATAACGTTTCATAATAAACAGATTAAACCTATGAACTTTGGCAAGACTTTTCCCAATGAATTGATGAAGGCTTTACCCTTCATAATGCTTTTGCACCGGCCTATTCAAGTGTACATAAACCGGCAGACATCTTGCATACAGTTATAAAATGAAGAATATGTAGAAAATGCAGCTTTAAAAGCAACATACAGCCCCTCTCAAAAGTGTCTAACAAGACTCTTCACACGGGAAACATTCCAGGGTTTGCCAAAATCGATGCCTACAACTTCTGTGATCTGTGAAATTACATGTTATAAAAATAAATGTCTATGGCCTGTAACACCTAGTGATAGTGGCCAAATGTTAAAGGCGTGCTGGTTTTAACATATGCATTTCACAATAAATCAGCTAGATCAACTGTCTCTTCATCTTGTCCAAAATAAGAAGACCAGGCCTGTTGCATTGAACAAAACATTTGCAATGACCAAACAGGCATATGTAGCTTGCTACCAAAACCAACGCAGGCATACAGTTATGAGATTAAGCTTTTCCCAGACACAATGGAATTATGTGATTCTGTGGGAGAAGCATTTTCCACATAATTATGGATTTTCAGCATTTGCCGTATAATCCATAATATGCTGCATATTCTGTAGAGTTTAACAATAAATTTTCTTCTAGATCAGATTGATCAAATAAAATTGCGATGACTAGTTCTGCTATGAAGAGGAAGGCCTTGTGCAAAGGTTGACTGGTCATCTTTCAGTTGCTCATTACTGTATTTGGATGTTAAAGTGGTACCAATGAAGTGAAATCCTTGCCCAGACAGGGTTAACATTTGAACAAATTACAAAATTATGAATTAATACTATCACAAAATGAGTTGCATTAGGTCGTGTAATTTGTATTTTTTGCTGCATAATTTTGTCTACCCTGCTGCATAATTTGGTCTTTCTCCACCACATAATTCTAGTGGCCCTGGCTTTTCCACAAGGCAACCATCTGACATGCAACATTATAAAGGAATGAAAATTACATTTGGCTAAGCAAAATACCATCTCACCTACAAAGGCCCAACAAGGATTCTGTCAGAGTAAACCTTTCTTATCAATGGTTTATCACAATGGGTGACCAAAACCATTGCATACAATGGTAATCTATGAGATTCTATATAGCAAAATACATTCTGTAGGCTTTAAAGTACAGTAATAACAATCTACCCTTAAATGCATATCCACTTTAACATATGCTTTCCACAATAACTAAAGCAGGCTTAGTGCCTTTATCATAATATTTCATGTTAAACAGATCAGACCTATAGTCATTCTCAATGGCTTGTCACCATAACCAACTCAGTCTTGCTGTTTAGAGTATAAACTTTGACACAAGCAAAAAGGTGTAATAAAATCAGTCTTTTTGAGAAAAACACGAATTCGAACAAATCCAATTCTATCGTCAGGGAAACTGATATGTGGGTGGAGCCTATGCCCCTCTATAAGTATGACCCTCAAAGCTCTTTTTCGTTGATCAGATAAGGTGAAGCAAAAATTGCACTGTCAAGCCAGTTCTCAAAATCCATGAAAATTATTGCAGTCCTGGTCTCTCAAACACAAACCTCCTCTCTGCAGTCTAAAGTTAATGTCTGAACTCCTCTCATCCTTGCTGCTGCCAGAGAAAAAGAAACATAGTAAATTATCTAGTTAACTAAGAGACTTTATCAGCATTAGAATGCCACGTGTGTGACCCTGAAACTTCAAGCTCAGGCAGCCTTAGTCATGCTGGCTCACACAGCTGGAAAAATAAACACAAAGATCACAGCTGGGTAGAGAGTAAGCACTTTTTTGGGGGACGTACACAATACCTCCCCAATCAAAACGTACTCCTGACTCCCAACATATGGGCGGTGCTAAAGCCCCTCACCCGGTGGTGCTTCTTAAAGTCCTTTTTTTAGTTTGATCACACAATGGTGACAGCTGCGTTCCTAAATAAAATTTCATCAGAAAGCAATGACAGAGCTGAAAGGTTGGGGTCGAGGGCTGAAAATGGGAGCTACAGAGATAGAAAAGTTGAAAGAGCAGTGATGACAACGGGTAAGAAAGAAGAAAGATAGAGAAAAACAGAAAGGAAGGGAGAGACAGAAAAGAAACAAGCAGGAAATAAATTAAAAAAATGAAAATTTGAAAGATGAGAAAACAGGAAGGAAACCCATTAGTTTTACTCACTCGGACCTGTAGGGGTGCAGCCAAAGTATAAGGCATTTTGACTTTCTGTCTGACGTGCATTATAGTTTTAAAATGTTAAAACATTTTAAGCATATCACTTTGTCGAACCACATACAGGCTTATTAGACCCATGAAGTAATAACAGGTACAAAATATGCATTTCCAAATAACATTACTGAGAAGGTGTTGGGTGTTGCACCCAATTATGGCCCCAGTAATGGGCACAGGGGATAAGGAGGAAATGGATTTTGCACATCTTTTGCTTGTGTTATTATCACTCCTGTGGAAGTGCTTCACAATATTATAATCATGCGGAAACGTGCTAGTAAATGTGCACTATTGTAAAGCACTAGATCTTGAACGTACTTCCCGTTAAAATATATGGCGGTGGGGTGATGGAGGATAATAATAACATGATACTTAAGTCAGAGCTGATGGGAGTCTCTGCTATATCATGCAGCACACTGCAGTAAGCTGTATAAACTCCAGTGCTGTCCCAGTAAACACATTAAAGAAGTCTGAGCAATGCCAAGGCGTAACGCAGGCTACTGCAGCCCCTATGGGGCAGGGGGATCACACCACACCAGGGGCCCCCAGTCCTTCAGGGTGCCCTTATTCAGCCCAAGGTCAATGAATATCTGTGAGATATTTGAGATTCAGGGCCCCTTCATCACATTTTGCTGCAGGGCCCTATCATTATGTGTTACACCACTGGAGCAATGGAACTGGTCCACCAAACAAAATGACGCTAGGCTCATACGTTCTGTAGGCCTGGCTACCAAAAGACCATGATTTGCACAAAAGGATGACTTCGGACAGAGACTTGCACCGCCAATTAGATATAATTGTACACTTCTTTCCAGTCCACAACCTGTCTAGTTACAGGTTACCAGGTGTACTGGCAAAGTCATGTGACTTTTCAGATGTATGCATGTTCCCTACGTAGACTTGTACATACAACACAATTTCGCTTTGGGGAAAGTCATTGGTGTGTCAGTGCATATTTTTTTCCCCAAGGAAATCATTTGTTTTTCCCAGTAGAAGTTCGATTTTCCCTACACACCCTGGAAGCTTCGTGGAGTTGTTTTTCTCTTTCTGCCCTGGAAATGAATTTACTTCGGCTTTAGACAAACCAAGGGTTTCACTATTTCAAAAGTGATTTGAGAATGCTCACGATATGTTTGTAAGAGTTCACAAACTCATAAGGCTAGCCATGTTTGTAATTAAAAGGCCAGGGCAAAAAGCCAAATACACTGACGTAATTTGTATAAGTTCACTAATTTTGTGTTACACTTGTTACACAAAATTCCACAAATTTCTCCATTACATAACTAGCAGATAGGCTTTGTGAATATCTAGCACGCATAAGTGCAGCCATTGTTAGCTGTATATCAATGTTTATAGACCGAAATCCCTTTGTCAATTGGGTCCTAATTTTTTTGCTTCATCAACCACACTTTGGCATGAGTTAAGTACTATTTGATTAAGGGTACCGGTGTGGGGCTAATTAAATAGGGGCAATGTTCCATTAGTCTTGTTGAAGCATGGCACATAAATACTCGCAATGTCTGTTACACAGTTTTCAGCGGGGCTGATAAGCAGTGGTTCTGTCCCGTCAAACACAGAGATCTCCTACTAGGAGATTCTCCTGTAGCCCATTTGATACATTTTAATGATGGCAATATGTGCCGGCAACTGCACATCAATTCATACAAAACTATTTTGACTCTCGAGGGATCACAGAGTGGACTGGGATGAAAGATGTTATCCTAATGGACTACCTGTATAGAAGGACCTGGATCTTGCAAGATATTCATGGACATTGGCCGTCAAATAATTATGGGCTATGTACACAATGTATTGTGTTTTTAGAGACTATAGGTGATGTTGATGTGTCTCTTAGATGAATTTAGAGTGGCGATTGGTTAATACTACATAGAGTGTGATATTGGAATAAATTAAAGAATTATAAATATTAGGACAATAATAATTGATGTTGTATTGATCCAAAATAGGTATGTTGATTGATCCCTCGAGGGTCAATATAGTTTTGTATGAGTTGTTAGATTGCCCAGGCTCAAGAGGGGAATAATTGGGCAAATCCCTACATATACACAATTGCAACTACACAACAAGCACGAATCTGATGCCTCTGGTTTGATTAGCGCTATGCAAATACCACTTACATACTGAAAAACACCCTTGTCTGATTAAAATTTGTGAAATTCCAGTGTTCAGAGTCCTGCCGCTATTTGTGTATGAATGAATGGATGGGTGAATGAATGAAGGAATAATCTTAAAGTATGGGCCACCGCGGCGAATTAAATTGCCCACACTCAGTCTAGCTGGAAGGAGCTAGTGTACAGAAATGTCAAACAAAGTAAAGTTTGTTTTTTGCCTGAATAAACTGTATATAGGGGTGTGGGTGTGCGATAAAGCACCTAACACAAATGATTGATCCGCCCGTAAGTTGTAGAAGTACTCCAGTTGGACATATCACGCATTCATTTATAAACGTATCCACTGAGAAAGACCCCCATAGACAGTGCTTTAAATGGAAAAATAGAAGTGCAGGTACTCTGCTAATCACGGGCGCATCCCCCTGAGAAGTGCCGGTACTCTCCAATTAAAAGTATTACGTTTTTCTTGAGATAAGCCGGTACTCTCCCTCTCAAAATAAAAAAGTGCCGGTACTCAGTACCGGAGAGTACCGGCCCATTTAAAGCACTGACCATACTACGTCTCCAAACTTTCCAAACAGAGCCAACAACTTCTAAAGCACGCACGGATTCTCTGCAGACGCCGCCTGGGCGGAGGTCTGCCCTCGTGTAGTTAGCCTGTACCTAGCGCTGTGTCATACACTAAGGCGCTGGAGCCATCGGTGTGGACGCGGGGCATGCCCCTACCTGTATTTCATGCCAGTCTGCTTGGCGGTGGACTCCTTCAGGGAGATGTGGTGCTGGGGCGTGAAGGTGCCCAGGCTGCGCGCGATGATGGCCACGGTGCGGAACCTGGCGCGCGCGGCGTTCACCACGTTGGGGGCGCCGGAGTTCTGCTTGCTGTGCCGCTCGTCCCCATTGCGGCCCTTCAAGTTGTGCTCCGTGCAGGCGATGGACACTTGCATGGCTCCGCGGCCGGACCGAGGATCGCGGCCCAGGTGTCACGGGTGACGGCGAGGCCAGCAGCCTCCCTAGATCCCCGGGGGACCGGGCCGAGTCCCGCGGTGCGCGGGAGCTTGGATGGCTGATCCCGGAGCTTTAGGGTGCGCACCGCCCCTCTACCTGCGGCCACCGAGTCTGGTGCAGCCCCAGCTCCTGGGATCCAGCTAAACAGATTAGTAGGCAACTTGGGAAAGCCTGGCAGGAGAGCGGATTAGCAAATATTTGCGAATCTTCTGAATAATATCACTGATGCTTAGCGAGGGAGGGTGCTCCAGGCGGTCAGGCGCATTGAAGGCAGTGAAGCTGCCACTTCATGACGAACCCCTCCCGGGAGCCGTGACCCGTCAGGCTGGGGCTGGCTCGCCTCTCGATCTCCGCTGCTGCTGAATCGATGCTGGGAGATGCGCCGCCAACAGTCCCCGGACCGTGAAATGCTGAGCAGGCAAGATTGGGAGCCGAGGTACCATCTAATCACGGGCGCATCCCCCCCGAGGATGGAGTGTGTGCTCTGTCACAGGCTGTGAGAGCCCACGCGAGACGGCGGGGAGTGCTGCACCTGCCGTGAGAGCCCCTGCTCTGCAGTGCTGGAGAGTGCAGACCAGCGAGGTGGTCTCTGCCAGGAGTGGTGAGGGGAGTAGAGCTCTCTACAAGGAGTGCAGGAGCAGCGAGGGGAGCGGGGCTGTCTCATGAGAGTGCAGGAGCAGAGAGGGAGCGGGGCTGTCTCATGAGAGTGCAGGAGCAGAGAGGGAGCGGGGCTGTCTCATGAGAGTGCAGGAGCAGAGAGGGAGCGGGGCTGTCTCATGAGAGTGCAAGACCAGTGAGGGGGTGGAACTGTCTCATGACAGTGCAGGACCAGTGAGGGAGCGGGGCTGTCTCATGAGAGTGCAGACCAGCGAGGAGGTCTCTGCCAGGAGTGGTGAGGGGAGTAGAGCTGTCTACAAGGAGTGCAGGAGCAGCGAGGGGAGCGGGGCTGTCTCATGAGAGTGCAGGAGCAGAGAGGGAGCGGGGCTGTCTCATGAGAGTGCAGGAGCAGAGAGGGAGCGGGGCTGTCTCATGAGAGTGCAAGACCAGTGAGGGGGTGGAACTGTCTCATGACAGTGCAGGACCAGTGAGGGAGCGGGGCTGTCTCATGAGAGTGCAGACCAGCGAGGAGGTCTCTGCCAGGAGTGGTGAGGGGAGTAGAGCTGTCTACAAGGAGTGCAGGAGCAGCGAGGGGAGCGGGGCTGTCTCGTAAGAGTGCATGAGCAGAGAGGCAGTGGGGCTGTCTCATCAGAGTGCAGGAGCAGAGAGGGAGCGGGGCTGTCTCATGAGAGTGCAGGACCAGTGAGGGAGCAGGGTTGTCTCATGAGAGTGCAGGAGTAGCGAAGGAGCGGGGCTGTCTCATGAGAGTGCAGGCCTCGTGGGAGCGGGGCTGTCTCATGAGAGTGCAGGAGCAGAGAGGGGGCGGGGCTGTCTCATGAGAGTGCAGGACCAGTGAGGGAGCGGGGTTGTCTCGTGAGAGTGCAGGAGTAGCGAAGGAGCGGGGCTGTCTCATGAGAGTGCAGGAGTAGCGAAGGAGCGGGGCTGTCTCATGACAGTGCAGGACCAGTGAGGGAGCGGGGTTGTCTCATGAGAGTGCAGGAGTAGCGAAGGAGCGGGGCTGTCTCTTGAGAGTGCAGGACCAGAGAGGGAGCGGGGTTCTCTGAGGAGCAGCGAGGGAGCGGGTCTCTCTCAGGAGAGTGCAAGACCAGTGAGGGACCGGGGTTGTCTCATGAAAGTGCAGGAGTAGCGAAGGAGCGGGCTGTCTCATGAGAGTGCAGGACCAGAGAGTTAGCGGGCTGTCTCGTGAGAGTGCGGAACCAGAGAGATAGCGGGGCTCTCTGAGGAGCAGCGAGGGGGCGGGGCCCTCTCATAAGAGTGCAGGATCAGAGGCGGAGCGGGACTCTGTCATGAGAGTGCAGGATCAGAGAGGGAGCGGGCTGTCTCATTAGAGTGCGTAACCAGAGAGATAGCTGGGTTCTCTGAGGAGCAGCGAGGGAGCGGGGCCCTCTCATAAGAGTGCAGGATCAGAGGCGGAGCGGGACTCTGTCATGAGAGTGCAGGATCAGAGAGGGAGCGGGGTTCTCTGAGGAGCAGCGAGGGAGCGGGGCTCTCTCAGGAGAGTGCAGGACCAGTGAGGGAGCGGGGTTGTCTCATGACAGTGCAGGAGTAGCGAAGGAGCGGGGCTGTCTCATGACAGTGTAGGACCAGTGAGGGAGCGGGGTTGTCTCATGAGAGTGCAGGAGTAGCGAAGGAGCGGGGCTGTCTCTTGAGAGTGCAGGACCAGAGAGGGAGTGGAGTTCTCTGAGGAGCAGCGAGGGAGCGGGGCTCTCTCAGGAGAGTGCAAGACCAGTGAGGGAGCGGGGTTGTCTCATGAGAGTGCAGGACCAGTGAGGGAGCGGGGTTGTCTCATGAGAGTGCAGGACCAGAGAGGGAGCGGAACTGTCTCATGAGAGTGCAGGACCAGAGAGGGAGCGGAGCTGTCTCATGAGAGTGCAGAACCAGAGAGATAGCGGGGCTCTCTGAGGAGCAGCGAGGGGACGGGGAACTCTCATAAGAGTGCAGGATCAGAGGCGGAGCGGGACTCTGTCATGAGAGTGCAGGATCAGAGGCGGAGCGGGACTCTGTCATGAGAGTGCAGGATCAGAGAGGGAGCGGGGTTCTCTGAGGAGCAGCGAGGGAGCGGGGCTCTCTCAGGAGAGTGCAGGACCAGTGAGGGAGCGGGGTTGTCTCATGAGAGTGCAGGACCAGTGAGGGAGCGGGGTTGTCTCATGAGAGTGCAGGACCAGAGAGGGAGCGGAGCTGTCTCATGAGAGTGCAGGACCAGAGAGGGAGCGGGGTTCTCTGAGGAGCAGCGAGGGAGCGGGGCTCTCTCATGAGAGTGCAGGATCAGAGAGGGAGCGGGGCTCTCTAAAGAATGGAGCTGCAGAGCACTGAGGGGAGCAGAGCTCTCTCAGGGGAGTGCAGCATCAGTGTCCCCGAGGAGTGCAGGAGCCGTGAAAGCGCGTGTCTCTTTAGCAGGAGTGCGGGAGCAGTGAGGGGCGGAGGGCTGTCTCATGAGAGCGCAGCAGAGTGCAGGGGCAGCGAGAGCCGCTGTGCTCTATCTGAGGAGCTTATCACCAACGGAGGGAAAGGGATGTCTCAAAGAGCGCGGAAGAGTGTAGCAGCAGCGAGGGGGGCTCTCTCCGAGGAGTGCCAGATCAGTGACGGGGCTCTCTCAGGAGTGAGTATCAGAGCACAGGGCGCGGTGCTCGCGGATGAGAGTGCACCGGCAGGGAGAGACGTAGGGCTGTCTCAGAGAAGCGCTCCATAGTGCAGCAGAAGCAGGTAGAGCGCAGCAGCAGCTAGGGGAGGAAGGCGCTCTCAGAGGAGTGCTGCGGAGATCAGCACAATGAGTGACGCGGGGCGTTAGAGTGCAGCAGTAGAGTGCGGCAGTGGTGAAGGGGGCAGCAGAGACGTTTTAAGGCATGGGCAACGTGGACTCTGGCCCAGGGCCCCAGTCTTTCAGGGGACCCCCTTATAGAGCCCAGCTCTGTTCTGAAGACATTCTTGCCCCGATGACCTTGAGTAATTCTTAAACAGTTTTAAATACAGTTTTAAATACAGTTTTCCTTTGACCTATTTTTAATGTGGGTGATGTGTGAGAGAATATTATGAACATTCTGCAAAAGAAAATTATGTGTTTATGTATTTTGCAACATCCATAAAAAGTTTATTTTACATCAAAACAGGACCTCACCCAGGAGAAATGGGAGTGCGCCACTGAGATTTTTTGCAGTAATAGTATTGAGCTGCTGCTCTATTAAATATTAAAAACACAAGTCACTATCCCCGAGTAATAGATTTAAACACATTTATCATTTGGGGGCGTGTACCTGTGCACCTGGCCAAAGACGACATGAAAGAGCTGACATTATATCTCAAATTCAAAGCTGTTCTGAACGGGGACCCCCAAGATCCGTTTGGCCCTGGGGAGCAGGGCTGTCTCATGAAAGTGCAGCGGATGCAGCAGTGACCAAGAAAGCAGCTGTCTCAGAGGAGAGCTGCAGCAGCCAGGGGAGCAGGGCTGGCTAGAGAGTGCAAAGGCATACGTGGAAGCAGTGCTGTCTCAACAGATTGCAGCATTGACAAAGGAAGGAGGGTGGTGTCATGTGAGTGCAGTAGGGTGCAGCTACAGTGCTTAATTTGTGCTTGTTGTTTCCGCTGCTGAGCACCGGTACTTATTTGGGTTTATTCTTCTGCCTCAAGTATTTGCTGTGAGCAAAAGACACATATTGGAGGGTGGAGGAAGAGAAACACGAAAAAGCGTCACAAAGGGAAAAAGTAGAAAGCTGCAAGAGTGAGCTGAAGGGGCAGGGAGTGGCTTTTAATGGATTGAAGAGGACCGGGATGGCTTCAGGATTACGCTGCCTCAGTATACCGTGCTCGCACATTTAAATGCAGCGTGTTTAAGAGAAGGGTTTTGGGCACGTTTTTATTTACAAATTAAGCACTGGTGCAGCAGCAACGATGGAAGCAGCGCTCTCCCATGAGGATGCAGCAGCAACAGGCGCAAGGCTTTCTCGTGAGAGTGAAACTGAGTGCAACGCCAAGGAGGAGTCGGGCTTTATATGAAGAGCACAGCAGCGAGGAGACCAAGTCTGTCCCAGGAGAGTGCAGTAGGGTGCAGCAGCATCGATGAAGTAGAGCTGTCTCAGAAGAGTGCAAGAGTGAAAGCAGGTCTGTCTCAAAGGAGTGCAGTGGCACCAAGGAGAGCATGAAAGTGCATTCAAACATTCAAAATGTGAAAGGAGGAATGTTTGCAAATGGTGTACACCACTGGCGAGCACGCTGGGTAGTGCTCCAGCCCACTGTCTTTCACCCTCTGTGCCACTCCAGACAGAGGCCTGTCTTATGCAACGCAGTACTGACCCTGCTCCTCATAGAAACAGCCCCTCTCAAACTGCCACACAAGGCTCCCTTCGGAAGAGAGCACAGCATCTGCAGGCCAGTCTCAGCCTCATTAGGCCTCATCAGTGAGCTGTAGCTTGGGTCCTGTGGCGCTGCCAACAAGGGACCCACATCTCAGCATGCCCTTAGCCACGTAGAACCTTTCATCAAATGAACAGTGATGGGAGGTATGCTTGCAAATATTCAGAACCACTGGCGAGCACATTGGGCAGCATTCCAACTCATTACTTTATGCCCTCTGTGCCACTCTCGACAAAGGCCTGCTTTATTCAAATCAGTACTAACCTGCTGCCCTGCTCCTCAAGGGAACAGTCGATCCCAAACTGTTTGATGAGAATCCCACCAGAAAGGGACACAAGCAAACTTTGACCATTTTTGGCTTATCTAGAGATGTCCTGGCCTTGCACTTTTGCCTGTACTGTTACTATTGTATCATGACCAAGACCGATTTGCACAAGGCAAGACTGTCCTGAGTACCATTTTGGGTATGAAATGATGGACAGGAGTACTGGCCTGAGCGATTGACAGGAACTGAGATTAATGCAAGCATTCCATTCACCACCTGTGTTGTTACAGTTGCCTCTCTAAGTGTAATGGATATCCCAGACATGGGTCCCGTGCTCAGTGTACAATAGGACTCAAGCTACACCCTACTGAGGAGGCCCAAATAGGCAGAAGCCAGTCATGGATTGCTTGTGTTCTGTTCTGCAGAGATCCTATGAGGTGCAGGGACAGTACTGATATGCATAAGACTGTCCAGTGTGACAAGGTACGTGAGAAATGATGGACTAGTGGCCCGAGTGATTTCAGTGACCGAGATCAATTCAAGCATTACATAATCTTTCAGTTTATTACAGTCATTTTGTGTGGTGGGAATGCCCAGACATGGGCCCTGTGCTCACAGGGCTATGCAACCCAAAGATATCTCACTGACGCAGGCTAAATAGGCGAAAACATGTCTGTGATTCCTTGTGTTCCTCAGGGGGGGAATCTGGCCTTGGGATTTGGGCAACACTATTTCTATTTTAGAATAACCAAAGTGATTCACTGTTTATCGTGGCATAGAGGTGTAAAACGATGGACACAAATGCAGCCTTGAATAGAGGTGGACAAGCTACTGAAAGCTTGAGCCAGGATCGAGCCTGAAGCCTGGCTCAGCTCAAGGTGCTTTGGAACTTCGAGCCTTGAGCCACTCTCCCTCTATTCAGGATTTGGCTTTAAAGCCAGTGCTGCTGATTTGGGAGCTGGGGAACCAATTTCAAGTCTTTGCTTTGGCTCAACCTCCTCTGATTCTGTGTAAGTCGCCTAATCTCCTGGTAACCATGTATAACATACCTGGTGCTCACGTAACGCGCTCCGAAACCTTTGGGATGAGTTTGTCCTATATTAAAACTGAAGAAAAAGGTGCAAAGAGCTAAAAAGAAAACCTTACCCTAAAGAAAGGCAAATCGATAACCATTTAGTGGCTCATTTGTACAAAGTAAAACCAGAAAACCTGCATAAAATCATGGCTTCCCTCTTAAATTGTGTGACCATAGACACATTTTTTATCTCACCAAAACTCAAATTTTTTCATTATCGCCTTTGAAAACACTTTTAAAAATGTAAGTTCAGAATATCAGTTGTATATAAACCTATTGTGTTTGATTTAATAGACAATACCGTTGCTCTATAATGAGCTGGGCCACCTACAAGGTTTAAATGACCGCTGAATTGCATCTTAGTTCACTGATGGTTCATGTTTACAGGGAGTGCAGAATTATTAGGCAAATGAGTATTTTGACCACATCATCCTCTTTATGCATGTTGTCTTACTCCAAGCTGTATAGGCTCGAAAGCCTACTACCAATTAAGCATATTAGGTGATGTGCATCTCTGTAATGAGAAGGGGTGTGGTCTAATGACATCAAAACCCTATATCAGGTGTGCATAATTATTAGGCAACTTCCTTTCCTTTGGCAAAATGGGTCAAAAGAAGGACTTGACAGGCTCAGAAAAGTCAAAAATAGTGAGATATCTTGCAGAGGGATGCAGCACTCTTAAAATTGCAAAGCTTCTGAAGCGTGATCATCGAACAATCAAGCGTTTCATTCAAAATAGTCAACAGGGTCGCAAGAAGCGTGTGGAAAAACCAAGGCGCAAAATAACTGCCCATGAACTGAGAAAAGTCAAGCGTGCAGCTGCCACGATGCCACTTGCCACCAGTTTGGCCATATTTCAGAGCTGCAACATCACTGGAGTGCCCAAAAGCACAAGGTGTGCAATACTCAGAGACATGGCCAAGGTAAGAAAGGCTGAAAGACGACCACCACTCAACAAGACACACAAGCTGAAACGTCAAGACTGGGCCAAGAAATATCTCAAGACTGATTTTTCTAAGGTTTTATGGACTGATGAAATGAGAGTGAGTCTTGATGGGCCAAATGGATGGGCCCGTGGCTGGATTGGTAAAGGGCAGAGAGCTCCAGTCCGACTCAGACGCCAGCAAGGTGGAGGTGGAGTACTGGTTTGGGCTGGTATCATCAAAGATGAGCTTGTGGGGCCTTTTCGGGTTGAGGATGGAGTCAAGCTCAACTCCCAGTCCTACTGCCAGTTCCTGGAAGACACCTTCTTCAAGCAGTGGTACAGGAAGAAGTCTGCATCCTTCAAGAAAAACATGATTTTCATGCAGGACAATGCTCCATCACACGCGTCCAAGTACTCCACAGCGTGGCTGGCAAGAAAGGGTATAAAAGAAGGAAATCTAATGACATGGCCTCCTTGTTCACCTGATCTGAACCCCATTGAGAACCTGTGGTCCATCATCAATTGTGAGATTTACAAGGAGGGAAAACAGTACACCTCTCTGAACAGTGTCTGGGAGGCTGTGGTTGCTGCTGCACGCAATGTTGATGGTGAACAGATCAAAACACTGACAGAATCCATGGATGGCAGGCTTTTGAGTGTCCTTGCAAAGAAAGGTGGCTATATTGGTCACTGATTTGTTTTTGTTTTGTTTTTGAATGTCAGAAATGTATATTTGTGAATGTTGAGATGTTATATTGGTTTCACTGGTAATAATAAATAATTGAAATGGGTATATATATTTTTTTTGTTAAGTTGCCTAATAATTATGCACAGTAATAGTCACCTGCACACACAGATATCCCCCTAACATAGCTAAAACTAAAAACAAACTAAAAACTACTTCCAAAAATATTCAGCTTTGATATTAATGAGTTTTTTGGGTTCATTGAGAACATGGTTGTTGTTCAATAATAAAATTAATCCTCAAAAATACAACTTGCCTAATAATTCTGCACTCCCTGTAAAAACTGTCACTTTTAATGAGTACTTCTCAGTGCAATGCTAGAGAAAAAAAATATTCCACGGGTTAAAGAAAAACACCTTTTTGAATTTTGGAGACTTTATCATCTTATATGTGATTTGTTGTATGATTTACAAAACAAACATTTTCAAGGCTCGGCCCGTGCTCAGGCTCGACCCTCCCTGTAATTTGTGGCTCGTCCACCATCAGCCCTGAGCGATGCCCATTGGTTGAGATTCAATCAATCAATCAATCAATCCATTTATAGAGCGCGCTACTCGCCCGAGAGGGTCTCAAGGCGCTGGAGAGGGTGTTACTGCTGCTCGAAGAGCCATGTCTTGAGGAGTTTCCTGAAGGCGAGATGGTCCTGGGTAGTAGGTGTGCAGGGAGGGAGTTCCATGTTTTGGCTGCCAGGTAGGCAAATGATCTTTCTCCGGCGGTGGTTCTGCAGATCTGTGGGACGGTGGCGAGGGCGAGGCTGGCTGAGCGGAGCTGACGGGTGGGCGTGTAGAACGAGAGGCGGCTGTTGAGGTATTCGGGGCCCATGTCGTGGAGTACTTTGTGTGCGTGGGTGAGGAGCCTGAAGGTGATCCTCTTGTTGATGGGGAGCCAGTGCAGGTGTTTCAGGTGGGCGGATATGTGGCTGTGGCGAGGAATGTCGAGGATGAGGCGTGCGGAGGCGTTCTGTATGCGTTGTAGATGTTTCTGAAGCTTGGCGGTGGTTCCTGCGTATAGGGTGTTTCCGTAGTCCAGTCGGCTTGTGACGAGGGCATGGGTAACTGTCTTTCTGGTTTCGGCGGGGATCCTTTGGAAGATTTTCCGGAGCATGCGTAGGGTGTTGAAGCATGATGACGAGACGGCGTTGACTTGCTTGGTCATTGTGTGGGAGGGGGTCCAGGATGAACCCGAGGTTGCGTGCGTGATCCGCATTAAGTTTCATTAAGTGAAACATTGTTGGCAATGAGGGGAACTCTCTAATGAGAGCGCAGTAGAGTACAGCAGCAATAAGCAACACTCTCTCCAACGGGTGCAGTAGGGTGCAGAAGGGTTCTCTCACAAGAGTGTACCAGAGCGCTCCAGCAGCAGGAGCACTGGAGTAGCAAGACTCTCTCCAGAGGTAACTTCCGCCGCAGGGACGCCGCCGAACGCGAAGGTCATTCACCAGATTCGCGCGCGAAAATCAATTATGAAGCTGCCACATGAACAAAATGCACAATATTGTCAAGGCCCGTACGGAAAACCGAAGCGATGGAGCCAGTGGGAAACGAGCTAGTCCCCACCACCACACCTCCCGCTGGTGTGATTAACTTTACCTTCTGACTGCCTCAGATCCGTCGGTCATTAATGAGGGCAGGACCTGAGAGTTCGCTGTCGGGCGAGGACCGCTCAGACTTCCACACAACGCAAATGCCATGACCTCTGTCACTGCGCGTGACGTAAACACGGTAATTGAACAAGCCCTGGGCTGAAAAACCCAGTGATCAGGCTTTCTCCATGACTGACGTGCTCAGAATAAGACTTTGCATTAGTGTTTATATTTTTACGATATTTGATGCTGCTTCCTAGGTTTTCCCTGATATTTACTCAGGGCATCCAGGTCCGATGACGTGTTGCACTATTGGAAAATGGATATGTGCTGCAACGTGGCAGCCCCGTTGCCATATTACCTAGACCTTACATACTCTTCCCTCGACTGTGATATGTCTGCTGCACACTCATTCCATCAACCATGATGTTCCAAGTGGATATATTGTAAAATAAGCGCAAAACATGCCAAAACCGGTGCCAGACCGGGTCCGATGACTCTGTGGACCATTACGCCCACTGCATAGATCCACTGCTTGACGGTACGTTCCATGTTCGAATACCTACTAGCCCACTCAGCCTTTCATCCTCGTGAGGTCGATAAAATAAGTACCTTTCAGTTCTGTAACAATAAACACCTGTTTTGTAGAGCATGTAAGTACGCGTGTTAAGTCTGTAGAATACAAAATGAATAAATACATAACATAGTAACAGTCATCTGCGCCGCAATAGCATCCTTCCTCCCTCTTGTGATAACACACAGCACTTGCCACCAAATATAGTACATTTTAAACAAATGAAGCATATATACTTACCTATGTATTTTCAATATTTTTGTAGAAGTTTACCGTCTAGTCAGTTTTTTTGTACGATACATGGTAGGTACGTAAAGTCGATATTTACGTCCTCGATATTTTTCTCGCAATAGTTTTCTACTGCGGTATTTTTAGCCTCGATATTGTGTCATAGAAGCGGGTGACAGAACTCTTTCAGGGACCTTCTGCTTTGCCTTGGAGACACCACTAGTCTGCCCATACCAACAACCATGGGACCCAGCCTGAGCCCGGACTAAAGACTTTTGCACCAGCAGATTCTCCACCTCCACTCAGGAGTCAGGAACAGGGCTGACCAACAGGACCTGCAAGCCGCCACTATGCTCTGTGCCCAGCCATATACCCCTGGTGCGCTACATGAGATGGGCCCACAGGCTGGCGTGTACAGCTGCGCAGTAGAGTCTAGCAGGCCCGGCTAGGGAGAGCCACCCCAAGGTAAATTGCAGTTGGTGTCACTCTGCAGGTGGCAGCCACAGTAGGGTAGGGCGGCAGGGAAACTTGGTAAAGCCATTGATGATCAACCTGTTGACTCCGCAGTGTACCATGATTGAGTAGTGCGGCCTTAGTTTGACCGTTATGGTGCATCGGGTGGATCTCAGCTGGGAGGCAGTTTTGGCCGATCACGGTTTGGGTGTCAACTGTCCAGTTTTTAAAGTTTAAATTCGGGGCAGTGATTCAATGTTCCTCAGCTCTAAGCCGGCTCAGCTGATCAAGGCGCAACATCTCATCTTCTGAATTGCAGGTTTTCTGACTGCCTAGAAGACGGATTTTCTTTTTGAGTTCACTCGGTGGGGATTTAAACTTAATTTAATTTTACAATTATGTGCAGTCGAGATGCAGAATGGGGTACATTTACTATTATTTTATGTAACGCGGTGCAGCAGGGGACCTTGCTATGCTGCTTTAACCTCTTAGCTGCTGGGCCTTCCCCCCCCCCCCAGTTCTGAGCCCTTTTTTGGCTATTTGGGGTAGTTCGCGCTTAGGCCTTCATAACTTTTTGCCCACATAAGCTATCCATGGCAAATTTGCTTCCTTTTTTCAACATCCTAGGGATTCTAAAGGTACCCAGAGTTTCTGGGTTCCCCTGGAGGAGACCAAGAAATTAGCCAAAATACACCTAAAATTTTGTTTTTTTCAATAAAATGGGAAAAAGGGCCGCCGAAGAAGGCTTGTGGTTTTTTCCCTGAAAATGGCACCAACAAAGGGTTTGCGGTGCTATAATCACCATCTTCCTACCTTTCAGGAACACGCAGATTTGAATCAGAAAACCACATTTTTCAACACAATTTTGGCATTTTACCGGGACATACTAAATTTTTACAATTTTTGGTGCTTTCATCCTCCGTCCAGTTAGTGACAGAAATGGGTGTGAAACCAACACTGGATCCCGGAAAGCTAAGTATTTCTGAAAAGTAGATAAAATTCTAAACTCAGCAAGGGGTCATTTGTGTAGATCCTACAAGGTTTTCCTACAGAAAATAACAGCTGAAATAAAAAAATATTGAAATTGAGCTGGAAAGAACAGCCATTTTTCTCCACGTTTTACTCTGTAACTTTTTTCCTGCAATGACAGATTTTTTAAAGCAATATACCGATATGTGTGCTGGACTCTTCTGGTTGCAGGGATATATAGGGCTTGTAGGTTCATCAAGATCCCTAGGTACCCAATAAATGAGCTGCACCTTGCAATGGGTTTTCATTCTATGCCGGGTATACAGCAATTCATTTGCTGAAATATAAAGATTAAAAAATAGGTATCAAGAAAACCTTTGGGGCATATTTATACTCTGTTTGCGCCAGAATTGCGTCGTTTTTTTGACGCAATTCCGACGCAAAACTAACTCCATATTTATACTTTGGCGTTAGACGCGTCTAGCGCCAAAGTCCATGGAGTTTGCGTCATTTTTTGCGTGGACACCTACTTTGCGTTAATGATATGCAAGGTAGGCGTTCCCGTCTAAAAAAGTGACTCCGAGGCATGTGCGCCGTATTTACACTACCGGGCAAAAATGTCGCCCGGGAGTGGCGGGTCAAAAAAAATGACGTCCAGCCGCTTTTGCGTCATTTTTGAGCACCTGGTCAGGGCAGGGTTAAGGGACCTGTGGGCTCGGAAGGAGCCCAGAGGTGCCCTCCCATGCCCCAAGGGGGCATGACTCCTGTCTTTGCTAAGACAGGAGTCATTTCAATGGGGGTTGGGAGTCGGAAAAAATGGCGCAAATCGGGTTGAGGCGATAATTGTGCCTCAGCCTGACTTGCCCCATTTTTTGGCGCCCAAGCTCCATATTCGCCGGCGCTGCCTGGTGTACGTCATTTTTTTTGACGCACACCAGGCAGCTCTGCCGGCTAACGTCATTGAATAAATACGGCGCCCGCATGGCGCTTCAGAATGGCGCTAGATTTTTTGACGCACAACTCCGTTGGCGCAGTTGTGCGTCAAAAAGTATAAATATGGCCCTTTGTATTTCCAAAATGGGCATAAGATAAGGTATTGAGCAGCAGTGGTTATTTGCCCATCTCTGAATTCCAGGGTGCCCATACTAGCATGTGAATTACAGGCCATTTCTAAAATAGACGTCTTTTTTACACACTGTCTTACACTTGGAAGGAAAAAATGTAGAGAAAGACAATGGGCAATAACACTTGTTGTGCTATTTTGTGTTTCCCCAAGTCTCCCGATAAAAATGGTACCTTACTTGCCTGGGTAGGCTTAATGCTCGCGACAGGAAAGGCAACATAGACACATCAAATTTTTACATTGAAATCTGACGTGTTTTTTGCAAAGTGCCTAGCTGTAGATTTTAACCTCTAGCTCAGCCGGGACCTAGAGAAACCTACCAAACCTGCACATTTTCGAAAACTAGACACCTAGGGGAATCCAGGATGGACTGACTTGTGGGGCTCTGATCAGGTTCTGTTACCCAGAATCCTTTGCAAACCTCAAAATGTGGCCAAAAAAACACCTTTTCCTCACATTTCGGTGACAGAAAGTTCTGGAATCTGAGAGGAGCCATAAACTTCCTTACACCCAGAACTCCCCCAAGCCTCCCGATAAAAATGATACCTCACTTGTGTGGGTAGGCCTAGTGCTCGCAACAGGAAATGCCCCAAAACACAACGTGGAAACATCACATTTTCACAAAGAAAATGGAGTTGATTTTTGCAAAGTGCCTAGCTGTGGATTTTGGCCTCTAGCTCGGCCGGCACCTAGGGAAACCTAGCAAACCTGCACAGTTTTGAAAACTAGACGCCTAGGGGAATCCAAGATGGGGTGACTTGTGAGGCTCTGATCAGGTTCTGTTACCCAGAATCCTTCGCAAACCTCAAAATGTGGCCAAAAAACACTTTTTCCTCACATTTCGGTGACAGAAAGTTCTGGAATATGAGAGGAGCCACAAATTTCCTTCCACCCAGTGTTCCCCCAAGTCTCCCGATAAAAATGGTACCTCAGTTGTGTAGGTAGACCTAGTGAACGTGACAGGAAATGCCCCAAAAGTCAACGTGGACACATCACATTTTCACAAAGAAAACAGAGCTGTTTTTTGCAAAGTGCCTAGCTGTGGATTTTGGCCTCTAGCTCAGCTGGCACCTAGGGAAACCTACCAAACCTGCACATTTTTTAAAACTAGACACCTAGGGGAATCCAGGATGGGGTGACTTGTTACCCAGAACCCTTTGCTAACCTCAATATTTGAAAAAAAAAGAACTTTTCCCTCACATTTCGGTCATAGAAAGTTCTGGAATCTGAGAGGAACCACAAACGTCCTTCCACCCAGCATTCCCCCAAGTCTCCCGATAAAAATGGTACCTCACTTGTGTGGGTAGGCCTAGTGGCCCCGACAGCAATAGATCACACACCGGTCAATGTTGGTACTTACATGAGGCAACTGTTGACCCTGGGGTGATCCATTCCTTACGCAGGCACTAGGTATAGGCACTCAAGTGGGGTACTGTTTTTATCAGGACAGGTGAGGAATCACTGGGTGGTAGGAATTTTGTGGATCGCAGCATATTCCTGTAGTTTGTGTGACAGAAATGCAAGAAAAATACAGTTTTTATTCAACATTTCAGTTTTGCAGGTTATTCTGGGTAAGAAAACGTTGGGGAATCCACACAAGTCACACCTCTGTGGACTCCCCTGGATGTCTAGTTTCCAGAAATGTTTGGGTTTAGTATATTTCCCTATATAGCTGCCGAACCCAGGACCAAAAACACAGGTGCCTGCCTTACAAAACCAGTTTGTTTTGAGATAGATAATTTTGATGTCTCCACAGTACAATTTGGGCAGTGGAATTTGGGGCTGAACTAAATTGGGGCGCTCCCAAGAGAGCACCCTCTCTGTGCTTGCCCCCGCATTCACCTGCTCTCTGGGTTGGGCTAACCCACTATTGCCCGGTTGCACAGACTGTGCTTGCGAAGGGACAACAGGACTGCCCTCATCACCTCCCTCACAATTTACTGGAAGGAGTTATCCAATGGGACTCCTCCAACTGAAAAATCACTCCCAGAGTCTGCGCCATTGTCCTATCCCTCAGATGCTGTCTCAGTTCAGCTGTCTCAGTCTCTGATCATATCTCAGAGCTGTCCTCTATAACCCGAGTGACGTCAGCGGCAGTCATCCATCAATATGCCATCTCTGCTATTGGCTAAACTGTTGCTCTAAAACACCAGCCTACATAGGCAGTCACAAAATTGCTGGTGTGTGTGTGATACGTGCAACAGTAGAGGCCACCTTACCTGCGCTTCTTTCCTCAATCAGCACATTCTTTCAAGACACTCAAACACCTTGTCACATGCCATTCGTCAGTCTTTAGCACCTCCTGCGAATATGTGACAGAACAATAAGGTCCTAAACAACTATAGCCTAAACCACTACTGCTAAACAACTAAAAAGTCTCTACAACTAAGTACTGAACAACTACTGTCTAAACAACTGTGTCTGAATAACAATTGCCTGAACAACTAATTTTAATATATATTCTAAACAACTAATAAACCATAAAAACCAAAATGAAAACCTTACCTTAAAATTAGTGGTTCAGGCAATTGTTATTCAGGCACAATTGTTGTTTAGACAGTAGCTGTTCAGTAATTAGTTGTGGAGACTTTTTAGTTGTTTAGCAGTAGTGGTTCAGGCAAGTAGTGGTTTAGACTTAGTTGTTCAGGATGTTTCCCCCTCCTGCGCCCAGTCCAACAATCATTATTGGTGCTCCCACTCCCATGTCCTCCTCCTCGGATTCCCTCATTACCACCCAGCAAACGTGCTCTTCATCTCTCCATAGCCACCGCCCACCTCGCACATACATTTCTTTTGTATTATAGCGCAGGTAGTGGCTGACTTTACTAATGTACTCAGCTATTTACAGAAAATACAGATTTGCTCTTTTCAGTAGCCATATAAACCTTCTGCGCTTCTTTACAGCACTAAAACTGGCACTAGACAAAAGTCTGATCCTTTTGTAGCAGAAACATAATCACAAGACTTACTTGACTTTTTTATTGCTGCCTAAAAGCTACAGTTGAAATGCGTCAGTTGAAGTATGTGCACTGCTTTGAAGACGCAAGCTGCAACTGCAAGACAAATGATACATATTATTATATATATATACAGTATATATGTATGTGTGTATATATATATATATATATATATATATATAAGATATATATGTAGATCACTTTTATATGTGGGTCTGGTTTTCCTGGGGGCCAATCACAGCTCCCAGGGAAAACACACATGCAGTGACAAAAGTGATCTATATATATAAATATATATATATATATATATATATATATATATATATATAGATCTATCTATAGATATATCCATGTAGATAGACATATCTATCTACATTGATTGATATATCTATCTATAAATATACATATATATATATATATATATATATATATATATATATATATATATATATATATATAGATAGATAGATAGATCTGTCCCCCAGGGAAACCCTACAACTACAAAAAAAAGTATTGCCCCCACAGGGGGTCGCCCTGCCCACGGGCGACCCCCTGTCAATTTCTCTATTTAAAAAAAAAAAAAATTAGCCCCTGGGGGTGGCGTGATCATGCCCCACCAGGGGGCGTTTGAGGCCGTTTTCCCCATCGGAGCAGGAAGCGGCTGTGTGACGTCAGTGCATGGGGATGGGGGAAGACACAGAAGAGCTTCTGTGTCACCCAGGGGTTTTAAAAAAAGAAAATCCCCTCCCTGGTGTCGGCCACTGGTCGTGACCCACACCAGGGAGGTCGTGCGGGCGTCGACAGGTGGCCGACACCCGCACTTAATGGGTTAAAGGGATAGAGCAGAAATGCTCCATAGTGCAAAGTTGTCTGCGTTGTGCCAGGATTGTTTTCTCCAGAAAGCATACCTTCCTGCACAAGAACAATACAAAGAGGCATTTTCCTCTATGTTTGATACAGAATGATCATACATAGAAAAAGGAAATGATTAGGAGAAAAAAATATTTTCCTCCTCCTAATGCCATCACCTGGGAAGCGTTCTGATTTGATGCAAGCTGAGATTGACAAACTTTTGTAAATCTGGAATTGTGTCAAATCCATGGGTGGATGTTTGCTCCACCCATGGAATGCTTCCCAGCATGAAATGTAACATAGCCTTCAGGAAGCAAATGAATTGCACTAGATCTCTTTACAAAGCCACACAAGGCAGTGCAAATCATCCCTTGAGTGGCTCTGTGAAGCTTAATTAATGAATTGCACTCAATCAGTTATTTCTACAGCATAGCCAATCACCCATAGGGTCTCAGGCGCTGTTTGTGGGAGTGCTGCTCAATCGAAGAACCAGGTTTTGAGGTCCTTCCTGAGCTGCTTCAGTGATGCGATCTGCCTTAGTTTGAGAGGACCATTGCACTATTTTGTGTTATTTTGCATGACCCAAGGGCAAAGCAACTTCTTCATAAATATGTGTCTACCTCTGTTGTGCCGCTCTCATGAAACTCTATATCATAACCAGGAACCAGGCTCCTTCCCCTTCCAAAAACACAAGCTCTCCTATACCAGGCTGCAGACTATTGATTTCCCTACTTTATCTCCGGAGTTACACACTCTTAACTCTCTCTGATTTTGATGTCACACTATCATCTGAACAGAACTGCCTGTCTTCTGTGCCCCACTTTTAGGTTTGGCGTGGCAGCACGGCTAATTGCAGTGCCTTTTGTGACCAATTCTTTAAAATATACAGAGTGAGTTTTGGTTCCACCCAGAGGAGTATTATTCTCTCACCTCATGCTATTGAATATTTAGTCCCGATTCACAAACAGCCTCCGCATTCATGGCTCAGGCTTCTCCATCGCGGCAGGATCTCTGCGCTACTGGTGAGATCTTTCTAATGGGAAACATGAGTGTGGAGGCTCTTTGTGAATTGGGGACTTTGTATATTTTCATCTTCCAGGAAATGCTGTTACTGGGATGCATGAGGTACTATTTCACAATGTAAACTCCAGCATCACAACTTCAACATGATTCTACTGAGCAGCAATCCATTTTTGCTCTTTTTTTTCTGCATTGGTAAGGCAAGAGGGGAGGTTGACAATTTTAAACAGCAATTGTTCCTGAAATAATTGTGCAGGATCAATGGAGGCCTCTGTTTACATATGTTGGCAAAATACTCCAGACATTTTTCCTTTGAAAAGGTTTGCTTTATATTCTGGCCTCTGCTCCCATATCCTTTTTTTAGCTCTACATTGAGTGCACAGAGTTGGCTACAGAGCCTGTGAACAGTCTACACTGCACACTCACATCTGGCGATGCCTCAGGTCATTGTGCAGGGATGTTGTCTGACTGGTACTTCTATTCAAGAATGCAAATGTTCGATAGTGGCATGTAGCACCTCCTAGTTACTGATATTGGACAGCTGACAGTGCCAGTCACCTCTGACCATTACCCAGTAATGTCTGGATAGACACTGATAGTCGCTCCTGTTGGATTTATTAATCCATTTATTTGATGTTTTTGTAGCACTTAGGTGCTATGTGGCGTTATCATGCCTTTCAACATATTTACCAGATTGCATGCATACATACTTTATCAGATTTATACAAGGGATAAAGTACCCCGAAGTACATTATAAGGCTATTGAAAGTCACAGAGGAGTTCCATGACCATATAGAGGTATGAGGCTGAATGCCAAGGTTCTTTAAAAGGTTATGGAACTCCAAGGTGACTCACAATATCCTTATAACATACCACAGAGTGTACTTTATTCCTTATAATACGTGGTCACACCATAACCCTTTGCACTGCTTCATCTGAAAGTAAAAAAGTATGGCTGCAGACATGAAGAAAAAAAGCAGAATCTGTAGTGTAAAATAAAATTCACCAAAAAGCGGGTAGTAATTTGTTGCAAAAACATATTAGTTTCAATGTAATTTAAAAGAGATTTAAAAAGGGCAGTAGGTCAGAATGAGTTGTAATAAACACAGACATTATTTATGTTCTAAGTTCAGAAAAAAACACATTAGCATAACCATCTCCTTTCAGCGTATCACTGTTCATTTTAGAAAAGCATACCAGAAGAAGAAAAATACATTTCTTATGTACTTTTTAAAACTACAGTCATGATGTGACCTATCTTTCATCCTTGCTTGCTGATTCTGGCAGTAGGGATTATGACATCTCAACTCAACTGTAATAAATTATTACAGTTGAGCAGCTATGTTCTTTTCTTATTACAGGTGAATAGAGACATCACAACTTGACTGTAATAGGGAAATTAGAGATTGGTTTTAAAGGCTGCCATGTACTACATTGATGAAAACCACCGTCGGCACATCTATGGTTACTCAGGAACAATGTCTGGTAATAACAGTGCCAGGCACCGCAGATCCCTGTTCAGTTGACATCAGTGGTGAAAGTGGCCTGCCCTGCCAGTGGTGGTGGGTAGGGCCCTCCTCACAAACCTTTTGTACCCTGACATCTATCTCTTTTCACAAAATAAGCACTGATACATGGTATTGCTATAGAATCATCCATATCCCACATACTTCTTCCAGGTATTTTATTAATACTAAATAAAAGGCAAAACAGGGGGTGTCATAGGAAAACAAGCACAGTGATTACAACAGAGCACAAGAGGAAAGGTAGCACAGCCCTGATACCGGAGAGTGAAAAAGAGGTTGAAAGACTGAGGCCCTGATCCCTGATTAGGAGTGGTACAGAGTTTTCCGACCACTGCATTAAGTGTGGTCGGAATTACAAGTTGTGTAGTATTTACCCCACCCTGTAATTACCGAGTTCAATAAAGACCTTACCCTTCTTTAAAATTTGGCATGCTGAACATGTCAGAACTTAAAAGAGGAAAAAGTGTACCTGCATCCAATAAATTCTGCCCATATCGATATTTGATTGTTATTTAATTGTGATAAATATTGTATCCTACTCAGGGCACTCATAATCAGGCTCAATGAGCAAGAGAAACATTTTAATTGGTTTAATCCACAATGGGTAGAGATGGGTGTAATGAGTGAGGTGAGCAATCTCATCTTATGATCAGGCGTGCAAACTATTTGTGAGCGTTAAAGGTGGCTTTTCCAATAAAGTGCTGATTCAGACTGTCCTTTCAGGTAAAACTGTTTCCGATTGCGAATGAAAGAAAATACCATTTGTCTGCAAATTAGAATGTTATATGTAAGCATAGCGTTCCGTCCAAAAAACAACATATTAAGAATTGTATCTGATTCCCGTTCCCCAATTTATATCCAGTTAGAGATACTTTCATTAAATTGTCTTTTTTTGTGGGCTTGTTGTAATATATTTGTATGTGCTTTTCATTCAACATTTACTTTCTATCCCAAATATGTCAAAATCATGCCAGAGTAGAAAACATGCTAGGGTAAGTGTGTCCGTTCTATTTTTTCACATGACTTATTTGTTCCGAAAGTTGTGCTAAATTATGGCCAGCCGAGAGCACGTTCAATAGAAATCATCGATTAAATAATGGTTGCAATATCTTATATTAGAGTGCTTCATACCACACTTCTAAGTGTGCAACTTACAGGATTTATGTAAAACATCGTTGGTCCTGGCGTATGGAGAATTCCTGGCCGACCCACAGATGACAGAAGCGAGTGTTAAGTTGCTCAGACATTTAGGGGCATATTTACAAGAAGGTGATGCATCAGTCCTGATGCAGCACTTTTCTTGTGCTGCCCTGCACCCCCCTAATGGCACCATGTGTGCACCGTATTTACAATATAGCACACCGTGACGCACTGTGATGCACGTTAGGACGCTATTGTGGCACTTTGCGGGACAAGTGCTAAAAATTATGGCGCTAATTCTGGAAAGTCAAGGGAGGCCCATTGAAAACGGCAGCTTCACTTTAACGCATCCCTCAAGCAGGCGCTATAAATGGTGCAGTGAAAGCTTATAAATTTAACTGAGCCATTTTTACAGGCCTCCCGGTGTGGGTATCCCCCTTGCTTACATTATGTCTGGTGCAGGCATAATGTGACACAAGGGGTTACAAAGTGGCACATGCATGCATTGTGCCACTTTGTAAATATGGCGTGGGGAAATGGCCTCCTTAACGCCACATTAGCATAAAAAAAGATCTCTAGTGTGGCGCAAGGAGGTGCACGGGGCTTGCAGATATGCCCCATAACATTCTTTTTCCCCCCACCAGCTACAAGTAGTGCTCCAGTGAAGCATTTCATTTCAGCGCTCTAGATTGCTTTGACACCACACCAGTCCTACGCTCCATATTCATGACCATCACTCAGAGGTTCCAGAAGCATCTGACAAGCGAGTCGCTGGGATCCCACTTTTTCATCTAAAACCGACAGAATTACCTCTTCATTTCATCACTTTTGATTCTAAGGGACTGTCAGGGTGAGGGATGTCCTGTCTTGTTCACATAAACCTTACAGATAGTCATATATCTGACAAATCTTTCAAGCTGTTTGGAATTTTCCAATTTTCCCAGGCCCATCTCCATTCGTCTCTGATGAGTGTTGCACGCAAACTAATCAAAAGCTGTGCCTTCTGTGCAGGGGCAAGTTTACAACTCATAGACATTTTAGTGTTTATCTTCAGCATAAAAGAAAAATACCCTGTAAGTGTGTGTTTGTAGGTATGTGGTATTTGTGTAGGGTGAACCCTAGCAAAAGACAGAACTGTACATCGGCAAGAGCAAAGGTACAGTCAGTTAATGATTGGAGGGGTACCTGGGGTCTGAGAGCAGAAGTGGAATGTTACTCCTTTGTGATCAGGGCTTGTGGAACTATGCGTCAGGGTAGGACCAAATTATATGGCAGGGTCGACTAAATTATGCAGCTAGAAAATGCAAATCATGCAGTGTAATATGGCACATTTTGTAATGGTATTACTTGCTTATTTTGACATTTTTACACAGGTAAACATAGTCCAGTCAAAGGTTTCACCTCATTAGTACCACTTAAACACCCAAATATAGCAATAAGCAAAAAAAAAGCATTGGCAAGGGCCTCGCCTATCAAGAGCTATTGGCTTTGGCAATGTGTTTTCCCGTATTGTACACCAGTGTAGCTACTGTTCAGTATGGCCAAACGTTATTGGCGTGGAGGGGCAGTAGAGTGTCATTGAGTGGATTTGTTGGAATATTGTAGAGTGGAGTAAGAGGAGTAAAGTGTTGTAGACTTAAGTGGAAGGGAGTAGAGTCCAATGGCAGACAGTGTTGTAAAGTGGAGTGAGGTGGAATAGGGTGGAGTGGGCTGTAGTGGATTTAGGTAGTGGGGTGGATTGGAGTAGAGTGGGGTGGATTCGATTGGGGCAGAGTGGGGTCTATTGAGTGGAGTGGATTGGTGTGGGGTGGACTGGCGTGGGGTGGATTGAAATGGGGCGTGGTTGATGGGTTTGGGGTGGATGTGAGTGGGGTGGATTAGATTGGATTAGGGTAGGTGGTTTGGATTGGAGTGGCAGGGGTGGATAGGATTGGAGGGAAGTGGAGTGGATGGATTAGATTGGACTGGAGTGGATGGATTGGATTTGACTGGAGTGGGGTGATTTGGATTTGAGTGGGGTGGTTTGGATTCACTGAATTGGAGTGGCTTGATGGACTGGAGTGGGATGGATTGGACTGAGTGGGGTGGATACAATTAGAGTGGGGTAGATAGGATTGAAGTGGGGTGGATTGACTAGGAGGGGTGGATTCGTTTGAAGTGGGGTGGATTGAATTGGTCTGGGGTGGGGTGGGGAGGGGTGGATTGGATTGAGGTCGGCTGGATAGACTGGAGTGTGGCAGACTGGATGGAATGAAGTGGGGTGGACTGAACTGGTGTGGGTGGACTAGATTGGGATAGAGTGGGAGGAGTGCAGTAGAGTGTGGTGAATTGGACTGAGTGGGGTGGATTGGATTGGATTGGGGTAGACTGGATTGGAGTGGGATGGATTCAAATGGGTTCAGGTGGATTAAATTGGGCTGTGGTGGGCTGCAGTGAGATAGGCTGGAGTAGTGTGGTGTGGATTGCTTTGGGGTGGATTGGAGTGGAGTGGGGTAGATTGCATTTGAGGTGGGGTGGATTGGAGGGGGGTGAGGTGGATGGATTGGATTGAAGTGGGGTGGATTGAACTGGGATGGGTGGGGTGGATGGGATTGGGGCTGGGTGAATTGGAGTGGGGTGGATTAGAGCAGAGTGGTTGGATTGAAGTGGGGTGGAGTGGATTGGAGTAGGGTAGGCTGGATTGGTTCGGAGTACGATGGACTGAACTGGGATGGGGTGGTTGGCGTAGGGTAGAGTGTGGTCGATTGGAGAGGAGTTGGGTGGATTGTATTGAACTGGGGTGGGGTGGAGTGGATTGAAATGGGATGGATGAGGTGGACTTGAAGGGTGTTTTGAAGTGGTGTGTATTGGATTGGAGTGGGGTGGTTTGAACTGACTGGGTTGGAGTGGAGTGGATTAGACTGAGTGGGGTGGAGTGGAGTGGATATGATTGAAGTGGGATGGATAGGACTGGAGGCAGTTGGAATCAATAGGACTGGGATGGATTGTTTTGGAGTGGGCTGGATTGGATTGGACTAGGGTCGGGTTGATTGGATTTGTGTGGGCTGGATGGATTGGAGTGGGGCAGGCTGGATGGTTTGAAGTGGTGTGGACTGAACTGGGATGGGGTGGGTGGATTAGATTGGAATAGAGTGGGTGAATTGGAGTAGAGTGTGGTGAATTGGGCTGAGTGGCTTGGATGTTCTGGAGTGGGGTAGATTGAATTGGAGTGGGATGGGGTGGGGTGGACTAAATTGGAGTGGAATGGATCGAAATGGGGCTGGTTGAATTGGATTGGGGTGTGGTGGGCTGCAGTGAGATGCATTGGAGTGGTGTGGGGTGGATTAAATTGGGGTGGATTGGAGGGGACTGGAGTGGAGTGGCATGGGTTGCAATGAGGTGGGGTGGATTGAAGTGCAGTGGTGTGGATGGATTGGACTGGAGTGGGGTGGACTGAACTGGGATGGGGTAGAGTGGGGTGGATTGAACTGGAGTGAGGTTGATTGTAGTGAGGTGGATGGGAGCACAGTGGATTGGTTTGAAGTGGGGTGGACTGGAGTGGTGGTAGGATGGATGGATTGGAGTGTGGTGGACTGAACTGGGTTGAGGTGGGGTGGTGTGGATTGGGGTAGAATGGGTGGATTGGGGTTGATTTGGGTGGATTGGCTTGGGGTGGGGTGGGGTGGGGTTGGGTCAGTGCTTCATTTGTGCTTGTTGTTTCCGGTGCAGGGTACCTGCACTTATTTTTGAGGGCCGGGCTTATTCTTCTACCTCAAGCATTTTCTGCAAGCAAAAGACACATATGGGAAAGACGGAGGAAGAGAAAAACTAAAAAGGGTCACAATGGGAGAAAGTAGAAAGCTGCTAGGATGAGCCAAAGGGGCAGGGAGTGGCTTTATATGGATTGAAGAGGCCCGAGATGGCTTCAGGATTACGCTGCCCCAGTATTATGTGTACGAACATTTAATTGCAGCAGCCACGTGTTTAAGAGGAGGGCTTTGGGCACCGGCACTTTGTTATTTACAAATTAAGCACTGGGTTGGGTGGAGTGGAGTGAATTGATATGGGATTGGTGGGGTGGAATGGAGGGGCAGATTGGATAGGGGTGGGGTGGATTGGATTGGGGTGGGTTGAATTGGGGTGGATTGGACTGGGGTGGATTACACTGAAGCAAGGTGGATTGGATTGGGTGCATTGGAGTGGGGTGAATTGGAATGGGGTGGACTGGAGTGTGGTAGACTGGAGTGGGGTGGACCGCATTGGGGTGTATCAAATTGGGGTGGGGTGGAGTGGAGTGAGTTGGATTGGATTGAGTGGGGTGGATTGGTTTAAGTGGGGTGGTTTAGGGTGGGGTGGATTGTGGTGGGGTGAGGTGTGGTGAATTGGATTGAGTGTGGTGGATTGGATTGGAGTGGTCTGGAAAGGGATGGGATGGATTGGATTGGGGTGGGGTGAGATAGATTGATTGGCTTGGGGTGGAATAGATTGGATTGGATTGGGTGGGGTGGATTGGAGTGGGGTAGGATGGATTAGAGTGGATTGGAGTGGGGTAGGATGGATTAGAGTGGATTGGACTGGAGTGGAGTGGATTGGATTGGAGGGGATGGATCGGATTGGAGTAGGGGATTGGTGTGGAGTGGATTGGACTGGTGTGGGGTGGATTGATTGGAAATGGGTGCACTGGATTGAAGTGGGGTAGATTAGGGTGGTTTGGCATGGGGTGTTTTGGACAGGAGCCGGGTGGATTAATGTGGTCTGGATTGGACTGGAGTGGGGTAGATTAAAGTGGATTGTATTGGAGTGGGATGTCCTGTGGTCATGTGGGTAGATTGGATTGGAGTGAGGTGCAGTGGGCAGCGGTGGACTTGATTGGGCTGGATCAGACTGGAGTGCGGTGGATTGGACTGGACTGGGTGGATTGGACTGGAGTGGATTGAGGTGGGATGGGGTGGGGTGGGGTGGATTGGCTTGGGATGAGGTGTATTGGATTGAAGTGGGGTGATTGGACTGGGCTGAATTGGATTGGTGTGGGATTAACTGGATTGTAGTGGGTTGGATTGTGGTGGATTAGAGTTGGGTGAATTGGGATGGAGTAGAGTGGATTGGTTTGAGATGTGGTGAGGTGGATGGGATTGGGGGTGATGTGAGGTAAATTGGACTGGAGTGGGTTATTTGGGATTGGAGCGTGGCAGGGAGGAGCAGGGCAGGTTTCAATGGGGCAGGTTGGATTGGGACAGTTGTTTTGGATTAAAGTGAGCCAGATTGGAGTGGGGCAGATTGAAATAGATTTGAGTGGGGCAGGTTGTTTTGGACTGAAGTGGGGAAGATTGTTTTGGATTGGAGTGGGGCAGATTGATTTGGATCGGAGTGGGGTAAATTGGAGTGGGGCAGGTTGTTCTGGATTGGAATGGGGCAAACTGGAGTGGAACAGATTGTTATGGACAGGAGCGGGGCAGACTAAAGTGGGGAACATTGTTTTGGATTTGAGTAATACAGATTGGAGTAGGGGAGATTGTGCTAAGGTGGATTGGAGAGGGATGGATTGATTTGGAATGAGGTGGATTGGAATGGAGTGGGATGGATTGGGTTGTTAGATGGATTGGATTGGAGTGAGGTAAATTGGATAGGAGTGGGGTGAATTAGGATGCAGTGGTGTGGACTGGATTGGAGTGAGATGGATTGGATTGAAGTGGGGTGTATTGTTTTGGATTTGAGTGGGGAAGATTGAAGTGGGGTAGATTGGAGTGGGGCAGGTTGTTTTGTATTGGCGTGGGGCAGACTGGAGTGGGGCAGATTGTTTTGGATTCTAGTGGGACAGACTGGAATGGGTGGGTTTGAGTAGGGCAGATTGTTTTGGGTTGGAGTGAGGCAAATGGAAGTGGGGCAGATTGGAGTGGGTCAGATTGTTTTGGTTTAAAGTGGAGCAGAATGGTGTGAGGTGGACTTGAGTGGGTCAGATTGTTTTGGATTGGGGTGGGGCAGGTTCTTTTGGATTGCAATGGGGCAGATTGGAGTGGTGCAGATTGTTTTGGGTTGGACTGAAGCAGATTGCAGTAGGGTAGATTGTTTTGGATTGGGGCAGATTGTTTTGGATTGGAGTGGGGTAGATAGGAGTGGGGCATTTTGTTTTGGATTGGAATGGGTCACATTGGATTGGATTGGAGTAGAGCAGGCTGTTTTGAATTGGAGTGGGGCAGATTGGATTGAAGTGGTGCAGATTACTTTTGATTAAAATGGGCGAATTAGAGTGGGGAAGATTAGGTTGGGGTGGGTTAGGAGAATTGGAGTGGGCTGGGTTGGAGTGGATTGGATTGGGTGAGTGGCTTGGAGTGGAGTGGGTGCATTGGTGTGGGGTAAAGTGGGGTGGATTGTAGTGTGGCAGATTGGAGTGGGGTGGATTGGGGTAGATTGCATGATTATGTGTTAAAGCATCATTTCAGAAATTGCACATAATAAAGAAACAATATTGCGCTGCAATATTTCAAACAAGTTAATAAACATCCTTTGAGAAGAGTGCCCACAAGCGAGACAAAGAAAAACATCAGTGGAAAGTGAGAAAAGACGAAATGGCAAAATAAAACAAAGTTAGCTTCAAAAAATAAAACTTTGCATTTTTGTTTGTCCTGCTGGGCAAATTATTGCCAGTCATATGCATTCTGTTTGTGGGGCACCAGAAGTTAAAAAGAACAAAATAGTACCTAAATCACAATGGGAGCAGTGGACGGGCACTAATGAAGTTAAATCAATCAGTGCTTGTTACCTGCTCCACACAGAGGAACAGAAATACTGCAAGGCCTGTCTTGACAAATTACGAGGCTGAAAGAAGAATGCCACACAACAAATTGTGAACAAGAGGCGGCTCCAAGCCCTTTAGTGTACACAACAGAGTCTTGCAAGCGAGACACATGCACTCGCAGAATCGACCTTAAAAAGAAGACCAGCCAACTTTTACAATAGCCTTCCTATGCAGCAAAACCTGTCATCACACTTGTAGTAAGTTTTGATCCATTAGAGCTGGAAACAATTTTTTTTTTTTAAATGTGCAGAATCTGCAGCAGATGATGGATTGTAAGGCAAATACAGCAAATCCATAATTATGCAGGGAAATGCCGTGGCTGAAAAATCGCATAGTTCCAGCATCCCTAATCATGCTGTGGTGTTCTTCATAGTGCTGTATCTTCAGCTGTTTCCTAAACTGGAGCAGCGTTGGGCCAGTCCTGTTGCATTTCGGGTGCTGTTTCACATTCTGCCTACGTAGACCGAGAAGGCTTGGTGTACGTATGCATGGAGTGTGATTTTTAAAGAACGTAATCCTAGAAGGGAAGCAGCTGAGCATTGCACAATATAATTGTGGACCCAAGACCCTTCAAAGAGCTCAGACAGAGCACAGAGAGTTTTGGAGGAGGGGCTGGAGATCAGGGGAAGTTGCATCTGTATGCAAGAGCTGCATCCCGTGATCATTCTCCTCAAGGCAGTACAGAGATGCAACATTTAAGAATTATTTTCTTTGGCCAATGAACTGTAGAACATCACCCACTATGTATGTAAACGTGTTAGAAATGGGGTTACCCTCTGTCCAAGCAAGGACCCTCACTCTAGTCAGGGTAAGTCACACACAATCCAAATTATCCTGTGCCCACCCTCTGGCAGTTTGGCACTGAGCAGTCAGGCTTAACTTAGAAGGCAATGTGTATAGTATTTGTGCAATATATCATGCAATAACACAGTATAGCACCACAAAAATACACCACACAGTGTTCAGAAAAATATATAATATTTATCTGATAAGATGCAGGCCCAAACGATTAAAAATTCAATAAGTTGAGATATCACTGTAAAGGTGATATAAAGTGTCTTTAGTCTTTTAAAAGCAATAAATGTTTCTTTCAAGCATCAAAGTACCTGGTTCTAAATTCAAAATTTCCGCAAAGAACCGCAGAGGAGGAGATGCGTGGAAAACAAGAAGGTGTGCGTCAATTTCTTGGGCCGCACTGCGATGTTTAGTTTTCACGCAGGGACGGCTGTGCGTCGATTTCCGGTGCTCGGTCGTGGATCCTCTTCAGGTTGCGTGGTTTTCAGACTCACCGGGGACGATGTGTGGATTTCCGGCGCTGACAGGTTGGCGTCAAAGGGGCTGCGTTGATCCGATGGGCGTTGCGTAGAAATCTCTACCGCACGGCAGGTGCTGCGTCAATTCCTCTCTGGAAGTCAGGCTGCGTCGTTCTGGCTCGGCTGTGCATTGATCCAGTGGCCAGAGCATCGAATTTCCGGTCACAACGCTGGTGCTGCTTCGATCTTCTCATTGCGAAGTCGGGCTGCATCGTTCCGGTTCACCGTGCAGTGAATTTTTCACCTCAGTGCAGGCTGTGCGTTGTTTCTGGCAGGCTGTGTGTCGCTTTTCGCCACACAAGTAGTCCTTATTCTAGAGATTAAGTCTTTTTGGTCCTGAGACTTCAGGGAACAGGAGGCAAGCTCTAGCCAAGCCCCTGGAGAGCACTTCTCACCACAGCCAGAGAGCAGCAAGGCAGCAGGGCAACAGCAAGACAGCAGTCCTTCACAGAAAGCAGTCAGGTGCAGGAGCAGCTGGCAGTTGTAGGAGGGAGGGGGGTGGGCGGGAAGCACACTCGCACTTATTCTTTCACACGCACGCACATGCATTAACAATGCTCATCAACATTCAAATATGCATGCACGGACCAAACATTCATTTAAAAAGATTTCTCACACACACACACTTACCTTCAGCCTCGGAGGTCCCAGGAGGGTTGAGACTGCTACCTTCCCTCACTGGCTGACCATTAGGTGGCAGTCCCAAATTCATGACAGAGTGGGATGGGGTCAGTGAGACTGCTGTCCTCACCCCACTCTGAGACGAGGTGTCACTGATTGACACTCGCCCTGGTTGCTTCATGGCTTAAACCTGAAGCGCCCAGGTCGAAGTCAATGGGTGACGCTTCCCTCGTCTCCCGGGGAAGGGCCTTGAGTCATCTTTGCTAAGCCGAGGAGGTCACGCCCACAGGAGCTGTGACCTCTTCAGCCCAGCAAAGTTCAGCTCAGGCAGCCAGGAGTCTACGCAAATCACGCATGTCTGCTCCTGGCTGCCTGATCTGAACATGAAGAGTATCTGTCAGGCTAACCTTTGTTCAGCCTAACTGCCACTCTTCATGAGGGGCAAAAGGTGGGGGGGCCTGGTCAGGTGAGTCCTTTGGGCAGCCAGGCAGTTCTTCTTGGCTGGATGCAGGTTCTGGATCAGGTTCTCTTCTCCAGGAAGTGTCTCAGTTGGTCGGGGCAGAGGCCCTATTTAAATACCAAAATTTGCCTTTTAAGTGGGGGAGACTTCAAAAAGTGGCACAAGGTCCCCTTTCAGTTCAATCCTGTCTGCCAGGGCCCCAGTAGGGGGGTGGCAGGCTTTGTGTGATGGCAGGCTATTGTCCTTTGACATGCAAGTGTCAGGCTCTCCACCCTCCCAGCCCAGGAAGACCCATTCAAAATGCAGATGTATGCAAGTGAGGCTGAGTATCCTGAGTTTGGGGTGTTTCTGAGTGAATGCACAAGGGAGCTGTCATCTGAACCCAGCCAGATGTGAATTGTAAGGCACAGAAGGATTTAAGTGCAGAGAAAGGCTCACTTTCTAAAAGTGGCATTTCTAAAATAGTAATATTGAATCTAACTTCACCAGTCAGCAGGATTTTGTATCACCATTCTTGCCATACTAAATATGACCGTCCTACTCCTTTCAGATCAGCAGTTACCACTCAAACAGTATATAAGGGTAGCCCCAAAGTTAGCCTATGAAGGGGGCAGGCCTCACAGCAGTGTAATAACTAATTTAGGAGTTTTACACTACCAGGGCATGTAAACTACATAGGTACATGTCCTGCTTTTTGCCTACAACGCACCTTGCCCTATGGGTTACCTAGGGCATACCTTGGGGGTGACTTATATGTAGAAAAAGGGGAGTTTTAGGCTTGGCAAGTACTTTTAAATGCCAAGTCGAATTTGCAGTAAAACTGCACACACAGGCCTTGCAATGTCAAGCCTGAGACATGGTTAAGTGGGTGGTACAATCAGTGCTGCCGGCCCACTAGTAGCATTTAATCTACAGGCCCTGGGCACATACAGTGCACTTTACTAGGGACTTATAAGTAAATTTAATAACCCAATTGGGTATGATACAATGTCATCATGTTTAAAGGGAGAGAGCATATTCACTTTAGCACTGGTTAACAGTGGTAAAGTGCACATAGTCTAAAAACCAGCAAAAACGATATCTAAAAAGTGGAGGGAGGCAGGCAAAAAGTTAGGGGTGACCACCCTAAGGCTGTCAGGTCTAACAAAAGGCATTGCCCATGCCATGTCTGCCACAAAAGCATGACTGCGTGCTTCAGAGTAATATTAAGTATTAATTAAAAGCAGGGCTTTGAGCAATAATATCAAAGAATAGATGGAAGGCAATCAATACGCGTTCATCCAGTCCTAGCATTTTACTCAGGGGCAGCTCCTCAGCTAAGGCGGAATAGCGGAGAAGCGGAGAAGCGTTGCTACGCTTCTTTCAGCAGAAGAAAAATCAAATAATATGAAAAGATTATTACAATCATTTTATTATTTTCTAAGCCAGGACAGGGCGGGAGGGGCTGGAGGCAGGAGTGGTGGTATGTGCACTTTAAGTGCACCTGTCTGTTTGGCCGCCCTTGTTGGGCTGGCCAAACAGACATGAGCACTTTCCATTTCTTCACCCGGCTGTATTTCACAGCAAGGAGGAGAAAGTGCACAGGGTGTCACTCCCTCGGTGAGAGCCGAAGCAGGCCGCTCACACCAATCACGGTGCTGCTGTCATTCTTGTGACAGCAGCATCGTGATTGGCTGAGGGGAGTCTGGAAGCCTGGGAGGTCGGAGAAGACAAACGCTTTTCCCCACCTGACCAGGTAAGTGTTATTTTTTTTTTTATTATTTTTTTTTTTAATCACCTCCCCACCATCCCCATTCAGTGACAGCTGCCTCTGATTTTACTATTCTTTAGAAAGTCTAATTATGCATCACAATATCTGTATAACTGGACTAAACAATAGAGGAGAGAAAGGAAGAAAGGAAAAACCCTGTGGGGTGAAGGATAGGGAGAAAGATTCTGCTGGTAAGTTAAATACATGGTCCCCTATGCATAAAAGGGAGAATTATATTTATGTATTGAGCAGAGGTGAGCTTATTTTTCGTTGCTTTTTAGCAGTTGAACCGGAGTGTTTTCAGTTTTCGCCTTAGCAAAAAACTATTTCGTGGCACCCGATAATTTTGGGGAATCGTGTTACTCACCTTTGGAGATTCCACTAAAATGATTGTGATGTTCATTAGGCCTGAGAATAAGCTTAGTTATGCTTTAGTAATTTCAGTAATACGGCATTAGTCTTTGATGTAAAACTTCCGATGATTGCATTATGAAGAATAATTTTGGTGGAAAAATCCTACAGTGAGAGCACATTTCGCAAGAGCAAGCAGCTTCTTGTGCTGCTCTTTGTTACCTGTTGAATTTAGTTCTATTTTCTTAGTGCAAAATGCACAGTAGCGGCTTGCAGTGGTAGCAGGGAGCTGGGCGGCGTGCGGGAGGGGGGATAATTAATCAAAAAAATAAAACTTACTGGAATCGTCGCTGCCGCCTCCCTAACCACTGCTCTTCTCCTCTCCTGCAGGCAGGCTGCAGGCACAGGCTTCCAGCCTGCCCTGCGGCCAGTCTCACGCTGCTCAGCACTGTCAGGATTGGCTGGGAGTGGCCAGCCAGGGCACTCCCAGGCAGACTGGGAGCCTGTGCAGGCTCTCTCCAGCCCAGAAACCCTACTGCGCATGTGTGTTTGGCCAGCCCGAGACAGCTGGCCAAACATACATGCTCAATGCTCATAAGAGGCTGTGGTCCGCCCCTTTTTCTAAAAATTATAATAAACATAGTTCATTATCGTTTTTTGCAAACGGGTTGCAGCAGCTGCTGCTGGCGGTGAGGGTGGGGCAACGCTCCTCCATCCTTATGGAGGAGCCGCCCCTGAAAATGCATACTCTCATCCATTTTGGATGCAATGGTGCATTTTTTAGCTAATAAACTAGGGCTAAATGTTAGAAGTAAAATGGGGGAAAATCTTACTTCACATGCTCATTTAGAGATCGGCTGCAACATCTGCTATTTATGTTCTGTAACATTTAGTGCAATTTGGTAGCATCCTCACATCCATTTTGGACACAAGGGAGCATTGTTGTGCAAAGAAGATAGCGCTAAATGCACAATTAGTGTTCTTGCATAGTTATGCATAATCTTGCTAAATTGTTAGGTAATTCTGTGTGATTACTCTACAGTGAATTATAAGAGGTATGCCCATCCCTGCCGTTATTGTCACAGTCCCATTCCTCAGATTTCTGGTCTCAAGCTTTGGGAACCTGTTCGAGGGCAAAATATATGCAAGCTTCTTTTGTTGATTGAGTCTAAATAACCATGTGATGACAGATTAAGGCAGTTGTTAAAAGATGCTGTGACTTGAACATCTCAGTGTCGTGTTCAAGAATACATGGATTTCATACAAACAAACTCTCATGACACCCATCTGTGTCTAAAGATAGCTCCATTAGTAGCAATTTACAACTTCTCAATAACCTCCAGATAATTCTATTGAAAGAACTAGTTGGAACTGAGTTTCTCTCAATTCTTCCACGCGTCCAGCACTCCAGTGTAAGTGAGATTAGTAAAATACAAATTAAAGTTTCGAAGAAGAACCCACCTAATTTACCTGCATTAAAATAACCCGAAAAAACACAAACCACGCACAAATCAACCCTTTAGCACCAAAATCAGACACTCCACCAAACCTTACAACACTCAGGGCCATATGTATTAAAGCATTTTCCCATAGAAACAGAATGGGTAAAATCCTTTGGTACATCTGGCCCTCAGTATCATGATAAAATAGACAACCCTATCTCACACACAAGTTCCCATTTTCCCTAACCCTCAAACACCCAAACCCTCTGTGCAGACAAAAATAGTGACCTACAGTTAGCGATAAAACACACACAAACACATGTCCAAGTTCAGAAAGACCACATTCACCTCAAAGAACATTTTAACATACTCTTCATTGTCTTCACAATAAGAAAGATCTTTGGAATGGTGTCCTGAATGGAATCTGGAAGTCACAATAGCAACAATGCACACAACCTTAGCAGAGGGTCTCCTTTATTTCTGTTGCACGTAGAGGGAGGTTGTTCCAGAAAAAGCCTCTGTCTGTAAACCATAAGTAAGTGCTCAGTGTGGGAGCATCAGTCTAAGACACCTGTAACCAACAACAATCTATAAACTATAATACATGAACAGCAGTTTGTCCTGAGGACAGGACATATATATGAAAAGGCCCCTAGTGCTCGGAGTTGAAAACTGCTTTTTTTACAAAAACAAATTTTATTAGCAGTTTCAAAAACACAGCCCTCCCCTTCCACCACCCATCACCCCATATCCTGCAATATTGCCATGAAATCTACAAGCTTGCTTATGCAGGCCCCCCAGATTCTACAGTGCCTCACAACCCATAGTAGCCCCGCCATATGCGCCACACCCAGGCATATTCCTTTGGACACCCCACACCCTCTAGGTGGTCTCCTCCAGTTTGTGCACTAGTCCATTGCCTTCCGCCACTCTGGGATGGTAGAAGGGTTTGGGGAGCTCCATTTTTGCACAATATCATGTTTGGCTACGATCGATGCAACATTCATCAACACCCGGTCACCACTATTCCCTCCTATGTCTTCCAGCATCCTCAGTAGGCCCACTCTGATTGTGGGGTCATTTGTCTCCCTGTACCTGTGTTACGTTCTACAAATAACCCCCTATTATGGCACAATATCAGGCCACTCCCAGACTATGTGAAAGAAGTCTGCATCAGGGTGGGTGCATCACAAGCATTTGGGAGTGGGAAGTCGTCCTACCAGCCAAAGATGGCAGGTGTAAGTAGGTCATGTGCAGATAGTTTTGCTGAACGCAGTCTAGATTATATTGTGATCTCCCTGAGGGCCATATGCTCATCTTTACAGTCTGTGTCTTCAAGCTCCCCCACCCAGGCCTCTTTTTTCTGTCTCAGGGGCCAAAATGTGTCTGGGGTATTGTTTATGAGGGAGCAGTATATTTTGGACATGCTGCCACACCCATACCTCCCATCAGCCTGTGTGTGCCTAAGGCCTGTATATGGGTCTGACAGGTCTGAGCACTAAGAAGCGATTGAGTGCCTGACCTGAAGATAGTTGTAAAATTGTGTATGTCTAAACTGAAAGTGTGCCTGCAGTTCAGCAAAGGACTTCATATGGGCTCCATTCCATACGTCCCTTGGGAATGTGATACCGATCCTGTGCCAGAGACCGAAGCCTTCCACTTGGGCAGTGTGACGCAGCCAGCAACCACACCAAAGAGTGGTCTGTTGCTTGAGCTTTTGATCCCAGTTTGTGAAGAGGAGCACCACTCACAGCATAACAGCACTGCCCTAGTGGGCTCCAGCAAGATGGCATAAACAGGGCTCCCATACAGCTATCCCTAGACCCTACCCAGACTCAAGATGGCCAGTTCTACTCCATAAGCTGGGTCACTCCAGCCCCCATTCATCCAGAGGTTATAATGCCCAATAATAGATTTTGATATCAACTTGCCCTGTCCCCACATCAAATGCCGCTCAGTGGCATTTATCCCCCAGGATGCACAGGGATCGCCCTTGCCATAGGAAAGTCCAGATTAGGGCGTTCAGTGGTCTGAGGATTCGGAACTGGAAGTTTTGCAGGACGTAGACATGCTTGAGGAGCAACATCATCTTGAATAAGGCCACCATGCTCACAATGCTCAGAAGGTTTAGCGGGAGTCCAGATCAGTACTGTAACGCTCTTCTAGTGCCTGCATGTAGGGGAGTCAAAATAACTTTATCTGCAAGCTCCAGCAAGATCGTTATGTAGACCCCCAAGTATTTGAAACTCAGACACTGAACGGAAATCGTGCCCAGCCAGCTCATAACTGCTGTGTCACCCTTCAGCATGACCAGAAGAGACTTTTGCCAATTCATGCAGAAGCCTCTTCGAAGACCCCAAGAATATGAAGGACTCAGGGACTGGACGTCTGTTGATGGGCTAGGATAAGGAGCATGTAGTCAGCAGAAACATCAATCCTTGGTACCCTGTCTCCACCGTCATCCCCATACATGTGCGTCGCTCCAGGTAACTGAGGCCAAAAGTTCAATCGCCTGGGTGAAGACAAAGAGGGAAAGCGAGCATCCCTGCCTGGTTGCCCAACAAATCAAAAAGGGGACGGAGAGTGCTCCACTGATAAGGACCAGGGCAGAGGACTCCCTGTACAGGAGCTGAACGAGTCTAATGTCTTGTCCTGAAACTCATGTGGCGAAGGGCCTGGTCCAAGTATGACTAGTTGGCCGTATCAAGCACTTTCATGAAATTCATGAATAGAAACACGCTGGGATCTGTCAAATCGTATCGGCGAGCAAGCGCCTTGTTGACTCATTGAATACAATGGCGAGTGTCTTGAGTGGGCATGAAGCCATAGTGGTCTATGTGGATGTGATGAACAGCACTTGCTGCAGCCTATTTGCTAGGACTTTGGCAACAATCTTAAGTTCCTCGTTAATCAGTAAAATAGGCAAGTAAAAGACACAAGTGTCAGTGACCTGACTCAATTTAGGAATGACCATGATAATGGCCACATCCAGCTCGGAGGGAAAAGACCCCTATTGTTCTGCATGAGAATAGAGGTTTCCCAGATGAAGTGTAAGCATGGAGTAGAAACACCAATAACATTCAAGTGAGAAGCCACCGGATCCTGGGGTCCTTCCAGTGTTCAGATCTGCTATGGCCTCATCTGCCTTAATGGCAGTATCCAGCTCAGCTCTCTGGAGTTCCATGTGTCTAGACAGAGGCACGTCCCTAAGGAGTGGGGTAGCGCCCTCTCTGTCAGGTTGTCCGTGGTAGGCTTGATAGTATGCAGTGAATGCCTTCGCTATGCCCTCTGCATTAGTGATGTAATATTCTGTTATGTTCCTGACGCCTGGAACTATCCTGGACCTCATCCCCCAATAGCTAACCAATAGAGTAGTTTCATTTTTATCACCATGCTCATACACACTCTGAGTGAATGTTATTCAACATTGAGTGGCCTTGTAGAGCATCAGGTGGTGCAGAGAGGCCCTGTTGACTTCAAGTTGCCTATGGACCTCTTCAGGGGCACCTGCAGTGCAATGTTTCTCTAGCTTCAATATTCAGGTCCCAAGACTTGCAAGCTCCTCACCTTTGAGTCTTTCCACACTACGGAGGCTAGATCTGGCGATCCACCTAAACATGGCCTTGCTAGTTATCCAAAGGGACCCGGCAGAAGCCACCGACCCCTAGTTGATCTCAAAATATATTTTAAGCTCATCAATGAGATGTCAGGCATTGAGCCACCACCTCAGGCGCCCAGACAGACCGGGTGCCCTAAAATTGATGGTCACTGGTTAGTGGTCGGAAATGCCTCTGGGAAGTATGGCCCATATTTGTACTTTTTTAGCGCCGCATTTGCGCCGCTTTTTGATGCAAAAGAGGTGCAAACTTACAAAATACAATTGTATTTTGTAAGTTTGCGACACTTTTGCGACAAAAAGCGGCGCAAATGCGGCGCTAAAAATGTATAAATATGGGCCTATGTGTGCTGCTGCTGTGTGTAACATATCGGGGGCTGGGAATAAGAGGATATCAAACCACAAAAGTGTCTTATTTAAGGCTTAAGTGTGTGTGTATTCCCTGTTTGTGGTGTGCCAGGTTCTCCATGGATTGCACACCCCAGGGAGTTCATCCAGATCCCCAGGGTTGCATCCCTCATTGCTGATGTTCTGCCAGGGGGCCAGAGGAGTCCAACTCAGGGAGAAGCATTGTGCTGAATTCAACACCCTCCCCCCCCCCCCCCCCCCCCCGGATAGTGGTCCTGTGGAGAAATCTGGAGATGATCACTGTGAGTACTGCTAAGGTCTGTGCCAGGAGGTAAAGAGGGACATAGACGTTCAGGAGGTTGACATATTTGCCATCTAGCATGCCTTTCACTGATTACATTTGTCGCCCCGAGTGGGTCCTGTGCTTCCTATGCCACCAGATTCAAGCGAGCCTGGCTGATGAAGGGTAATATCCTGAAACCGGTCCCAGGATGCTTGTTTCTGGTCCAGTGAGGACCTGGCCTGGCAGTTCGGGCTGGACTGTTCCCATGGGGAACATGGTCAAGGCTGATTTGTATATGGCTGGGTCCAAACTGGAATGGCATGGCAAGCAAAAAACCTAATGGATTAAACCCAGATCTGTGACTGGGGGTGAATGTTTGATTTGCTCTGCATTCTGTCCATCTTCTGTTGTTTTTGCATTTGTCGCCCCGAGTGGGAAAGTTATGCTCAGACGTGGGTCCTGTGCTTGCTATCCCACCAGATTCAAGGTAGCCTGGCTGATGAATGGTGATATCCTGAAACCGGTCCCAGGATGCTTGTTTCTGGTTCAGGAAGAACTTGGCCTGGCAGTTCGGGCTGGACTGTTCCCACGGGGAACAGGGTCAAGGCTGATTTGCATATGGCTGGGTCCAAACTGGAATAGAATGGAATGGCATGGCAAGCAAAAAACTGATGGATTAAACCCAGATCTGTGACTGGGGGTGAATGTTTGATTAGCTCTGCATTCTGTCCATCATCTGTTGTTTTTGCATTTATTGCCCCAAGTGGGAAGGGTATGCCCAGATGTGGGTCCCGTGCTTGCTATGCCACCATATTCAAGCTAGCCTGGCTGATGAAGGGTGATATCCTGAAACCGGTCCCAGGATGCCTGTTTCTGGTCTAGGGAGAACCTGGCCTAGCAGTTCGGGCTTGACTGTTCCCATGGGGAACAGGGTCAAGGCTGATTTGCATATGGCTGGGTCCAAACTGGAACGGCATGGCAAGCAAAAAAACTGATGGATTAAACCCAGATCTGTGACTGAGGGTTAATGTTTGATTTGCTCTGCATTCCATCTATCATATGTTGTTTTTGTATTTCACTGATACATAGCAGCTGTGTGGGCTCATCCTGGTCACCATCAAGGGGGATGTTTTGTGCAGGAACATGGTGACCCCCATGGAGACACTAGTATAACCCTCCTGATAGGCCCCATCATAGCTGAATCTGCACAAGAATGAACACATGGTGCCTAACAGATTAGTCTCTTGGAGCATCAGGACTGCAGGGAGGTTTCTCTTGGCAAATTGAAGGACAGCTGTTTATTTGAACCGATCTAATAGGCCATTGACATTCCATTTCATTACCTGAAACCTAGCCATGGTGCAGAGAAGGAAGCCTAAGTGGAGGATTCAGACAAGAAGGTCACGAAAGCCTTTCTGAAGATGTGTGCAAGGGTGTACTATAGTAGTAGATGGGTATGCAACCCAGCGTGTGTAACTAAGCTACCAAACCAATGACCAAAAAAACAAACATAAACCTGGCCCTTCCCTTCCATCCCCACACTTCCACCCCAGAAGCATCTGTCACCCCAACAAGTCCCCAGGAACACAACTTTTAAGTCACTAGAACTGGCTTTAGGGTTGGACCTCCTCCTAGCAAGGACTTTACAGTTGGGGTACCAAGGGTGATGCCCTTGGCCCCAGCAATTCAGCCTCTTCCACTGTACCTCAGCAATGTCCTCACCCCCTCAGGGAGGTGAGTAGAGAAAGGGCTTTGGCTGGCTGCTGCCATAAGGAAGGTGACAACCTCCTGTAGCCCAGCCAGGGGAGAGCACCCCTCTGGGGTCAAGAGTCCCCATTCTTGCTCTGGAAGACACCCCCCACTAAACCGTAGGAAGCAGGTGAGTCTCTATGGTGCCTCGACCTTCCCCTGGATCTCAGTTCTGTTTTAGCAGCAGATGCCCAGGACCATTGGGACATCTGAGGTCATTCGTCCTCTCAGTGAAAGGGTGGCATATCTTGTTGGCAGAGCTCACGCTGCTCAGTGGACCACTCCCTTCTCTCCTCACGGTTCACGAAGAAGTACGTTTGGGAGTCATTGACCACTTTCAGCTTTGCCAGATATATCAATATGTATAAAAGGAACATTTTCTGCAGTTTCACTTTGACAGCACTGAAGGATTTCCGTTACTTTTGAATTAGTTTGGTGTAATCTGAAAATATCATGATACATGTTAAGTCAAAGTGAAGGGTACTTTTTTGAGTGCTTCACACAGAATTGCATTGTGGTGATCCGGTATATGACCAATCATAGGTCTCGGAGGAGCACCGGAACAACGACATTGAGTCAAAGCCCTGTGTGCTCTCTCTACAGCGAACCAAGGTGAAACCCTTCAGGATCCAGGACTTGAGCCACTTGTCAAGAAAAGGGCCATATATTTGATCCCCTCAGGAAAATCCATGAAGCAGAAGTCCTTCCAGTGGAAACTGTCTTCTGCATATTAGGCCCTGGCTTCCAGGGTGTGAGTGTTAGTATGCAACGTGCCCAAGACTTTCTGAGATCAGCTCTTCATCCTCAAGTTGTGAGACCCTGCCTTCTGCTTTGGTTACTGTCTGCAATGTTACGCAGCTCCTGCCCCAGGAGGGCCATGTCCATCATTACTCTGCTTCAACTGCCTCTCTGGAAGTCTGGATAGCTCGAAGGATAACGGTTACATTGATGGTATCCAGCTGAAGCTCCCCGCGGTCTCTCCAAGCAGCTTGGGGTGATACCTCACTGCAGCATATTTGTTAATATGCAGTTGCGTATACAAGTGTGTCCCCTTATCTTTCCCCATGATAGTTCCCTGCAGCCAAGAGTCCCACAATCAGGATGTATCAGAGCTCTGGCCATTTGGCCAAACCCCGGGGTGACCCTGGAGCTTGGTACCTCAGAAGCAATGACCAGCAGGGCCACCTGCCCAGTGAGCCCCACCCATGTGACCACACATTGACGCAGGCTCCCTCAGTCTGAGGGATCCCCAGCCACTGGAGCACCACAGAGATCAGTTAGGATCCTAGCCCCAGAGGGGTCCAACAAGAGAAGAAAACCATCTTCAGCCACCTCCCAGATGTATGAGACCCACAGTACCACTTGAGTCCTTGGGAAAGCTGGTATGAGGATTGGGCCTCCGCGCTGTCCAGCTGCCAGAAGAGCTGAGTGCCCAATGAAGAAACGCACCCAGCCCGCTTGACCCGACGAATACTGCAGGGCAGCATGGGCAGCCAGGGCTTTCCCGCCCTCCAGAGTCCATCCGGCTGCAGCAGATAATGCGGGGTGGTGAAGGCTGTCAGCTGGGGCCCTTCTCTCAGAGTCCTCCTCTTGTGAGTGTCAAGAAGGCCCTACTGTCCTCTCAGGGACTCTGGAAAAATACAGGAGGACCCAAAAATCCGGTATTGTAGGTGAGACCGCACCAGCCCACCCATCCCACCATCGACCGTGGGACAGCATGAGCAGCTGGGGCCTGAGTAAGAAACTGCCCCTCATCCTCCCGGCGTGGCCCCCGCCACTGCAAGCAGAAACCTCCAGGGGCTGCACCGGAACCTTACCACAGCAGCAGAGGTACAACCAGGCTACGGAATCCAGATAGCATGCCTCCCCAGCCTCTGCCACACCGCACAGTGCCATCTCCCCTCAAGCCATCACACCGAGTCCGAACAAAGGACAGATGTCATTTTAGAGGGCCAGTGATTGGGCCAGTACCTTGCACCGTCCGCGCATGGCAGGAGACGCTTTGGTCCAGGTGACCCACACTCCTAGCAACCAGGAAGGGTGACAGCAGGTAGCAGCCAAGTATGATGGCAACAGACGACTGGGAAGTTTGGATGGCATTGGAGGTCCGGAGTGTTTTTAAACATTTCAGCCATCTTGGCCTCCCTGGCAACGCCCACCCGAATACTGCCTGTTAAGGCGATATTGAAAAGTATGAGATTTTCAGGCCTGTGCAGGAATGTATTTTTGATGAGCATTTATGAGAAGCAGATAGGCAGTTCCATTAAAAAGGTTTGACAGCTACATCTGACAGATTTGCCAAAAATATCAACCTTCCATGCCTGTGCAACAAAGGATTCAAGTCAATCAGATGGGAATTTTAATTGGCTGAAGATTTAAAACATTTGCAAGCATGGGACAGTAGCAACCAATACCTTCATGGGTTCCCAATGCTACCCCCAGGAGCTTCATGAACAGTTTCTAATCATTCCTTAGTTGAATGTAGCACGTACCAACTTAGGCCCTTATTTATACTTTTTTACGCAAAACTGCACAAACGCAGTTTTGCATCAAAAAGTATAGCGCTGGCTTGCATCATTCCAGTGCGCCAGCCGGGCACCAAATTTAAGGAATCCCACAAGCCAGCGCTAAGAAATTATTAAAATACTTACCTCTATTTACCCTACTTACCTGGGATCGGGTCCCCCATCCTCTGGTGTGGGTGGAGATGTTCCTGGGGCTTGGGGTGGGCACCTGTGGGCTCTTTCCATGGTGTTTGACCATGGAAATGGGTCCACAGGTCCCCTAACGCTAGCCCTGACCCAGGTGTTAAATAATGGCGCTAAGCAGGCTTAGCGCCATTATTTAGGCCCGCCTCCGACCCGAGCAACATTTTTGCACGGGAGAAAAAAATAGGTGCTATGGACTTTGAGTCATTTTTTGGACGGGAACACCTACTTTGCATCTCATTGACGCAAGGTAGGTTAATGCATCCCAAAAAATGAGGTTAACTCTAATATTTTGCCGCTAGACTGGTCTAGCATCAAAATATAAATATGGAGTTACGTTTGCACTGAATTTGTGTCAGAAAAATGACGCAAATTCAGTGCAAACAGAGTATAAATATCCCCCTTAGTCCTATATTTTAGAGTGAAATGCGTCTGCGCGTCCATTTCGGAAGCATTTCGGTCTAATAAAAGAAGCAGAGAAACGTAATTGCTGTAAACAGCATCCTCACACGTCTGGTTGTTTGTGCTGTTGCTGTGCACTCATGCTAAATTTGTGGCATAAACAGCACACCATTATGCGATTTGCCATACAAGAATTATATTGGGAATTTCGCATGATAATCGTAACGCACAATTACAGATATTACATGAGATTACGCTATTTTAACGAAAATTTTCGTAGCAGTAGTAAACACCACATCTGTGGGTAAATATCTTACCTCATTCCGGCCCACTCATGATCAGAGACTTTAAAACTAAATAAATCTGCATAGTTCAGGCCTCACAACAAATGTGGTGGCCCATTTCGAAACATTTACCAAATTACGACTATATTTCCCCCCCCAAAAAAACTGTTGTTTTTGGGTTGTGTGAGAAGCAAGGGGCTTGCCATAGGGCCTGTATGAAGGCCTCTTACATTTTCTCCCCAATAGCATTTTCTTCCAAGGTATTGAACAATGTTGCAGTCAAAAGTCCGGCCTTGGCCGCAGGTCAGTGGGGATGTCAAAGAGAAATGACTGTGGTAATAACCTTTGGAAGTTTGTTTTCACAGTTCATTTGGCACAAATTTATGCCGCCTTTTCCTTTCAGTAGCTCAGATTACAGTGTGCTTGCTAATGTAAAATGTTGCTGAAAGAGTAATGTTGGTGCTTTCTTCCGAGGCGGTTTGGAGGCCGCAGTGCCCTGTCATTATGTCTGCTTTGCAGAAGTTTCATTACTCAGTGAGCACATCCTGTGACATCCATGGTGTTCTGTTCTTTGGCAAAGCCTACCAATAGCACTGCAAAGAATGCGGGCTCAAAATTTTGACCACGTTTATGGTAGGCCAGGAAAAACGCACAATATTTATTGCACTATTATATAGGCACTTCAAGGAACAGAGGGCCGTATTTATACTTTTTGATGCAAAAGTGCGCCAACACAGTTTTGCGTCAAAATGTTTAACGCCGGCTAACGCCATTTCTTAGCACCACCAGGGCATCAAATTTATACTTTGACGCTCCGTGGAGCAAACCACAGGTTAGAATAATTTTTTTTACTCAAATCTTTGCGCCACATGGTAAAGAAAAATGACGTTAATGCGGCGAAAATGACTTTTATCTGGTTTACGACACCGCAAGCCGGATACGCACCGTTCTTACCGTAATATCATCAAAAATTGGCACAAACACAGCAAAATGTGCAAAGGAGCCCCAAAATGGATCCTAGAAGCCAGGAGAGACCACAGGAAGATGGCAACTGACCAGGAACCAGCCAGGAGGACCCAGACAAGACCCAGGAGAGGGAGAAGAAGAAGAGGAAGTGACGGTTCAGTGCAGAGGAGCAGGAAATACTGGTGAAAGAGGTGACGGAACACCAGCATCAACTTTTTGTCACCTCAAAATTGCCAATTGGGAGGAGAGAGGCAATTTGGCAACAAATTGTCGATAAGATCAACCGTGTTTCAGAGGTACGGAGAACAGTCACTGAGTGCCAGAAACGCTGGCATGACTGCAAGCGCTGGACCAAGGAAAAGATGTCAAGGAACAGGAAGGCAGCACTGCAGACTGGAGGTGGGAGTCCAGCCCCACAGGAGGTCCTGGACCACATGGAGAAGATGGTGGCAGCCATCATCCCTGAGGAGATCGTCACAGGGATTCAAGGACAGGACAGCGCAGATTGCCAGGAAACAACACAGATGCATGGTAAGTTGCATGGGGAACAAAAATGCCTAATTGTTAACAGAAAGCAGGTGAGGGGACATACCAACTACACAATGCATGTCAGCCATGATAATCAGGTAGTGGAAAGGGCAAAAGGGCATGGCATGGGTGTGTTAACTCGTCTCTTTATGATTAATTTACTCACTTTGAGACTCGTTTTAGGGCAATGAATCTTTTGACCCTGATTGAAGACACCTTAGGACGAGATAGCTAATCAGCATGTTAATCAATATGTCAATAACGTCATCAATATTTATTATAACAATGCAAATTACCTTAGTCAATGACATTTAATGAAACTCAGAAACACCATGACCTTTCAGTCATGAAAAACCACACCAGAATAATATGAATTTTATGATATTTATTCCCTATTGATTACAATTCTACTAGTAAGTTTATTAGTCTCAAAACCAAGAAACACATTAGCATAGTCACAATATGGCAACTCTGATAAAATTTCATCAAAGCAAGTATCACCAACATTAGAATGTAACACGACGTAAGCATAGGTTATCCTCAGCAGAGTAACATCACCACGTTATTCAACAAAGCATAGATTCGGTCATTTGTCTATTTGCATCAGTTTAGTGAACCCTCTCAACTAACCTCTAATTAGCATTGGCATGTTGGGCTTCATGCAAAACAATTTAGTAACATCAATTTGGAAAACATCTAGCTGTGGTCTCTGTCAAAAGAAGCAGTTGGTACCTAGAAAGGAAAAGCAAACAGACAATCACAATTTCATTGTCATATAGTTACCCTCCGTTTGGGTCAGCACTCAGGTTCGGTCTTCGTCCTCAGGACATCAGTTGATTCGCCATCAGGAATTCAGCAATCGGGTAAAAGGGGCCACTTCCCTCATAAGGAGGTAAAGTGTATTAGGGCAATCTAAGGGCAAGGATGGTTCTAAGTAGAATTAGCAAGTCACTAAGCAAAGTGACAAAGTGTCTGGATCATAGCAAGTCACATCAGCATCTCCCCCTCTCCTAGTCTCCTACTCCCTAGTTCCTAATTTATTTCCTGGTGTCATGGGTTTTCATCCCCTTTCTGTTGTACATTCCCCTAAAATTTGGTTGGATAAAAGGTAGCACCCCAATTAACTTCACATTAGCTCATCGAATTTGTTACCCCATAACAGTTCTCACATATTTTATTGGTCCTTATGATTGATGTCTTTAGCGGGTGGAATGTCCGGTATGATCTCATAGTTTTGTGGTCCTTTGCACATCTTCGGTCAGTGGCTCCATTGTCTGTACCGGTTCAGGCGACCTTGTACCTACGACTGGTCTACAGTGTTGCATTCAGCTAAATGTTTCTATAAGCAAGTCGAATTTCATGAGAACGGATCTACTACAGTTACATTCAGCTTCTAGTTTGGAGGAAAAAAACAAGCGTTCATGTCCTTTAGCGAGTCAGCACACTGCACGTTAGGAAAGCACATTTAATATGAGAGTCAGGCGGCTAGGCCTCGACTCATGCTAACTAAGGCCTAGTGATTTATTAGCAAAACCTTTACATATATCTATTATTATTAGTGTATAATCATATTATAACATAACATTTCAACATTATTAATCAGTTTTATTAGTCCCCGTATATATTGGCGGTCACTCCCCGTGGGCACCTTTCAAGTGCACGATTTAGCAAAGTACATTAATGCAATTTCTATGCAGCATTATTACACATTAGTTCATAAACATTTCATGTTAATATAGATCATATAAGGTACGCTCTCTCAGGTGCATGGGCTGTGCAGGGGAAACCTGGGCCACAGCACAACACTACACCAACAACCTTTGCGTGGGGGTACTCTGACATGCCAAAAATGTTGGAAAGGCAAAGCCAGTCCAGGAGGATAGGGTACAACATAAAACTGGCCTGCTGTCACATGACAGCTGGTATTGTCGCTACATGAACTAGGGCTCAATTTCCAGTCTCAGGCCATATCCGCAAGTGGTATTTACCATTGACAACAGTTGCCACTACCACCTGTGCTGTGTGTGCAGGTCAAGGAGCCAATGGCAGTTATGTGCCCATGGATCAAACACACCCAAAATAGAGGGTTCAGGATGACAACGATATCAATCCCCTGTAATTACTAACAATATGCAAATCCTGTCAAATTCTTATGTCTCTAGGCGTTATAAACATCAGGTGTTGTTAGTAACATTATGAGGTACACAGCAGTAATGTCACACCCATGCTGCACATTTCAGGGTCTACCCTGTGCCTGTGTTACAATAGCTGCAATGCCACCATGTAACATCTCAAGTGTCATAGTGCTAAGACAACAGCATTGAGGGGGGGACATATGTGTCTAGCTAGTGAAACACACCCGCATAGTCATAAGAGGAAATGGAACACTGATAGGACCATCAGTGCAATCCAATGTAGCACACACTCCCCAACATCAGCAGTACACACTACCAATGCTTACACCTTTATGGTACCATCCCAATGCTATACATAGTATGTGCTAGGTCTCAGCAACATATAGGTGGATGTGAAATATCTGAGACTGAGTCAGTTCCAGATTGTTAAGTGTGGTGCAAGTGCCATCAGAACACCCACAGCCAGTGTAAGGCCACACCATGATAATGGAAGTAGACAGAGGGTTGAGTAGTACAAGAAGGTGGCAACATACAATTTGGACAGAACCTACACCTAGAGGATGTGACGCAGACAATTCACCAAACTGGCCACACTACATGTGACAAGCAGGTGGGGCATTGCCCTGCGAGACTGCTAATCTTAATGACAGGAATAATAAACAGGAACCAAGATCACAATGTGCAACTAATAGGAAGTCAGTAACGTCACATTACACATGGCACAACTCAGACACACTAATTGTACAATATCTCATTGCAGAGGACGATGGCTCTCCTGGGGATATGCCTGTCCTGGACTTCCCTGATGACACGGATGACAAGCTGACGAACATTAGCCAGCAGACCCTCAAAGATGTCCTTGGAAGCCTCCAGACCCCAGGAGCACAGAAGTAGCAGCTATCACAGTGGACCCACCCACCACCCCAATAGTACGACCTGCCAGCTCCAACCTAGCTGAGGACTCTGAGGACACTGGTACCACCTTTGAGAGGACTGTAGTTGGAGTACAACGGAGCTGGCCAAGGAGGTGCAGGTGGGGATGCAAAATATGGCAGCCAGCCTTGAGGGGATGCGTTCGTGCATGATGTCATCTGCAGAACAGGCAGCAGCCATGCAAGCACTAACATCCATCCTGCAAGGACTACAACAAAGTGTAAGGGAATTCACCACTGCAGTAAGGGAGGTGCCACAACACCTGGCACCCAAAACCTTTCACTGCGTGCACAAATGCAATCATGACCCCCTCAGGGCCGACCTGGCTGCCTACCACAGTGATGTAGCTGCTATACTCAAGAACCAGCAGCTTCTCCTTGCTGCAGTAATGCCCTAAATAGCCCCACAGTTGGCAGCTACCAGGAATTCTGATTCCACGTCTTCAAACACTGAAGTTTGTGTTACCCCTTCAAACCCACCACCACCAAAGGCAGAGGAGACGACACACACATCAGAAGATGAAGATGTGGAACAGATTACCTTCACCCTTAGGAGTACCCGGTAGCACAAGTCCATGCCACATGGGCACTGATATCCTAGGTCCTGTGCTTGTTAACATGCCAGTCTTGCAACAGCTGCTCACATGTACTGTCCTCCAGCACACTTTTTACCTTGACACTATGCTCTGTGATTGTCTCTCAATACCTCATTGGCAATTCATGTTCCACTGCACTGTATGATACTTCACCCCAGCATGTCCAATGACATGTCCCATTGCACTTGTGTAGCATCACAATAGAAGGCGTCACACTAATGGATTCACAATTCTGGACTATGCAATTATTGCACTACAGCACTTTAAAATAAATAGCACTTACACAACCACTTTCTCTCTGTGTGATGTGACACATCAACTGTGTAGGAGATTAGTGATGTATGTCACATGTCAATGGCCATAGAATGTCAATATAACTGCGTTGAAAGATATTGTGGGCTGATAACTATGCACTGGGGTCTGGATCGTAACATCATCTGCGCTTCCTGAGGCTATTTTCCTGGAGTAAATTGAAAACTAACAGTATAATGCTGTGTTGGAATGAAAAAGTCTGCTTCAAGGTATGTATAAGCTGAAAATCAATGTGTCCAAATTTCCCTTCAAGAAAATCTTTATGTATGTGACATCTGACTATAAACTTTCATCACGCACACACCATACAGGAGGAATGGATGTGTACGAGTGTATGGACAGTTATGTAACCTGGGAGTACAATGTAAGAAATAATAGGTGTGAGTTATGTATGCAATACTACATAAAATTAGAACAGCATTCAGCTTTTCGTGGTTCACATGAACATCAGGCTGCAGGCAGATGTACCACATTGCCCAAGATTCCAAATCAGGTCTCAAACGATGACAGATTTAAAACACACATCTAAACTTCACAACACATTGGGAACCATAGTAACCTTGAGTGGTTGGTGCAATGGATGGCAGATGCATTGAGAAGTAGCTTTGGTGTAGCTGCCAATGTGACTGCACATTAGGAATTGTGAATAACCATGTCAATAATGGGATTCAGATGCAGGATGGTACACAAATGCAAATACTAAATTGACACTGTTCACCCATGCCAAGGCCCTGATCCCCAAGCAAATGACACATTCTGTAAAGGAGTACCTAAATATTTAGTTAACACATAAAAGGGATAATAAAACTAGGAGAAACACCTTAACTAACCTACCCAAACCTATCCTAACTGCACATTACCCACAACTGGCCCTAACTACTCTAATCTAAACTTACCGATCACATTTAACTAAACACATACTATCTTATCCTAAACAAATATATATTTTTTGGGTATTTTTATATATATATATATATATATATATATATATATATATATATATATATATATATATATATATATATATATATATATATATATATTTTTTATTCACATAAACCCCAACATCATCCCCCACCCACCCACCCATAAAATAAAACACATGTAATAATATAACCCCCTCAACCCCCCAACCCACTTATACTAACTAAACTAACAGCCTACTCTAACCTAACACTAAGCCCCCTAAACCCACTAAATATAAGAACCAGGAAAGAGGAGGGAGGGGAGGGAATCATGGCTGAGGGTCCAAAAGTCCCAAATTAGCCCTCCGCAGGATCTTGTTCATCTTGCAGTCTCCTGCTATTGCGGACACCTCCTGCTGCAGCCTGTCCATCCTGCACAACATCCGTTGCATGTCACGTCTCATTGATTGGAATTCGTCATTGTCTATCACTGCAGCTGGGGTTGTCTGTGTGCCACTAGTGGATGGTTCTGCTGGTGCTGTGCTTTGAAGGGGGGGGTGCAGGAGATGCTGTCTTTGGGCCTGGAGCTGATGAGGTAGATGGACCTGCAACAGTGGCTGTCATCCTTTGTGCGACTGTGGTCTGAGCGGTTGTGCTGGTGGCGGTGGCTGTTGTGGGCAAGGATGGCCCCCCTTGGGCAAATGCCCTCCAGGCCCCTGTGGCTCTCTCATGGCGATAACGCCGTGCCATTTTGCGGAACCCAGACTCCACATCCAGTATGTGGCTGTAACGCATCGCCCACCTCTGGCATTCATGTTGGCAGCTGTAAAACTAGAGAAAGCCAAACATTAGTGATATCATTGTGTGATATATCTACAGATGATATTCTAACACTTACTCAAAATTAGCTTAAACAGTCCAAATCACAGTACAGATCATAGAATATCACTGAGGAATGACAGGCCAACACAGCCTACACATCTACTATCTAACAGCACAGCAATGCTCAAAAAGGTGTGTACCTATTTAAATGATCTGTGCATCATTGTATTGCCATTAGTCACATAACAAATTCTGCAAGAACTCCGCATGTGTCAGGCCAACTAATGACTATCTTGTGGATGACAGTCAAGGCCCACAAGATCTGTGATTTGTAAATGGAATTTCCTGGACGGTATGCAGTTGCTAATCATGAGGGGGTATCCTAGGTTGGAACAAACTAATGTTGGAATTACATGTCTGTCTTCTACACTGGGATCCTCACACCAATGTACACATATTTCATAACCCTAACCCTGTGTCTCAGAGGGTGATGGACATGCAACACATACTTTCAAACATCAAGGACGGCCAGGAAGCTTTGGACAGCTGTCCATGGGTTTAGTCAGTCCACCACAGGTAAGGAGGGCAGCCAACTAGGATTGACTCATACATTGGACAATCACATCCACATTTATGTTCCTAATTGTGGACAATTGTCAAAATCACTTGAGCTCACTAATACCTTTCCAAAAACAAGCACATAGATGCAAGCACCCATCTGGGCTTGAGCTGCATGCACACCGATGACATTCTACTCAAGTGCCACATAAACGGAGCACAGCATGTGGAGCTAGATGCTGCTAGGAAGTCAAACATACAGTCCAACATGTTCATTAGTTAATAGGGAAGCTCAAGTCTCTGGGTAATACGTCGGCATCACTGGTCTGTGTGAATCAGGGTATGACTTGCTGACTAAATCATGAACATGGCCACCACCAAATTTATCATTGGCATAAATGTAGCAATAAATATCACCCTGTCCACTTGCCCATGGCTATAGCGCAGCACTAGAATCCCAAAATATAACTCTCCGCCTCTGATTGTTCAATTCAAACATGGAACAAAATCTTAAACTCCAGGCAAGTCACATATCAGATCATGTGCCAGCACATGATACCTTGCAATGTATAAAACACACAAGAGTCAATCACACAACAGCTGCAAACACAACACAGAAGTAACATCAACACTTACTGGATATGTCTGGTTCCGCAAATCAAGCCACTTCTCCAATTGTGTAGGGGGCTGGTCCACCTGTAAAAACATGGAAAGGTGAAATGTGCTCAATGTCTTCTCACTGTACAAAACTTGGAACAACAAATCACTGTGCGTGACATTTTATATGATAGAGCAGCACCCCAGGCATGTACACACCCCAACAGACATACTACTGCAAACTTATATTGACCCTGTCACTCCAGTGAGTGATAGAAACACATATGCACACGTGCACTAGCTCTAACAATCATGTGGTGCCAGACATGATTACTCAATTGTTTGCAGAATTATTTCTAGAGGGTACTCCATTTGTTTTAATGAGAGACATGCAAAGCCACATTCCTGGTGCACTGCAATACCAGTCACTCAGGTTTTGTGGCTTGTGCCTCAAGGGACAATGAGTTACTGTGTGATGCTCGTGTGGGTTGAGTTTAGTTCAGGAATTATTGTTCTTTCTATGGTCCATTATATGTGTGCCTGTGTTGTATGTAGGTTACATATGCCACATTGGCAGTGTACCCAGAGCCGTATATGACCCCATGACACCATGATGGCAGGGATCCTGTGTGTTACTTGATGACAATGTTACGCTAAACATGGATTGGCCATTTATCTAAATCAAAACAACAAATAAATATATGCTGACAGTGTCTACTTTGATGATCTGTGACAGAATGCACAGGTGTAGTCATTGCACCTGAAATGTGTTACTCAGGGCCCTGTGCACCTATATCAGGTATTGTAGATCACAGTTAGCCACATTCATCATCTTACATTTGCCAAGCTGGGTGATCAGTGGTTATACAATGAACTGACACTGTCCCCTAATTGAAACATGGTTTGGCAAATGTCCCACTGTGGCAATCTTGATGCAGTAGGTCTCAATTTGTATGCACCTTGGGAATGGCAGGAGTCACAGGAATGCTGGTCTGCTGATCTTAGCATACACCCATGTCTGTGATAGCCTTCATACTGAGAAATTAACAATTGTACATATGCTGCACTAAATCAGCAGGGCTGTACCAAACGTAAACTACCAAACTATTTTGTCACTTTAAATGTATGATGGAAGCAGTCAGGGGTCTCTTGCACAACATCACGCAAATTAACAATTTCTGACCATGCATTCACAAAGTTCAGGGATCCTATGATGAGCCATTAACTTATGAACATTGCTTGGCTATAAAGTGACACAGATGGCAAATGCATCAGCTCTGTACCACCAATTGTGGCCAAGGGAAAATAAAACACACAGGAACAATGAACACAGGGCCAGATCTCTTTATTTTTTTATGTGTAGCATTTGCCTCATGTTTTTACGCTACAGCTATGGAAAGTAGCACCAACCATTTAGATATTATCAAGTGTGCATTACTTTGGCATCCATAATTAATTTAAATGCTGCACAAACCAAGTCAATATATCAGCCTAAGATATTACCAGAGGTTAGGAAGATCTTTGTAAGTATGGCCATGAATACAGTTCAGACATGTATTCAAAATAATTGGGGACTACCTTCATTACTTGCATTAGCATGTGAAATACATCTCATTTCTGGTACACTCACAGGCCATGAATAATGCATTTGTTTGTGCTGCATTACCATCATCTATTGATGTCAAAGCAGCACTAATTTACAAGATAAAGTTGTCTTTTGTAAGCTTGTGCAGCTTTTGCGCCAACAAATGACGATAATGCATTGCAAATATTGTATAAATCAGGGCAACTGTATGTTCAACTTGCATTCCACATGTCCACAAACATTGCATGCAGCATGTCACCAAATCTGCTACTGTCACTACAGAGCATTTTACTGTACACTTCAGTCTGATTTGTACTCACCAAGAGGGCCACCAATCACCACACCCAGGTGGTCTAGCAGGACTTGCTCTCTGGCCACAATGTCAGCCCAGCAATGTTTGAGTTGGTGGTCATTGCGCTGGCTGTTGAACACTCTCTTTAGAAGGAACATCACCTTGGACCACCTGAGCCTCCTCGCATCTTTGTGATACCCCTGTGTCACTCTGCCACCAGCCTCTAACATCAGGGGGAGGAAGTGGAACACCAGCCAAATGAAAGTCCCCAGCTCCTCCCCATTCTCCCCAGACGTGGCCTTCCCAACATCTCAAAAATAATAGGGATGAGAAAGGGAAATAAGGGAAATACAGGGAAAGGAGGTATGGAAATGAAACTTAGAGAACCCACAAACAGCCCAACAATACCCCAACTAACAATACCCACTACACACTCCCAACAGTACAAAGACAGAATTAGACACAAAAAATGACAAAAACACACTTACACTGATTTACAGAGACAATTACACCTTGCAAGCACCATCAAAAGGTGGCGGCAGAAGTGAATCTCTGTGTGGACCGTCAGGGCACAAACATGTTTTGTACTTACATACACATTGTCAACCCTTGCTTGTTGTGTTGGAGGCACTGCACCAAATCCATGCATACAGCCATAGCACACTGTCACTGTTTGGCACTAACGAATACATGCAAAACCAGAGAAGGGATGGGGGCTGGATTAGGCAATTTGAATACATGTCCCAGAACAGAATACGATAAGGAAACTGAATAAACTACTTAAACTATACTATTGATTTGAGGATTCATCGTGGACCTACCAGACACAATACCCCGGGAAGAAAGAGAGGGCATGGAAGCAACTATGAGACAAATGTAGCTACGGGGAATCTCTACGGTTAACGCAAAGACGGGAACCAGTCAGGCTAACAGGATGCAGGCTCTGTCAGGAACTAACATGAACATGGCAAATACACAGTGAAAAGACTCTGACTGGGAAAAGCTGGAACAACACTGTGGGAACTAAAAACTGTTTTTGTGCTGTGGTCTGCAATGTTACACAGTCACCCAAGGGCTCGGTTACACAAGTGATTTGTACACCTATGCACAACAAGGAGATTCTGAAAAGGGCAGCTTCTAAGCAGTTCCAGGCAGCAGCAATGGCACGTTCCAATGGCTGGTCTGCATGGAAGTGCTCACAGGTGTGTGCAGCATCAGTCTCTCACAAGTCCTGTAGTTGAGAATCAAGTTCAAAGTGCCAACTGGACCTTTCACATGGGTAGCAATGGACAGCTGATTACAGGTCCTACCGATTATCAGGCAGTGCATTATTGGACCAGAATTCCATGCAGACTGATGATCTGTGACTATGGCATGCCATATTGAAGAGGGAAGCACACAGGAGTCAGAATGGGAGTCTGAGTGTGTATAGATGAAGATTCTCAGGGTACAGATAGTCCATTTACTGGGCCCCCTAGCGAAGGGTGGGCAGAGACTTAAAACATGGCAGTGGCAGGACTTATTAACTGGGATGGACTGCGCAGGGCATGTCTTGTGAGCAATTCTTGTCACACCTGGAGCACTCGTGCTATCCATTTTTTGCTTAGATGGACTCCTTGTCACACATGCTCCTTGCAAAGATAGCGGATGTCACACTTACTTTTGTTAAGGGTCTGGTCATACATTCCTGTTACCGATGCAATAACACATCCACTGCCTCATGTATGAAGCACTTTTTTACCTTATGATTGATGGTGTTTTAGTTGTGTGTCATGTGCTGCAATGGACCATGTTGGCAACATGGATGTGTGTCATAGCTGTAGTCCTCTGATATTGCCCTTCACATGTGAAATAGACAGGATAGATGCCAAAAGTCCTCTCTACTATGGTGCGTGTCCTCCGATGTGCCTCATTATAGGCACGCTCTGATGCTGTGCTTGGGTTGGCAAATGGGGTCATGATCCATGGCTGGATCCCATAACCCTGATCAGCTGAAAGAGAAAATGAGTGTAAATATTTGGATGTTGGTTGCACCTTGATTATCACTTTGCATGGCAGTTGTTATCTTGTGTCGTCTGTGATTCATCTGTGGTTGTATTATTATGTGGGATCCTAGGCTTCCAGGATGTTCTTTCTGCATTGGGTTGTTTAATTATCAAAACTGGTGTTTAGCTGATTGACCTGATATCAGCAGTATATTTGTAAACTTGCAGCCCACTGTATATCTCACATGAATTATGTCATGTGAAAGAAGTGCCCATGTGCCTTCATTGGAGGTGACATGATTCTTCCACACACACAATCGATTCCACTGTGGTGGTAACACAGTTGCACTATATGGCCTGAACATCCCATCCTAATCAACATATGTAATAGCATGTGATAAACAACAGTGAGGCCCTATGATTTGGCTAGGTGACAATGTACGACACATCTCCATAAGTTGGCAGAACTGAAGTGTTCACAATTGACAATGCACAAATATCCCACAAGTTCTATGCAAACCTATTTTTGTGCCCTCACCAAGTTGGCTCATGTGCAAATGTGTACCTACACTACTGAACCTGCTCCAGGTAAGCTGGCTAACTTGGTTGGGGGGGTGAATGTTTCAGTGTCAGGAGGTCCATGTGCCTGTACATCTGTTATGTATATGTGTAATTGCCTCAATCTGTATGTGTAGCAGTGTGCACTTTGCAATATTAGCACATCAATATGTGTTCTTAGCACAGTCCACTTCCTTATTGGTAGCGGGCAATGTCACCCCAGGAGTGACGTGAGATGTTGGTACTGCCTCAAAGATTCCATGTCACCTTCATTAGAGTCAGCATCATCATGCTATGTGTCTCATGGTATTTGAACTGCAGCAAAACACATAACACACCCCTTACACAGTACGTATTGGTTGGAACGGTGTGTAATTGAGTGTTATTGATGTGCTACTGAAAGGTTCATCTTCCAAGTTGTACTGCCAGTTAAGGCCATGTCATTGTCACTGTGTGGTTTTAAATTGGTCCCTTGTGGCTGTGGAGTGGCCTCTGTTGTTATTGGCATCTGCCATTTGTCCATAGGTGTGTATCCCATTGGATCGGGATATCAAACATGACTACCAGTGTCACAACCTCAGTGTCTTCCTCGCCACTTGTCAATGTAGTGGTGTATGTGTTGGGTGTCCTACAGTGTCACTGTGCATTGAGTATATAACTAGGTTTCTGTACTTACCAACAAGTAGGTCATTTCCATATCATCCATCCTGGAAGTGTTGATTGATGGTGCAGTGGCGGAAGATGAATGAATCATGTACACTCCCAGGATACTTTGCCACGATGTTGGTGAACAATCCCTGGTGATCCACAATGGCCTGCACATCGATGGAGTGTGTGTGCTTCCTGTTGTGGTATAGATGCTCCGTAGCAGCAGGTGGCACAATCCATACATGTGTTCAGTCAATGGCACCAAGCACGTGTGGGAAGCCATTGATTTGATAGAAGCCCTGTTTGGTCTCCAGCCGCTTCGGCTGTGTGCTGGGTATGCTAATGTGGTTGGGTGTGAGGGAGATGATGGCATCCAGTACCTTGGGAAGGAAGGCAGAGAATGAGGGCTGTGAGATCCCGGCAACCAGGGCACCAGTGGTTTGAAAAGAGCCACTTGCCAACATGTAGAGGACAGCTAGCAGCTTGGTTTCTGGTGGAATGATGTGGGGTGTCCGCAAGCTGGCTGCCAACTGTGGCTCAATGTGGCGCAGCAGCTGCTTTATGGCTTGCCAGTTTTGTCTGTACTTCTGGATGATGTCATGTTCCCTGAGGCCCTGAAGGGTTGTCCTGGTCCGGAATATCCTCTCCTGCCTTCGGCGTTGCCTTTGGGGTCCCTGTTGGTGTGGTGGAAGCTGCTGCTGTTGCTCCTGTGCTCTGCGTCTTCATGCATGCTGGATGAATAGCACCTCCATGTCTTCCTTTTGTAGCTTTGATGTTGCTTCTGTGGATTTTCCTTAAGTACTGTTGTGTTTGCCCCATTTTAACGCCTGCCCTGACCCAGGCGTTAATTTTTGATGCAAATCGGGATGTGCGCCATTTTCAAACTCCACCTCCCAGCCATGTGGCATTTTTGCGTGGTTGGATAAATATGTAGCACGGGTGTTTAAGTCATTTTTTGGACGGGAACGCCTATCTTGCATATCTTTAACGCAAGGCGGTTTCACACATCCAGAAAATGACTCACACTGAGATATTTTGGCGTTAGCAGGGTCTAGCATCAAAGTATTAATATGGTGTTAGTTTTGCGGCGAATTGGCGAAAAAAAGGGCGCAAATCCGGCGCACGCAGAGTATAAACATGGGTCAGAGTTTATTGGATGAAGAAAGTCACACGCGGTTGTAAATATTGACCAAAAATGGGATATAACTTGGATTTTGTTGCTTCCAACACAAAAATGTGCATGTTCCATTATTTACAAATTGTTTTTTCCCCGTAAATGTACCCGGCAGTAAGGCATGGGTGACAGTGCTTATTGTTCAAATCGTAATTGCGATATGTGTTCTAACAGGAGTTAAAACACAAATTTCAGGTAAACGAGCCAACTCAAAGCAGACCCTTAAAGAGAGTTGAGGATGTTAAGCTGGGATTTAGAGCTAGGAGTATTTTAGTACAGTGATGTGGTAGTCAATAAGTGTGAAGTGTGGCTGGGCTACAATTATATAAACATTTTTTTAAATTCGCTTTAATGGAACACAAATGATACTCTATGCGGGACACTGTGATCCCTCACCATAGTGTCACTCAGGTACAGATTCAGGCCCATATTTATACTCTGTTTGCGCCGGATTTGCATCATTTATTTTGGCGCAAATTCGGCGCAAACCTAACTCCATATTTATACTTTGGCGCTAGACCCGTCTAGCACCAAAGTTATGGGGTTTGAGTCATTTTTTGTACTTGAAAACCTACCTTGCGCTAATGACATGCAAGGTAGGCGTTCCCGTGGAAAAAATGACTCTAAGGCATGGGTGCCTTATTTATCCTCCGGCGTCAAAATGATGCACAGGAGGAGGCGGGCCTTAAAACAAGGCGCCCAGCTGGATTTGCACCGTTTTTTAACGCCTGGGTAAGAGCAGGCGTTAAGGGACCTGTGGGCTAATTTCCATGGTGGGAGACCATGGAAGCAGACACAGGTGCCCTTACCTGCACCCAGGGACACCCCCTGCCACCCTCGCCCACCCCTGGAGGACACCCATGGCTGGGGGGACCCATCCATGGTGAGTGCAGGTAAGTGCAGGTAAGTATAAGTTATTTTTTTTATTAAGTGGCATGGGTGGGCCTAACTTTGCCCCCCTACATGCCACTGTGCCCAATGGCCATGCCCAGGGGACAGAAGTCCCCTGGGCATGGCCATTGGGCAGGGGGGCATGACTCCTGTCTTTGCTAAGACAGGAGTCATTTCCATAGGGGTTGTGCATCATAAAATGGCGCTAGTCAGGTTAGAGCCAATATTTTTTACTCTGACTTGCACCATTCTTTGGCGCACAACCCCAAGTCTTCCCTTTGCATCCGCTGCCCGGTAACTGTCATTTATTTTGACGCTAACCAGGCCGCAGCGCCGGCTAACGTCATTCCATAAATAAGGCACCCGGCTGGCGCGATGGAATGGCGTTAGCCGGCGGTAAACTTTTTGATGCAAATCTGCGCTAGCACTGATTTGCGTCAAAAAGTATAAATATGGGCCTAAGTGTGCCATCCACAGAACTCCCGGGCCAGATGTACAAAGCATTTTTAGGGCTGCAACCGGAAAAATGCTTTTTTTTATGTACCAAAGCAGAATGCTACTTGATAAGTTGTTTGCCGAATCACAATTTGATCTTGCGTTTTGGTATTAAAAAGCGGCGTGTTGAGGGCGTCCCTTGCTAATATCGAATCACACTGGCATGTAGGAATGTTTTATGCCCGTGAATGCAGTCCCAAAACATTCGTAGTTACCACCAACTTTAAGTTGGTGGTAACCCATTCGCAAACTGAAAGAGCTCCCAAGGGACGCCTTCCCCTATGTGAATGGAAGTGTAAATTATTTTTTCAGGGCAGATAGTGGTCCCATGGACTACTGCCTACTCTGAAAATATGAAAAGAAAACGTTTCATTTTTTTGTTTGAAATGCATCCCTTTTACTTAAAGGAATATGGGCTGCATTTCGAAAACAAAACTGCTTTATTTAAAAGCAGTCACATACGTGGAGGTTTGCTGTCCCAAGCTGGCCACCGCCCCTGTGAGTGTGGCCATTCTCAATGGGGTTGCGAAATGCGACCTACCTCATGAACACTGATGAGGTAGACCTTTGCCACCACATTGGGACTCGCTAAATATGTCTGAGACACATTTGCACATTTCATTTTGCGAGTCTCTGATTGCGACTCACAAAACGTCGCAATTAGAGACTCACAAAATTAAATAGACATATATCTGGCCCCATGTTCCTAAAGACGTATAATAAAATGTGCAAAAATATAGCATAGACCCGGTGGCATAGTCGGACAGATCATGCCAGGAAAATTCTGGTCAACTTGTGCATAGGGAAAACACACACAAACATTCATAATTTTTCCAGTGGGAGGTATCGACCCCTGTGCTATTATTTAGTTCCCTAGGCGAAATTACCCGACTGAAAATCTTCTGACACTTTAAATGGCCATAAATTGGTTGCATGTTTAGATTTTCTGGGGCTAATTTCGTATTTTGCCACCTTGCTACATGCAGTGTTCAGTTTGCCCATAGAATTGCATTCACCATGTAGGATTGTGTGGGAAATTCCACTGCAGCGGATTCTTCTCCAGATTCAAAATTTCAAATAGATTTTTTCCCATTACCATTTCTAAATTAAGCCTTTAGTACCAGTATCTTGAAATCACACAGCCTTAAAATGTCCCTTACAGTGCTTCGGGGTAATGTTCTAATGCTTTGGGCCAAAGATTATTTCTGCGTTCTTGGTACATTTTAGAGTGAAATGTGGACAAGCTAAAGCATTTTACAATGTACAGCATTGTCCATACTCTTTATCAGGATTATCACAAGGTGATGAAACTGAGGCCCTGCACTGCTACAGCCTAGAGAGAAGTGAAGATGAATAAATCACTGTAGATGGAAGATAACAAAGTCGTACCTTGAGGAACATTCATGCATAATGTTCACACTTCAGTGGGATGTAGTCAATCGCAGAGTGCCAATGCCATCCGTCATTAATGCATGGATTGACAAAGCTAGTAGGCCTGGTTAAATGCGCGAACTCAGGTTAACACAGGCCTGCACAAATGCACACTGTCTTTTGTGTCTATCTGCAAGCTGTCTCGTTCTGTGCCTGCTTGGTGTATGCCCTGATGTTTATTCCCCTAGCTTGTGATGCTGTTGTGTTTTTTATTCTCTGAGGTTCTGTAAGGGTAGGTTGGTTCCCCAGCAGTTCAAACTTGGGAAATACAATTTACATCACAAATACAAGAGGTGTAGAAAGGGGACTACTCCAAGCACGGACAGTGAAACCCAGAGAGTGAGGGGAAGAGTGAATGAGGGTGGTAGTGAAGTGGGCGGAGGTAGGTGGCAAGGTTGATGCTTACAGCGCAGCTTTTGTTGTCGCGCTCGCAAGGCCTCAGGGTGACCATTTTTGGGTCGTCCCAATCTGCAAAAGGACAACCGAGTAGGACATCCATTTAAAGGTCAATCCCATTCTTAAGTCTTGGAAAAATAACAAGAAAAAATACCTGCTGCAGCAAAAAGGTAACAGAAAAAGGATTGCATTTGGTATTAATAACAAGGCATCGAATGTGCCAAAGGGGTGATGATCGAGCGTACTTCTTAGATATTAAAAGTCCCTCATTCATTGTAATAGAATCGCACCTTAGCAGGTGGAATGGTACTCCTAACAGTCAAAAGCACGACAGTGAGACAACAATACTCCTCTGCGCTGACCCAAGGTGTGATAGACGCTGTCCTAAAGCAATGGATGAACGGGGTAACCTAAACATGCCAGTATACTGCATCCCTTGCAGACACCTGCAATGTTAAGGCAGCCCTAAAACATCCCAAGTCCTCTTGCACACACTACTAAAGAGCAAAGGGTACAAATGCAACATTTCCAAACTGTGTGTTAATCATTTTATTAGCGACAGTATATCATTTGCGATGGATGTATAGATGGCCAAGGTGCAGAGGAGAGGAGGGCAGGTAAATGGGAGCGGAACATGTCTGGGAGAGGGACAAAGAAGAGAGAGGGGGAAAGAGGGAACAGATGGAGAAAAAGATGTGAGAGAGAGGGAAATAGAGATACTGGGAGACAAAAGAGAACGTTAGATGTGAGAAGAGAGATGTGCTGTGAGACGAAGGTGCAGGGAATATGAAGAATGTATGGGGGAGCATCGGGGATGAGGTAAAATCAGGCGGATAAAAAACATAACAAATGTAAGATCCCCCCCTATTCCACGTAAAATAGAAGTGGAGGCTACACCTGTGTTTTTTTTACCCGTGTCCCATTAAAGCCTTTGGCAGGCCTGTTCTGTTGTATTGTAATGTGTTCACACCAACAAATGTCAGGGATTTGGAAATGCTCTAGCACAGTGCAGGAGTAACCACTTAATCGGGTTGCTTCCAATTGGTCCTGTACCCATTGGAATTATGAGATCTGCAGGATCACCAGAGACTTGCTTTCACACTGAAATGTCAGCTACTTATTAGCAGCTGAAATACCCCAAGGAAAGTCATGGGCGAAATGGGGAAGTTCTGGGGTATCGGCCCCAGAATTTCTGATTCATCAGACTATTCCTCATTTTTTAGTGGAGCCTCTGTGTGCAACATGTAATGGGCTTTATGTTCCTCAGCAACGGCGTTACCGGTCCTCCCGATATCTGGAACTCCACTCCATTTCCAGGGCCACTAATGATGAAGGCCTCACAGTAGTTCTATTGTAAATGTAGAGGTCCACACTACAGAAACTTTACACCTAGGCAGGAAACGAGAGCAAATTCATCTCCACCATTTTTTGGTGCTTCTTTAATAGGGAATGTAGTCCATGGTATTTCATCAGGGGACATGTAGTAGAGATAATTTTCCATTTTTGTTCCTGCATTAGCATACTAAAAAGTGGAACTATGTACCTTCTTGACTCTATACATGTGAACGATGGGGTTATGTCTAAGACAAATTCAGCTTATTTCATTTCCTATAACAAATAGCAAATATAGTGCACAATTATTTTAGGTTATTTTGTTTAGCTTTTTTCTTATACTCATTTTAAATCGGTTAGCTACAATATATGGTTCCATAACACTACTCCTTCCTTTTAGCCCATGGAAAAACCCTTTCTATAATATGGAACAAAAACAGCCCACTTACTATACAAACAGCAAAAATGATGCAAATGTATTTTTTTCCTGATTTTTTGTAAGAGTGTGATATTGCTGTGAAAGGGTCCCTGGACTTCACTGCCTCTTGGAATATGTCCTACCTCCAGTTATTCTGGTAGTCTAATATGGCTACACGAGAAGGTCCCTAAGAGCTAGTTTGCATTTTATTGTCCACTCGATGCTGTCTTTATGCCAATAGGTCTAATGGTTTAGTACATACTGTTACTGAATCATTATCTTCTTCGTGGTCTAGGTTAGACGATACATTGCAGACTCTAGGGCCCGTATTTATACTCCGTTTGCGCCGAATTAGCGTCGTTTTTTTCGACGCAAATTCGGCGCAAAACTAACGCCATATTTATACTTTGGCGTTAGACGCGTCTAGCGCCAAAGTATTGGCAAATAGCGTCATTTTTTTGCGTGAACGCCTTCCTTGCGTTAATGAGATGCAAGGAAGGCGTTCCCGTCTAAAAAAATGACGGCGACGCAAATGCGTCGTATTTATACTCCCGGGCAAAAATCACGCCCGGGAGTTGGCGGGTCAAAAAACCCCGCATTTGCGCCACTATTTAACGCCTGGGTCAGGGTAGGCGTTAAGGGGCCTGTGGGCTCAAAATGAGCCCACAGGTGCCCTCCCCTGCCCCCAGGGACCCCCCCTGCCACCCCTGCCCACCCCAGGAGGACACCCAAGGATGGAGGGACCCACCCCAGGGACATTCAGGTAAGTTCAGGTAAGTATAATTTTTTATATTTTTTTATTTTTTTGGGGTGGCATAGGGGGGCCTTATTTGTGCCCCCCTACATGCCACAATGCCCAATGACCATGCCCAGGGGACATAAGTCCCCTGGGCATGGCCATTGGGCAAGGGGGCATGACTCCTGTCTTTACTAAGACAGGAGTCATGAAATTGCGTCTGGGCGTCGTAAAAAAATGGCGCAAATCGGGTTGAGGCGATTTTTTTGTCTCAACCTGACTTGCCCCATTTTAAGACGCCCTAACGTCATTTTTTCCCAACGCCGGCGCTGCCTGGTCTACGTGGTTTTTTTCCACGCACACCAGGCAGCGCCGGTCTGCTTGCGCCGGCTAACGCCATTCCATAAATACGGCGCCCACATGGCGCTTCAGAATGGCGTTAGACGGCGCTAAATTTTTTGCCGCTAAACTGCGTTAGCGCAGTTTAGCGTCAAAAAGTATAAATATGGGCCTAGATGTTTCCAAGATTGCTAGGCTCTTTTACACTGCACTGTGGACAGGTTACAAATGGCATACAGCAGGCGCATCCCGTGTTATTTCAGCTTACAGTATGTTTTTCCTCCGGAGATAAAACCTCCTAAATATAAGACGATTTCTACTACTGTACTGCGAATTGTGCTTGTGCTGGTGTAGACATAGCAGTTGCATGCACATCAGGAGCTTTGATCAGAAGTGGGCACCGAATATGTGACAAAGAAGGAACAAAATGTATACTTCTTCCAAGGGAATGGGTAAGGTATAAAGAGCAAACAAGCATCAGCATTAGACTATTACAATGCTTTAATGTTATCCATTGATACACATTTGCCACCCAGACAATGGAGAACCAAATAAGACTACTAAACATGGTCACACCTGAGAAAACCCTCAAGGTTTACAAGTCCACTGCTCAATTCACATAGCTTTTCCTATGTGTAGGTGCTCCTTACTCCTGTCTTAAATATGAATTACTCCTGAACCCCCACAGCTGATACTCAAAGATTTTCCCTTGAATAATTCAGGTATGCCAGAGTGGAGAACGAATGTGGCTGAAAATATGCCAGGGCTTCGGAGGCAGCTGTTATGTTTCTTCTTGGACAATGTTGAATCTAGCTGGTAACAACTGAATGTTCCACCTGTGGTTAGGCCTCCTGCTCTTTGATGCCGGTGGTAGGAGTGGCAGACAGGGAAAGAGCTAGTCCCATCAACACAATGCAGTGGAGCACCTACTGATGCACGTGTTTGGTACTTAGGTGCCTCTTTCTTGCCCTCTCACACCCGATTCTCTCAAGAAGGACATTGGGATCTCAGCTAAGCTCCCCGCCATCAGTTACTTCCACTGTAATTGGTGGAGCCTTTGATCCCATGACCCATAAGGACAAGCTCCATGTGGTACGGAAGCCGTGCTGATTATTCTAGGTGAGGGGCGGAAGTCCAGGGAGTGGTGTTAGAAAAAACAGACAGGAAGGAATATTAACCTCAGGGAGGGTCACCAAGGGATACGTGAAGTCTGAGTGACGCAGGGAGAGTCAGAATTCTTAGCCCTGTGGTTAACCAACAACTTCATTGGGTGGCCAAAGCTACATATACAATACATTTTTGGTGGCCCTACGTGCTATGCATTATATTTCAAAAGTCATTGAGCTAGATCAGGGTTCTGCAAAGTCGGTCCTGGAGAGCCGGGTCCACGCCAGATTTTTTGCATATCCTCATTTAGAAAAAAGTTGTTTCAGAAATCTACATTTTTCTAAATGTGGATATGCTAAAAATCCGGCATGGACCCGGCTCTCCAGGACCGGCTTTTCAGAACCTTGAGCTAGATGAACTGTCACATTTCTTCTGCATTTATGAAATATTCTTGCAGTCTTCCACATCCCCCTATTGTGTGAGCAGGTGAAACAATTAGCCTTGAAGCCAGTCTGATAATATACCCTCCTTTAACAAAAAAAGGTTATTTAGAGTGTTAAGTTTAAAAAACAGCAATTGTTTATTTTTACTTTCATATGGTAGTCCACTGACTGTAAGGCTGTGGCACCTTGAAATGGGTATTAAGGGCCTGATTATGAAATAAAGGCTGAAATCTACCCTAACTAATTCCGAACTCTGAGGGTTGCAGATATCTGAGTCTATGGATTTCACATGAGGTTGGGCCTGAAAAGCAGTTTACGCTGGAAAACCAGTGAATGTCAGGTTCCTAGTGGTAGTCCTGTAAATGCATTCCTAACTCAATTTCCCCATGCTAAAAAATACCTACCTATGTATTTACCAAGAGAAATTCGGCAGCCACAGTGCAGAAGGAAAATATGTTTCCTATGAAGAAACCCTTCCTTTATATCACAACAAGTTTGGATGTGTTTCCTTCATCTGTCCACTTTGCAATGGATCTAATCCTGCTATTCAAAGGAGTTAATCTCCAATCTTTTCAAGGGTGAGTAGGGGTCAGAGATGAGTTTATGTACACCCAAAGTCGTAGAGTGTTCCCTCTTTGCAACGACCTAAAACCATCCACTCCCCAACCTTGCTTGTAGGTTACTCAGACGAACATCTGCGTGGGTGTAAGCCCAATTATGAGACACCAACTTTCCTGAATTGGGAAAGTGATTTTGCACTTGTAAATAAAGCTATTTGCACATATATGTCTGCTTTTCCGGTACAAAACTGATTTGAGAATCTAGTCCATACGTGCTTCTCTTTAACACTATGGTGCATTGAATGAGAGGACCAGAACTTCTCTGCTGCAATATATCTCATAGTTTGCAACACCGCTTGCATCTCAGTGCAGATCTACAGTTCATAAAATGGAAAGGTACGATCCCTTCCCTGCAGTTCTCAGAGTCATTTCAGCAGGACAGTAACATTAAGCCCATGCATGACTGCAGAACTGTAACTAGGACAGTGCAACCGTGATTTAAATGTATGATGCCAGTGCCTTCCTGTTGGATTACAATGCTTTGATTAGAGTATTACAATACCTTTCATTGCAGAACAGGGTGGGACTGGCCTATAGGGCAATCTGCTAGTGCCAGAAGGGCTGGTCTGACTGGCTAGTGTGTGGGCCTGTTTTCTGGCTCTTTGTGGCATTGTCTTGTGGTCTAGTGGTCCAGTTTTTACTGCTGATTTACCTGCTGTTTCTGCAAACATTGCCTGCAGCAAGCACAATGTATGCAATCACCCATCCCTTACAAAACACCTATACAGACTGTCTTACCAAGTTAAGAACGCCCCCGATGTGCAAATGTGGGCCACTTTTTTAGCTGCCTGATTCCCTAACGTGGCCACTTTCATTTAAGTGCCTGTACCTGTCTTCTGTCCCAGTCCAACCCTGATGCAGAATTGCAGTACGTGAAAATGTAGTTGTTACTTGTTCAAACTGAGGCAGTGACAACATTATGTGGATCTGAAATCGTTTTGATTTGGGAGTACCTGGACAGTTTCAATAACACTTCACAGAACCACAGTGATAGTAAAATGGTAGAACTTTTCTGTAGAACTGGACCACCCGGGGGAAGGGCAGTTTAAATACTTCTCTGCAGAAGTGCGTCCCATTATCGAGTCTGAACTAGCCCTTCCTCGCATGACGTCAGTCCTTTTCTATGCACACGACAAACGCCTTCATACAGCCCTGCTGATAGACTGAGTGAATGAATGAAACAGCATCTGGTGTCTCTTTTCTGCATAAATGAATAGGTCAAGCACTGTTGCCACCAATGTTCAGTGGCATGGCTATTAACGGTGCAGCGGGTGTAGTTGCACCTTGGCCCAGCCGAGTGCAGTGACAACCTTACCCAAAGTAGTGACCATGTGTTAGTAGAAAACTAGGGGATCGAGGTCAGTTTCCTTGCTTGCGAATGAGCCCGTGTTGTTCTTGCTAAGCCACTGCCTGTCTTGTTCTCCACACATGAGTGAAATTAGGGACGTTGCTGACTGCACACGACTGAATAAGTGCAGGCTGCACTTTTATAAAAACCTCGTCCTTTGTACGAACTAAGTAATATTCAGATAAATCCATAGAGTCCACCTCGATGCTCAGCTCAAAAGGTAGGTACAAGAAAATACATATTGTGACAGTCAGCAGATGGTAAACGGATCTCACACCTTAACATTCACTGATTAAATAGCAGATACCCGGAATAAGAAGGGCAACAGCATGGCTTGGTTGAATGAAGCGATTCCTTCTGGCATCCTCTGTGAAATCTGAGCGACTGAAAATGAGCCGCAAAGAGTCAGAAGAGAGTGTGAGACATAAAGTAATGCCCATAAGATATTTGAACGATGAACGATGAATGATGAGGGGAAGGATGCAATGCTTGCCATGATTGTATTGGTGTATTTGAGAAATTAAATACGGTGTGAGCCCTTCTAAAAAAAACAACCATGGTCTCTTTCAAAGTGAAACAAAAGAAGACACCAAAGTAACCTTGCTCAACCCTCTGAGAGCTTAGCACAAAAGCAGTGAGGCTTAATTTAGACGCAATGTGTAAAGTATTCATGCAGCATACAAACAGTAATCATGTGAAAGCACAGCACAAGAAAAGGCCCACACCAATTTTGAAAACTAGCGTACATTTTTATAAATTATTAGACCCCAAATTGACAAAATCAAATTGGTAGAACCTGAGATGTGCAAGTTTAAAGATTTAGGTAAAAAATAGTGCTTAACAACACAAAGTGCCAACTGTGGTTATGTGTGGAATAAAGTCACAATTTCAGGCCTACCACGATAAAGCATGAGCCAGTTATAGGGACCAGGTTAGGTCGGCTGAGAATTGTACTTTATGTCTTTAATGTGGGTTGTTGGCCACTAAGCAGCAGTTCCAAAGGGGGTCCAGGGTCCTGCGTTGAGATGCATCGCACTGCATCAGTTCTGATGAGGAGCAGCAAAGGCATCAATGCAAGATCCGCGTTGAGCTGCGTCAGTTCCAATGAAGAGCTGTGAGTTTTCGGTATGAGTTGTACTACGCTGCGTTGGTTCCAATGAGGAGCTGTGAGTTTGCATCGGGTTGCATCCCATTGCGTCGGTTTTGATGGTGACCACAGTTGGGCTTGCAGAGCACCTTCATCCCCTTTTCCAAGGGTGCAGGTCTAAAGAGGCACCCCTTAGGGGGATAGAACTCAAATCAGGCAGAGTTCAGGTGGAAAGTGCAAGATGGTTGGAGCCTTTTCTGACCCGAGGCTCTGATTAGGAGGTGAGCAAACTAACCCTTGGAGTCACTCTAGTGATCCTGGTGTGAAGGTGTAGGCTCAGTTCTTCAGTCAGCAGGGTAGCAGAGCAGTCCCTCTGGCAGCAGAGCAGCTGCAGTCCTTCTTGCAGCAGAGCAGCAAGGCAGCAGAGCCTTCCACCTTTTCAGTCTTCCACAGGTCCAGACGTGATCTGAAGACTGGGCCTGAGTATCCTGTTTTTATACCTGGCACCTCATTTGAAGTTTCCCTTTCAAAAGTGCTTGGAATGTCCTGTCTACCTGTCCTGGCTCCAGCTTGCCTGCAAGTACAATAGACCAGTGAGAAGTTCTTTGTATAAAGGCAAGGCACCCCTATTGAATTGCATGTAAGGGCTGTGCCCCGCTCTGCCCCATGCCGCATCCTGCCTCAAATAGCCCATTCAGGCACATCCTAATCCCTCTAATGCGCGGATGTCTGGGAGAAATATACAACGGCCAACTACCACTCACACCTTATCATGTGACCCAGGAACAGGCTATAGGCACCAAATAGTTAGGACAAGAAAATGCCAACTTTCTAAAAGTAAAAAAGAACATATAATAGACCATTCAGCATTCCGTCCATCATCTGTTCTTTTTGCTTTTATCACCCTAAGTGGGAAGGGTTTCCCAGACATGGGTCCCGTGCTCACTGTGCCACTGGATTCAAGCTAGCCTGTCTGAGGAGGGGTGATACTCTGAAACCGGTTCCAGGATGCTTGTTTCCACTCCTGGAAGGACCTGGCTGGGCAGTTCGGGTTGGGGAACCATGGGGAACATGGTTCCCATTGGGAACATGGTCAAGACTGATTTGCATAAGGCTGGGTCCAAATTGGGTTGGCGGGTTGGGCAAAAAAAACCAATGGATTAAAACCAGATCATTGTGGACTGGGGTGAATGTTTGCATCATTCAGCATTTCGTCCATCATCTGTTCTTTTTTGCTTTTGTCACCCTAAGTGGAAAGAGTCTGCCCAAATGTGGGTCCCCTGCCTACTGCGCCACTGGATTCACGCAAAGTTATCTTGCAAAGTTGCATTGGCAGTTTGAAATTGCTAACCGGCTGCCCTGGCAGGCCTGAGACATGTTATAAGGGGCTACTCAATTGGAGGTACAATGGGCCAGATGTAGCAAAGGGTTTTTCCCATTCTGTGTCAATGGGAAAATGTGTTCATACATATGGTCCAATATGTGCTGCAGGCTCCCTAATAGCACATAATTTTCCAACCCTGGGTAAATGGGATACCTTTTAAGGAGGGACATATAAGTAAAGTAAATGAGCCAACATGTCTATGCCACAATCACCTTGGCATTGGTTAGCAGTGGCAAAGTGCACAGAGTCCTAAGGCCAACAAAAAAACTTCACAAAAATAGGAGGAGTGAAGGCAAAAAGTTTGGGAGTGACCATCCTAAAGCTGACATGTCTAACAGTGTATTTAAGAATGATTAAGTTGCATGCACTTTCCTGAGAACAGCAAATATCAGGCATCCTTTGAAAATGTCTAATCCCAGGGCTTACATTGATTTGTTACTGGTAACTTCTCCCATGCTCCTTTTTGCACCTTGCTCCATGCCTCTCACTAGTGTTGTCCCTGTGGCCCACAGCTCCTTGTATTCCATATTATTGATCGTGCTCTTTCATTTTGTTTCTCAAACAACATCTCCTTTTCTTTCTTTCACATGCATGTATCCCCTTCTTTGGTCTAAGTGTCTATCCTCTTGTACCTAATACACACACTCCCTCAACTTCCACACACTGTTATAAGGTCACCCCACACCTTCTCTCACACACTGCCACCTCCTTTGATGTACTTTACACTACGCTGCCATAAAAGTGCTCCCTCTTGCTTACTCTCACATACGATGTCTCCTACATACTTCCTACCATATTGTCTGGCAGCCACCGCCTCTTGCCTACTCTCCCATACCTTCTCTTTTATATACTTTCTACCACATTGTCACACAAGCAACACCTCTTCCCTACTCTCACATATCCTCTCTACTGCATACTTTATACCACATTGTCACACAAATGCCACCTTTTAACTGTTTCCCACATACCCTCTCTCCTACATGCTTTCTACTACGTCACACAAGAGCAGCCTCTTACCAATTCTCACATATCTTCTTCCCTACACACCTTCCCCCACAGTGACATACAAGCGTCGCCTTTTATCTACTTTTAGAAATCCCCTCTTCTAAATACTTTCCACCACACTGTCGTAGAAGTGCCCTTACATACTCTTACATACCTTCTCTACTACATTTTTTGTACTATGCCATTAAATTGTCATATCTTGTCTCCTCTCATACACACCCTTCCTCTCATATTACATTTTCTACACACAGACCTCGCACACCCTCTCAACCTCTGCACACTTTCTCCCGCTCCCCAAAAATTGCTTCATCTTACATCCTCTCACATGCCACCATCTCCTTTTACACACTTTTGTCTGCACTGTGTCAAACAGTTGCCACCCCTTACCTTGTCTCACATACACCCTCCCTCACTTATACACTTTGTACTGCGCTGTCACACAACCACCCTTTTTTACCTGCTCTCTCACACCTTCACCTCTTTCTAGATATTATCTACCATGCTGTCATAAAAGCTCTCCTCCCTCACCTGTTCCCAAATACACTTTCTCCTACATACCTTCTAACATGCTGCCATAAATCACCTCTCACCCCTCTCCTTTGACACACCTAGTGGTGTAAAGCAAAATGATGGGCTCCCCTGCAGAATCTGAAGAAGGGCCTCTGAGTCTCCAATATCTTACAGACATTCTTTGGCTGTGGTCTGAATGGGGGCCCCTCAAAAGGTTTAGGCTACCCATGAAGTTGTGAGGGCCCCTGCTCGGCAGGGGCTGCAGGGGGCCTTTGATACACCCCTACACACACCCTCCTTTCCCGCATCTCACATTCCTAAACTCGCTATTCTAATTGCGCCTCTCTTACATACTCAAACATGTTTTCCCTCTCTTTATATCAGTCTTCTCTTCTCTGACACTGTCTCCATCTGTGCCACCAACTGCCTCTCTCTCTCACTGCAGAACAGGCAACTGGCCAGGATCTGACTAGCTAATTAACTGCAAGCCTCGTAGAAGGAATAAACCCAACATCGTGCCATGGTGTGCAATGCAAGGAAACAGAAGGCGATGAGAATCCCCTTAGAAACATAATCTTTAAAAAATGAATTGAACATTTTGAATAATATATTTCACACGTGTTATTTCAAAATGAGAATGGTTTGAGATCCCGCTATGACGCATTATTTAAAAAATCTGTAATGCATTTCTCTGTACAAAAAAAGTTAAAGATATGAGTACTTGTTTCAATGCTATTTTATTTCTTGTAAGTAAGCATTTATCTAAAAAACACTCAGATGGCATAATATTTAGTTACTGGCAAGGTTATGATATGTTGCTGGAGAGCTATACAAAACTGTTCAGCACGCGCTTCTGTTCCATCCTTATCTCCAAACTCACAGTCAGCAAAGCAGACCCGCATTTACTAAACTGGAGTTACCAGTCCGCAAACGAGGAAGCGGCTTTGGCCCTCTCAAGGAGTTTTCCATGAACTCCACAGGGAACTACCGGGACGAATTTAATGATACAGGTCGGTGTATCCCGTGAACTTACAGGGAATGCAAGTTGTTTTCCCTGGAATGGGGAGTAAACATGTGACTATGATAATACCACATCCAATTTTGCATGTTTTCTCCCTTCCCAGAAAAAGAACGGGCACAAATACGAGCATTTATATATATTTTTAAAAACAGAAAGCCTAATGTCCTGGGCCAACTGCAGAAAGTAAGTACCGCTCACCAGGACCTTCCTTACCCGGTAAACGTGGCACTGCTATTACAACCACTGAGGTCAATGGCCACAAGGGCAGAGACCGGGGCAGCAAGGGGCAAGACAGAGGTAGCATGATGTTGTGATGACCATTTGCGCAACTCCTATAGTCCACAAACACAATCATGGAAGCACCTTTCTGGACTAAGGCCCATATTTATACGTTTTTTGCGCCGATTTTACGGCAAAAAGTGACGCAAATGCGGCGCAAAAAAGTATAAATATGGGCCTAAATGTTTAAACTGCATTTGCGATCTGTGGTCAAAATAATTATTTTATACTCCCATGGAAAGTGATGTGGAAATTGTCCTATTAATCATTTTCCCCTAATCTGCAAAACCTGATTAGTGATATCAGGTATTCTGCTATGTTTGAAATGACTAAGATTCTGTAAGATGTTTCTGTGTCAAAAAAGTAGGTTTTGGTAAACAACATTTGGAGTCACAGGAATCTGTTGGATATTGGGAATTCAAATACTTATGCGCAAATGGTATAGCAAAGGAAAGCATAGTAGGCCCTTCTAGCAGCACAGCCTGCTCAGTTCACTAGCTATCTGGCAAACTAAGGAGAGAAAGGAGGAAATGTTGCAAGTCATAAGATAGACTTTTCACTCAATAAGGGCCTTGAAGATGGACCTTGTGAGTACCCTCTGGTAGAAAGCCTACAACAACCTTGCTTGGAATGCCTCGCTATGCTTTCTAAGTATGATTTATCTTAAACAGCGTAGTCAGCAGTGATGTACAGAGTAGCAGAGTGTTTTAAAAACATGTTAGTTCTTTTCCACCCAGTCATAATGTATATAGGGTTTAGCACTCGGGCTCTCATTTCTCCACAGCACTAGAGTTTTTATTGGTGTAGGGTTTGGGAATTAGGCTCCCTTTGGTACACTTGGTTAGGGTTTCTATTGGTTGTAGGGTTTAGGGCTTGGGCTTCCATCGGTCCACAGGGCTACGGTTTCTATTGGTCATAATTATGGCTTGGGCTCCTGTTGGTATCCAGCGCTAGGGCCGTCATTGGCTCAGGTCACCTGGTCACTAGGATTATTTAAACATAGGCTATAGGGCATTTCAGCCCCAGCATTGAGGTAGAGGGTGTCAGTTTGAGTGTGCTGTCTGTTTGGGTCTGTTAGGGACCGGAAAGGGCCTAGGGTCAGAAACGATGCAACTCCCCTTGTAAAACTACAGGTACGCAGATGTAACCCCACCACATACAAGGTAAGATAATCATCTACTCCTGCAGTAAACCCCACTCCCTTTTCTGCTCTAATAAACAACCTTACAACACATCGCATTACATTTTTAAACACACATATATCTAAACTCACATCCTACTGATCCACACTTTCTCTCTATCTTTCGAACTACTCCTTTATGTACAAATCCATACTATCAGTCTTCTCACACTGCTACCCATCTAACTCCTGTAATCAATATGACCTACTTCACTCACTTTCCACACACCTACACTGCATTTCATCAACTAATACACCAATACCACCACCATCTCCCTTGCCCATCCCCCCAAATCAAGTCAATTCAATACCATTCCCTGCTATCTATTCCTTCCTACCTACACCAATCCCACTCCCAACGCAGCCTGCTTACTCCACCCCTGTACACCCACACTCACCAAACATCTATTTTACCAATCCTAACATACGTCCACTCAGAACTCTATATCCTAATTTATAATCCCTCCCTCCATTTATCACTAAATCTACTATAACAGTACTTCCTCAACTCTTAACACCCCCTTAGTCCCAAAAACACAATCTCTCACTCACAAACACATTCTGCATGTACTATCATTGACCTACCACCCTTATCTAACAATATAAGCAACTTTACCATCAGAAATAATCACAGACCTCACCTCTCTGAAATGCCATCGTCACATTTCACCTCTTCATCTAGTACCTTAATCACTAAGCACAACTCAAAACTACTCAACACTACACTAACAAACACATCCAAAACATTTATACACACCCATCAAAGACTCTCATCATTCGCTGATTTTAGAGCCCTAAAACTAAACCACTATGCTCCTACCCACCTCTTCCTTGTACCCCTTTCACTGTCAAAAAACAAAACAGAAAGACTAACACTGCCAGTCACACAAATACTAAATGACTGCAGAACTCAGGGTCTCAATTAAAAGCGGCCTCCACTGCTGGTGCGTCACTTTTTTTGATGCTCAGTCGGGGCATGCTGCGGGGCCATATCTACAAGGCCAGGTAAAGCCACTTTGCATGGCTTTGCATGGCCTTGAAGATATGGACCCCCTTCACGAATTGGAATCTGATGCATTCCCAGATTTACAAGGTTTTTCCTTACACGAAGCTTCAAAAATATCCTTCACTCAACATCGGGATCTATTCCAGTCGGAAATATTATCAACAACACCTTAAAAACTGGAACTTTTCCAAAGACCTTAAAGAAAGTATGCATGCACCCACTCCTAAAGAGGAACCTCCAACTTTAAACCCCAAGATCCCAATAGCTACAGACCAATCGCCAGTGTGTCTTTCCTTAGCAAACGTATTGAAGAACAGCTTTTCACCAGATCTCAGAATTCATAGATGAAACTACTCTCAGACTGGAAAGAGGACTCCATCCAGGGAGAGGGAGTGAATCTGCTAATGTCACAATTTGGGAAGACCTAAAAAATGTTGTTGACAAAAATAGTTTTGTTGCATTAGTACTTCTGGATCTTTCTAGAGCTTCTGACACAGAATACCAAGACACATTACTTTTTAGACTGAAAAAAGTTACCATTGATGGCATCACACTCAACTGGATTTCCTCAGACCTAAACAACAGTCCATTCTAGATTCACAAGCCACCTTTCTCTGAAAATTCTTACTGCATAAAAACAGCATCTATCATCACACCTCTTCTTTTTAACATAAACATTAAACCACTATTAAATCTTATCAACAGTTCAAACTCATCTGCTTCAACTATGCAGATGGTACACAGATAATTTCCAAATTAGAAAACCCTGTGGACCTAGGTAGATCAAAACACCTGCCTGACTGCCATAAACAATGGATGATGAGAAATGACATCTAACTAAATGTTTCATATACTGAAAAACTAACCTGATTGGAAAACAATGACCCTATTTCTTTCTGGACTAGTTAGAACCCCTGCCAAAAATAACCACACATGTGAAAAATCTCAGAATTTTCTTAGATTCCATATCTTCCTTTAATACTCAAGTGGGCAGGCTTTGTGAATAAACCCTCTACACAATTACAACACTTAAATGTCTATTTCCACATCTTGGATTTCTTCAAAAGGACTTTAATTTGGCTAGAGTGCTTTAAGACACTTCCAATGCAACAAAAAGAAATTACAGAATACAGATTGCAAAGTCACTACATTTCATTCTCTATAATGTGGGATGGTTTCTTGGTGGCAATGCATGTTTACCATTTAACATCCTACAACATCTTCTCCTAAATACATTTAAAATATCTATTATTACATTGTATTGGTTGTCTTTTACCCTGTGGTTTAAAGGCATGTGAAATCCAAATCTTATTAGCCTCTTGTTTTATTCACAGCTCCTGAAGAAGGAACTTTTCTGAGGTAGGCAAGCATTCTAGTTTCCACCAATTTAATGGTCCAGTGCCAGATTTAATCCTGTGAATGTATTCATATCAAATGAAGTCATTGTACTTAACTCTGCAGAATTCTTGGCACTGTGGATAACATAAAGAGACAGAGTGGCATTAGCTAGTTCAATGAATCAATCCGGAAATGAGTTTGAATTGTACTGCTTGCAGCTGCACACAGCCTTGTTATTCCAGTTCATTATGCAGAACTAATAAATTAGTTAAATCACTTGCATTAAATTGGTGATGCTTTGCCAATGCTTTCAATCATGCTGCAAGTGAATGCCGCTGACACATAAGAACAGTAATGTATGCCCAGGTACTCTTCCAGAACACGCTGTGTGTGCTTCATATACTTAGAGAGAGAGATGTTGCAAATCCTCTGATGAAAATGTTATATCTTATGAGGTCTAAAGAATCAGTTTGTCCTGAATGGATACATTTGTAAATCAAAATTAAAGGTAATCGGTCAAAATCAGTAAACAACTGCGTATCCACCCTGTTTGTCACTTCTTGGCCCTCCTCAACCTTGACCGCTACACCCTTTGTGTGGGTTCTTCTTACCGCGTTTATTTATTAACATTTATGCACTTAGATTCAAAAGAAGCTTGTTAGAAACAATGTCTCTTTTGTTTGTTAATCTAATTAACTGCACCATTGGATCATGGACCATTGACACATTAGTTAACTGAACTTGGTCAATCAATAGTAACTTTGAATCACAAATATTGTCAATCTGATTAATGTCTCTTTATGCTGCTAAGTGCACCCAGTTTTGCGATTGGAACCCAAATTGCCTTGTCCTTAGATAGATGTTTTATAAGGCTGCAATCAAATCCACGTCAGATATGCCATTTTTACACCCTTGCTGCAACAAAAATATAAACATGACATTTTACACAGCAAAAAAAAAACAAGAACAAAGTGCCATCGCCGCGCTCGAAGTGCAGAGAGAGAGAGAGAGAGAGAGAGAGAGAGAGATAGAGAGAGAGATATCAAAGAAGAAAGTGCCATCACCATGCTCAAAGTGGAGAGAGAGAGGGAGAGATATCCAAGAATAAACAGTCATCACCGCGATCGAAGTGGAGAGAGAGAGATCCAAAAACAAAGGGGCATATTTATACTCTGTTTTGCGGCGAATGTGCGTCAAAAATTTTGACGCACATTCGGCACAAACAGTGCACCATATTTAAAATTTGACGCCCGAGCCCGCGGATGTCAAAATTCCTCACTGCGTGTCATTTTTTGGATGCGGGAAACTGCCTTGCTTTAATGACATGCAAGGTAGGCGTTCCCGCCCAAAAAATGACTTTAAGGCCTCTGCGCCTTATTTATACTCCGGCGTCATTTTGACGCACAGGAGGGGGCAGGCCTTAAAAAACGGCGCACACCCTGATGTGCGCCGTTTTTTAACGCCTGGATGAGTGCAGGCGTTAAGGAATCTGTGGGCTCACTTCCATGGTCTCTGACCATGGAAGGAGTCCAGAGGTGCCCTTCCCTGCCCCCAGGGACACCCCCTGCCACCCTCGCCCACCCCTGGAGGACACCGATGGATGGGAGGACCCATCCCAGGTAAGTACAGGTAAGTTGAGGTAAGTATTTAAAAAATATATATTTAAGTGGCATAGGGGGGCCTAATTTGGGCCACCCCACATGCCACTGAGCCCAATGACCATGCCCAGGGGACAGAAGTCCCCTGGGCATGGCCATTGGGCAAGGGGGCATGACTCCTGTCTTTGCTAAGACAGGAGTAATTTCAATGGGGGTTGTGCGTCAAAAAATGGTGCAAGTCCGGTCTGAGGCATGATTCTTGCCTCAAACCTGACTTGCACCATTTTTTTACGCACAACCCCCATTTTCCCCTATGCCGGCTAACGTCATTCCTTAAATAAGGCACCCGCATGGTGCGTAGGAATGGCGTTAGCCGGTGGTAACATTTTGACGCAAACCAGCGCTGGTTTGCATCAAAAAGTATAAATATGGGCCAAAATTTCATCACAAACGAAACATGAAACCTTTGGTGTGTTTTCACTGGTGTGGTGTGAATACATTGCTATGGACAACAACAAAAAAGAACACTAAGGCTGCAATGGTCAGACGGAAGGAGGTACCATCACATGCTGTAAGAGGAAGAAGCGTGAACGTAATGTGATGGCCAACAAAAATGTTCTCCAGTAAAATCACTTGGGAAGGAAATAAGCACACAAAGGAGTGGCATTTAGAAAAATGCACCAATAAAAAGGAAGCATTTAAGATAAGCACAACAAAAAATGAATAGCGATAGTGGGCGTGGTTAAAGCCCATAGACTGAATACAGAATGACTTTCAGACAGCACATGAGGACTGCCTAGGCTCGACCTAAAATCAATCCAAACCGATACTCATCATTTGCTTCTGTCCAAATCTTTATACATAGGCCACTTATTTTTATGGTAAAAATGGCGTGTTTCATTGCAGGCCAGTCCTCATTCAGCCTTTGAATTCCTGTACCTTTGTTATTTTTGCCCTTCTCATTTGTCACAAGGGGTTCCCTCTCTTCATCTAACTGTGGGTTCTGCATAGCTCATCTTTTCTCTGAGTTGCTGAATCTTCCTTCCCCTGAAGCACACCTGTTAATAAAAGGAAGAAGAAGGTTCTTTATTCCCCAGGCCTCACCATTTTTAAGGGCACTGCGCACAGGCTGCAACAATTATTTATATATTTTAAAGCAAGCCTGGATTATTTATTTAGGATGAGTCAGCTAGCATGGCTAATACCACTGGACAGCACCAGATGCTGGATCTGCCTCATTTTGTTCTCCTTCCCTGTCATGAGGTGGTTTTGATCTTTGAAACACGTTCTTATGCTGCCTGAGAGGGTTTAAGGCATGGGCAAGGGACCAGGGTCCCAGCCTTTCTGGGTGCCCCGGATAGAGTCAGCTCTGTTCTGCAGAGAATTTTACCATGCTGACCTTAAATAATTCCTAAACAGATCGGTTTAAATACGTGTTCCTTTAATTTATTTTTAATGTGGGTGATGTATGAACAGATCACAAACATTTTGGAGAGAAACGTTGTGTTTATGTTTCAAGCAACAGCACAAAAAATGTCTTTGGATTCAAAACAGGACTTCACACACGAGAAATGAGAGGTTATCACATAGATTATTTGCAGTAATGTCACTGAGATGCTTCTTTATTATATATATTGAAAACACACATTACTATCCCTAAATATTAGATGTAAACGCATTTATATTTTGGACAAGTGTGCCTGTGCATGGTCAGTGAACCGGCCAAAGAGGGCATGAAGAACTGAAAATGGATCATAACATCAAAGCTGTTCTGAACAGGGCCCCCCAAAATACGTTTGGCCCAGGGCCCCCAAAATCCTTAAGATGTCCCTGGATGCTGTATTGGGTCCCTATGCATTTATTGACTTGGGCAACACCAAAAACGTCTGTCACATTCTCTGGAACCTTTCTTGGCGATCTCTGAAGTTTCGGGCTTTGCTTTCCTGCCTCAGTTGTCTAATTAGAATTAAAACTCCAGAAAGAAGTGGGTGGGTGACGCATTTGAAGTTTAAAAAATGTATGGGTTGTTTGTCCTTTGACACTGAATGCACTCATGCTCTTTCACTTTTGAATGGGTTTCCGTGTTGAATCATGAGTTCAAGTTTCTCCTTCCCTGTACCTCAAACCTAACCTTTGCGTCTTTTTTTTCCTGGTGAGTACTGTGCTATCTCAAACACTGGGGAGGAATTTAGGTCAGCTGTGTTTCATTCCACTGAGTCCTAAATTTTGGCAATAAATATAGGTGGATGTTGTTGTAATATTAAATACCACAGGTAGCACAAATTCTAGTGCTTTTGCCAATTATTCTTCTTGAGCAATTTGCGTGCAGGGATTGTTGATGTTTTCTTTAATATTCTGCTACTTGCACTCCACCCTGTTTAAATGCGACCTCTCTTGAGCTACAAGGGCCACTGAAATTGTGAGACTCAGCAGTGGTGTCCCATAATTGGAGATCTGGTTCATTTGTCACACGTACCATCAATAGCCATATAATCTGTTGATTGCAGGCAGAGGAAGTATGCTATTTCAGCCAATAATCATGCCCTACTTTAATGAATGGTGGAAACGATGGTGGAAAATGTGCACAGCGCACAGCATTCTTGAAAGCTTTTGCCCTGAGATTTACAATAACTTGATAAATGGCTGCCACAAAGAGCTGCCTTTGGCATCCATTTTCTACCAATGAATTAGAATAGAAAATAAACGGGTTGTAAACACATGAGTGAGCACCACAGATGCTCTGAACTACAGTACATCATGATGATTTACAGGCATTTATCTGTTGTGAAAAGTGAGAATTGTGGAGCACATTCTGCTTTTTTCTCGTCCAAAAATCTCTGCTTCTTGAACAAATGTGTCAATAAAGAGGGGGCTGACAAATACTTTTTCATAAAAAATATGGAACCTATGATGCAAACTAAGAAAATCAGATAAACTCAACTGATCCACATAATGGAGAATAGAAGCAATGATGTGTTGAAACATATTGTAATTGTTAAGTTAATTAACTCAGGACAAGCGCATATTTACTGAAATGTTTTCTGAAAAAGTCCCTCAATAGTATTCGGAGAGCCATTAGGGGCCCTATTTTGAGATGCTAGTATAGGACAATTCTTTAATTTGAGGATGAAATGACACATTTGGAGGAGAAATCACCTCTACAACTTCTCTACTGTAGGGATAGTATAGGGCAGGGAATTATGTCATGGAACCTTCGGGATTCAGTGTTTCTTTCACTTATCAGTGAAGGTTTAGGCACTGCACAAGTGTAAATCACATTTTTTATAAGTACTTCAAATGAAAAGCAGCACTACTGAATGTATGCTCAAAGTGTTTCTCTTGTAGACGTTTAGAAACAGCAGTTAGCTTGACTCCTTCAATTTATCGGCATGGAGCACTAAAACTAAACATTGAGGGACAGATTTTTCACACAACGCAACCACATATGCTGCACTGCATTGCACAAAACGGAGAGAGCAGAAATATACCATAACTTCTAAGATATGGCAGATTTCTACTGCCTCTAGAGCTGGTGCACGATGTGCTGTCTAGCACCAACACAGGCGCCCTTGCATCATGAAGGGCCTTCCTGCACAAAAACAATCCTAAACAACATTTTCCTCTTTCTATGTGTGCTGCAAAATGCATGAAAAGAGGAAATATCGAGAAGAAATAAAGATATTTCTCCTTGTTACACCCCACTGGGGAAGGCTTAGCATTTGAACGCATTCCCAGGTTAACAAGTCTTTATCAACCTGAATAAGCTCCAAAATACATGGGTGGGTGTGTGGGAATGCCCATGCCGCTCCCATAAAACACTTTCCCAATGACAGGTACCTCAAAACATCACCATGCAAGTGGCTTTGCATGACTTAGTAAATAACATATAATGCCATTGTCATGCATATGAAGTATTCTCCTAATTTATATTTATGTAAGGTCTGTAAGTTCTATGATACCTTGTCAAAGGCTTTTTCCGCGTCAAGGGCCAGCGTGGCTCTTGGTGATTCAATGCGGCTCACCTTGTCGAGGGTGTGGCAAAACAATCTGATACTGTCAGCAGCTAACCTGCTTTTCAGTAAACTAGCTTGGAATGGAGCAATACGTTTTAGTATGACCTTACCCAATCTTAACACAAGGATTTTAGCATATATTTTGCAGTCAATATTAATTAAAGAAATGAGCCTATTATTCTTGACATCCAGGTGATCCTTCCCTTCTTTTGGAATGAACACTATCATAGCCTCGGTCACAGAACCTGAGATGCAGCTGGAGTTCCCGTGATGTCTAAAACCAGAACTTAGTGGGGTCAGGTATTGAGACCATAAAGGGTTTGTAGAATTTGGGCATGTAACCATCTGGTCCTGGCACTTTCCCTGCCTTGATGCAATGAATGGCTTTCAAAACCTCCTCTCTCTTGATTGTAGCATTCAGAAAGGACCACTCTTTCTGAGATACCTGAGGGAGAATGCATGAGGATAGATAGTTGTGGCATGCAGTAGGGCATGCCAGGATTTTTGCTGTATATAGATCAGTGTAAAATGTTTGGAACTTATCCGGAATATACTGGGATGATGTGGCTATTTTCCTGGTACGCTTCCTAATGGCTGAAATGATGATTTTGTTTTTGGTATATTGCACTGGTGCTTTCCCTGCCCTATTTCTATTCACCACCTTTTCACAATGGAGGCTTCACTCTGCCTTTTTATTTCAGATTTCATGTCTGTCAACTGTTGTGCAGTGACCTATTTTCCATGGAGAGAAGGTTTACCAGAGTCCCTCTAAGAGATGCCTTTAAGGAATCCCACCTAATGGTGGCTTAATTGTCTTTGGGGGCATTCTCAGTTTTGAATTGCTCAATTTCTAATGCAATGTTTTTCCTGGCCTCATCATCCTCCAAGAGATCACCCTTAAGGCACCATTGTTTCGGAGGAGGGGGAGGAATCGGGAAGGGCAATGTTTAAAGAACTGCAGGCAGGGTCCAAGACTATTTTAGTTCTATTTTAGGATTTTGGACCATTGCAAGAAGTTGCCTGCGGGCCAAGATATAGTCAGAAAGAGTGGTGTGGTGAGATAGAAAAAAATGTATAATTGCTGCCTGTTGGGTTGTACAGCCTCCAAACATCAATGTTTTTATTGCAGCATATTTTCATTTGTTTGTGTGATCTACTACTTATAAATTTGTGTGCAGAGATCCTATCTAGGTTCCCGTGCATTGGAGGTTAAATTTCCCTACCCAAGATGATTCCTAAGTTAACAGGAGGCTCAGATAATTGTTTGTCCAGGTCCTTTCAAAACTCCACGGACTTATCATTTGGGGCATATATGTTCACAATAACAAATACTTTGTTATTCCTTTTAACCTTCATGTTAAGCCAACAACCTTGATGATCATGTGTGTGAGACAGTACCTGGAGTCCATATTTTATAGAGACCAGGGTAATAATTCTGTTTCTTTTGTTTAGCGCCGGGGAGAGTATCGATTCAGCTACCCACTGGGAGTACAATTTGGCATCTTTATTGAGATCAAGGTTTGTCTCTTGTAATGATAATATATCCCCTCCAAATCTGTTACAATAATCCCCAATATTTTTAAGCTTCATCGGGTGATCACGGCCCCTAGTGTTTAGGGAGTGTATTTTAAATGGTTCAGACATTCTGTTGATCAGAAAATAGAGTAAGTGGTACAGTAGAGAGGTGAATAAACAAACGGGCCCGAGAGTATGTGTATGGGATTTTTATCCTCTTGTGTGTGCATGGAGGTGTCAGTGGTGATGGGGTTCAGGCTATTGGGAGGAATGTATAGCGCCTCAAAAGATCGTGGTGATGAGGGACAATTGTTCTGGTTATTGAAAACCTTGTAGTGGAAGAGGGTTGTGCCATAAATGTGCCTAAGTTGTCATTGTAAGGGCCAGGAGGGAGGAAGGAGATAAGTAAAAGGAGGAAGAAAGATAATAATAGAAGAGAAGCAACGGCAAACCAAACCCAAAACCTGAACCCTCCCACAAACCCACCCCAGAAATGCAGGAGAACCGCATTTCCCCTGCCTATCACACTTGGGGAAGAGTTATGCCACAAGGCAGCCTAATCTATGGACTGTTCAGGCACGCTCCATTCTATGAAAACTTAGGTTGACGAAGTTCAACCCTGTATAACAAGGACACAAGCACATGTACTTAAGGATTTATGGATAGGCTATAAGTCTGCAAACTCCTCCACAATGAAATAAACTACCTAAATATAACTGAGCTACCAATGTGAAAAACATACTAAACAGACACTGACTTTGAGGTACCAAAACTGTAGTACAATATAAGTATGAGGTAAACCACGCCCATCCAAGAAATAGCATCATGTCAAACATTTGGAAGCACACCAAACCTAAAGGAACTTAGAACAAAAATTAAGCTTACACATCTCATTGTCACAACCTCAAGTTACCATATCTGTCTGAGTTGCAGTGTCTATGAATGTTGGAATCTCTAAGGGGGCTGTGAAGCTCATCAGCTTTCCTTTGAACAAGATACCAAGGAGCAGATTTGAGAGCCCTTAGCGCTACATTAGCGTCATTTTTTAAATGCTAATATGGCCCAATGAGGCCAAAATCACTATGCCAAATTTACAAAGTGGTACAATGCATGCATTACTGCCATGAAGCGCCACATCTTAGATACAGCGCACTCATGGTGGCGTGAGGGGGCGCTAAGGCGCGCAAGAAAAGTGGCGCTGCACTAGGTGCGGTGCCATTTTTCTTAAATCTGGCCCCAAATTTTGGGTCAGATTTAAGAGCTGCTAGCACCTCCTTGCACCACATTAGCATCATGGTGGTGCTAGGGGGGCGCTAAGAGGTGCATGAAAAGTGGTGCTGCACTGGATGCAGGGCCACTTTTCTTCACTCTGGCCCCTGTATGGGCCCACAAAGGAGAAAGGAATGAAATGATTGTGCAGCAGTTGTCAGAGGGCCAGGAAGCCCTTCCTGGTGGTCACAGTTTCTTTAGAATTGTCCTGTGCAGGGGTTATTCTGGCTCCATTCCACTCTACATGTTGAACTTTAATCCTGTGAGCAAGGATCATTTTGGTATGACGGTAACATAGGGGGCAAAAAAACAATATTCTTGGGCGTGAAGCCAAAGTGGTAGAGGTGGTAGAAGATTTACCTGGAGGTATGCTGTGGGCTTTCTCTATTTCAAAGTTTTTGAGCGTGGAATCCATGATCCTAAAAATTCAGTTAATGAGTTTGCATCAGATTCTACATTTTCTGGCACGCCAAAGATACGTAGATTGCCCCTTCAGTTGCGAGTTCCATTGCCATTATTTGCATCTTTAGTGGTGTCAGTACAGGGCACAGGGCCTGTATGTCATGGTGCATAGCATCAGTATTGGCTTTGGTTTCTTGGGCAAGATTATGAAGTGCACTGAAATGTTGTATAATGGTATCGATGATTGATGACATGTCTATTTTAGATTTAGTTGACAAATCTGGCAAAAGTGGATCAGCTATGGCATGCTTTAAGGTGGCTTTTGAGTATTTAGGGGCATATTTATACTCTGTTTGCGCCCAATTTACGTCATTTTTTTAAGCAAATTCGCTGCAAACTTAACTCCATATTTATATTTTGACGCTATACATGTCTAGCGTTAAAATATTAGAGTTTGCACCATTTTTTGGATGTGAGAAACTATCTTGTGTCAATGCAAGGTTGGCATTCCCATCCAAAAAATGGCACTTTCCCCATAGCGACATATTTATCCCGCTGTGCAAAAATGATGCACGAGTGGGATGCGGCCCCAAATAATGGTGCTAAGCTTGCTTAGCGCCATTATTTAACACCTGGGTCATACCAGACATTAGGGGACACCCTGGAATGGGCCCACAGGTGCCCACCCCAGGAACACCCCCATACACACCAGAGGTACACCAGAGGATGAGGGACCCCATTCCGGGTAAGCATGGGTAAGTATTAGGGGATTTTTTTGCTTAAGTGCCATTGGGGGCCCTAATAAGGGGTCCCCTGCATGGCACTGCGGACAATGGCTTTGCCCAGGGGACACTGGTCCTCTGTGCTGGCCACTGGAGTGGTGGGTATGACTACTGTCTTTGCTAAGACAGGAGTCATATTTTTGGATGGTTGTGCGTCTGGAAATGACGCAAGGCTGGTTAGCGGCATTTTTTTTGCCTCTAACTAGCCTGGAGTCATTTTGAGATGCAAAACCCCCTTCACCCCTAACGCCACCCCCACCCGGTTAGTGTCTTTTTTGTTAAAGACGCTAGCCCAAACTTAGCCCCGGCTTTTGTCATTCCATAAATACGGCACCCGGCTGGCATTGTAAAATGACGCAAGCCGGCGCTAAACTTTTTGCTGCAAAACTGCGTTAACGCAGTTTTGTGGCACAAAGTATCAATCTGGGCCTTAGTATCCTTATTGTCCTTGGTCTCGCTGCTGCTGGGTTCAGCCATTGTGGTGATCCTGACCATTTGGATCCTGGTGTACTACCTATGATGAGAAACTGCAAGGAAGTGTTGTATGTGGGAAGCAGCCAGTTTCATTGGTGACTGATGGCAAGCCACATGATTGAGATTGTTAGGGATCCTCAAAGTAGCAAAGTATCAAAGAACCCAAGTCTGGAGAGAATTGCAAATAATATTTGCTCTGGTATTCACAGATGATGGTGTCCACTTTTTAGTAGGTAGTTAGAAATGCTCTTGTTCCACGCTGGTGTTGAATATTGTGCAGGGCATGAGAATCAGTATGCCAGACCACAGAGCAGCCCTCGGGATGCCCTACTGTTTCAACTGCCGATATGGTGCTTGATGGGGGAGGCTCTACATGAGCTCTGCCCCACTAGAAAATGAGGGTAGAGATGCTGTGTAGATGCACAGATGCTAAATCTGGGCATCAGTAGATGTAAGATACGTCTTAGCAGACCCCCATCAGATCGCCCCATCTGTTGTTTCAGTGCAAGAGCGAGCAGCCACTATCAACAGTAGTGCTCCGTGTGGTCCTTGTGGGGCCCACAAATTGCCAAGAGAGTTGGTGACGGACGTCAACTTAATTGGCGGCAAGGATGGGCACCAGGCTGCCGCTCCTGTTGCAGCCTCTGTTATATGTGGGCCATTGGAAAAGTAAGGGGTGATATGTGGAGTTCATGTAGAAGGTCGAAGTGATGTTCATGTATCTATCTTGGCTAAAGATGCATGTGGGGAGGAGTCATGATTCACTCTCGGCTAGTGCTACTGTGTATGCACCCACCTCAGGTATCAGCGATCCGATTAAGTCAGGCCCAATTAGCGTCACCTGGGTCTCTTATGTGTGTGCTGTCCTCCTCTTTGCACTTCTCATTGAGCAGGCGGCTTAACACAGAGGTTGAAGGTGGCTGTCATTTTGTGGCTGCTGGACTTGTAGATACAGCTGGGCTGGAGGCAGCAAAAATAATCCCAAAGCATGATATTAGTGTATCATGGGGTCAGGAATGCGAACGAGAGGTGTTCCGACCCTTCTTGAACCCAATATACTGCCTCTAGTCCATACTTGGAAGATGATGTATGACGATGGGATCCGGAGCTCATTGATCAGGCGGCCATTACACTCAGGCACAAGCCACGCCCCCCACTCGATACTAAACAAATGATTTCACTTGAACTCCAGGGTCCTCTTTGTCAACAATGCAGGTATATTAATGTTTTGGTGGAATATATTAGGACTGGATGTTTATAAGGCGATGCCAGGAGAAACAATGGACCGTGGTCCTGGTGCACTAGAGCCCATTTGCAAACGAGAATATCCAATTTGCACACTGATAGGTTTGTGACATTGTGTATAAAATACAATGTTACCTATGTACTAATAGTTGCATGCCAAATTTTTAATTTGCCGGTAGTGCAAAATGAACGACCTAATGAATATTAATTAGACATGTTGCAATTTGTGACTCCCTGTCAGTGACTGCGAATGCAGGGATGACGGCTTGCAAGGGGCAGTATTCCTGCATTTGCATTTCTAAAAAGGAAATCGTTCTATTTAAAAAAAACTCCAATGTCTATTAAATTGACAGCGCTGCTTTAAAAAATGTTTCCTGTTTGAGAAAATATTCGGGGAAACAGGCAAGCAAGGATCCCAGCAAAAATGGCAAAGGGGAAGTTATGCTTTGGAGATAGGGTCCTTATTGTGAGTCAGTCATCACCCCCAAATTAGGGGTCAGTAATGGATCTATTGTTCACGACTTACTACTATGACTCCAGTAACAAACCATGGATAAATATCTGTACATCTCGTAAATGGGAGAAGGATGCCACTTTCACCCCATCTAATTTCCAATTTGGGGAGGGTCACAAAAGCTCTTTTAGGAGTCAGAATGCTTTTCTGATTTGTAAAAGGGCTTTTGCACATTTTAAAAAGCCCTGTTGTGGTAGCATATCCTGTGAATTTGCAAATCACAATGTTTGCAACCACAAATGAACTTTATACTTTAGGCTTCAAAGGCCTTAAAAGATTGGATAATGCAGGGAAGGGTCAGAGTTACAGCCTCATAAAAATTGTATTTGTAATGCAATAGGTCTCACATTTGCTTGAGTTAGAGCTATTGGTGTTGTAAATTCATGCCAGAACTTTTCTTACAACATAAATTGGTCAACTCTGCCTCATAATTTGGTCTTTTTCTGCCACATAATTCTAGTGGCCTTGCATATATCTAAATCACTTCCATTTACCTTCTTCCTCTATCTGCAGCCAAAAATGAAAATGTTGCCATTTAGCATCCTAATGTAAATCTGCCAAAAAAGACACAAGACAGCCATGGAGGAGTAACAAGAGAAATAAACTAGAAGGGTCACCCAAACATATTAAGAGTGTAATAAGGATGTTAAGTTGGCCTGAATCATGGTCATAATTGCAATAAGGAGAGATTTTTAAAACATATACAATTATCATGTAATCCCAATAAAAATCTTCATTAGAAATAAACTTTTGGCATTAGACTGTAATGCTCAGAACAGCCCTAAGAAGACACTTGAAGGAGAATAGCATTTGGAAGAAACATGGTCACGCAACCATATAGTTAGTCCCTAGAAGGCACAACCACATGAACAAACATGTCAGAAAGTAATGCACTGTAACCATAGATTTAGGGCCGTATTTATAGGCCTTAGCGCCACAGCAGCGGCACTTTTTGTGACGCTCCTGTGGCGCTAAGCACAGCGCTGTATTTACAAGGTGGCGTTAAGCCACTTTTTGTGGCTTAACACCACTTTCTAAATACGGCCCCTTCCCATGCAGCACTGCCACAGCAACACCCATTGCTTTTTGACGCTGCCTCAGATTTATGAAATTTTGTAAACCTGAGGCAGTGTCAAAATCTAACGGCACCCCCAGGGGTGGCGTTGGCAAAGTGCAACGAGGAGGAATATTTTTATTCCTCCTTGTTTTTTGCTTTAACTATGTGTGCTGCATTCTGCCGCATGCATAGAAAAAGCAAAATGACAGAAATGATTGTTTATGTGCTGGAAGATGTCCCTTCCTGCACATAAACAATCATTTGAAAATGATGCTTTGGCACTTCTGAGTGTGCTGCATTGTGCAGCACACCCAGAAGTGCCAAAGCACCATTCGTGATTGTTTATGTGCAGGAAGGGGCACCTTTCTGCACATAAACAATAACACCCCTCAACACAGACATACTAGTATGATGGTGCAAGGATGCTTGCATTGGCGCTGGCAGCTAAATTTAGCACCAGCGCTGGGGAAAATGCAGGGGTGTGCTGTGTTCCCTTAAATACAGCACATCCCTGCGTTTCTAAAGTGATGCAGTGCGGCGCTGCCTATTTTCTTTAATTCTGGCCCTATGTCTCTAGAGAAAATAGCACAGTACACATTTTGTGGGCTAGCAGGTCTACTGCAACAAAACTACAATCAAGGCCTTTAACACACAAACTACTTCCCACTATAAAACAAAAGTTACAACCATAAGAGTAATTTAAAGGGTGCTGAATGGTGGGAGGGGTTATTGTTCTGGGGTTCCAACTAACCTAGTGTGGGGACCAAGCGATGAGGTAGACAGAAAGCACACATTGCGGTGAACGTTTTGAAGGTGGTCCCATTGTCCTAGGACTACCACAGGCTGCGTTATGAGCCACAATGTTTTGTAAAATGAATGCCCTGCAAAGCATTATGGAGCGAGTTTTTGTGCCTGCGAATATTGTAGTATGTTAACTGTAATTCTCAGAACAGCCCCTAGAGGACACTATAAAAAATAGCACTTGAAAGAAACATGGTTATGTAACCACATAGTTAGCCCCTAGAGGGCATGACCATATGAAAAGAAAAGGCAGAAATTAATGCAGTGTAACCATATATCTAGTCCCAAGAGGATATGTTGCATAATACATTTTGAAAACAGCCATGCCTACTGCAATGATTTAATAAACAAAACCCTTAAAACAAGATTACTATCAGCTGCAAAACAAAATCTCCAGCTATGAAACAGCTTCAGAAAACACTGAATTGTGGAAGGGGTTATTATTTTGGTGTCACCACTAACCTAGAGATGATGTAGACAGAAGGAGCATGTTGTGGTGAATGTTTTAAAGGTGGTCCGATTGTCATAGGATCACCACAGGCTGAGTTATGAGCAAAAATGTTTTGTAAAAGTAATGCCCTGAAAAGCATTATGGGGCAAGTTTCCATGCAATGAATATTGTACTATGTTGATATGTTGACTATAATGCTTAGAACAACCCCTAGAGAACACCACAATGAACAAAGCATTTGTAAAAAACACGGTCATATAACCTTATAGTTACCCTCTAGAAGACATAACCACATGAAAATAAAGTAGAAGAAAGTAAGGCACTCTAACTATACATTTAGCACCTAATGAGCATAGTACATTACACATTTACTGAGCTTATAGGCCTAATGCAATGAGATTACAAACAAAGCCTTCATTCCTCCAAGCTTTACAACAAAGTTTCAAGCCCTGAGAAATATTAGAAAAACACAATGGTGGGAGGGGTTATTATTTTGCAGTACCCATTAACCTAGTGTGGACCACCACTGGCTGGGTTATGAGCAAAAATGTTTTCTAAAAGTAATCACCTGCATAGCATTATGGGATGAGTTTCCTGAGTGCAGTGAATATATCCCGCTGTGTTAGGAGAACCGTTTTGAGGATTTATGTGTAAATTTATGTGTTTTTTACGTAAAGCATTTATCAATTACAAGTGTTTTTGTGAAAGCTGCGGAGCGTGAAGGGGAGAGCCAAAAGAAATTACTCTGATTAGGTAACAGTGTGAACAATGTGACTAGAGCTTCAATAGTGCCGATGGAGTTTGCAGTGTTCTGTGCTGTTCACACTGTGAGCAGCATGGCCACCATGGAGCATGCCATGGAGCACAAAGGGAAGAGACAGAAGAAACAAATAGTTTTCCCATGCTGAAGTATATTGGCAATCATGCAATAATCCATGTAACAGGGTCAGTCTGCAAGGTGGTAACAAAACCACTGCAAGGTGGGACAAATGTAATGCATTTGCCAATGACATCAAGGGATTTTTTAAAGGCAAGCTCACAAATGAATGAAAGGAATGGCCATGAGATTAAAAGCCCACAGAATACTTACAAAAGGTCGAAAAGCATGTGCGCGCTTCACCTAATGAACCTTGATAATGGATGTTCAGAGGTGGGGGATTGAAGCAACACCCCCATCCCAAAATTCTGAATTCAAGATGCAATACATTTTGCTTACCCACAGATTGCAAACCGACACAGAAGGAAAATTAAACATTAATAAATATGGTTCTCACTTATGCAGAGAAACACCTAGATTAATTTACTTCCAATTGGATTTGACAAGGGCTATTTTTCAAACCCCTCCATCCTAACAATTTCAGCACTCGAATAATTTGCAATGGGAGATAATATATATACAGTATAGTGACCACAAAAGGTACATGGTCAAAGCAGAGGAATAACGGGATGTAGGGAAGCTTAATGAATAGGAACAATGGTAACACTGAGAAATCTGCAGACATACTAGGGGAAGAGAGGAGGAAACACCTCCCTAAACGTATCATAGCACCACGGCTGGAGTCTGTATCTGTTAACATGACACCACAGCAGAGAGAATTTGCTGGCTGCAACTTTCCTTCCAACCACTTTAAAACTTCTTAGAACATAGTTATCACCCATAAGTAATGTTACATAATAGGATACCTCACTGTGCAATTACTCCCACTATACTGTCTTCTCACCAGAGCCTTTTGCAGCCACTAGAAGTCCATGCTAGTATCATTCACTAGGTCCTATCTGTGCAGCAATAAAGAGTCTGCAAGTAGTAAATAGATCCCCCGAGCCAAGTTGATGTTTTGCCCAGTAGACCACTTTTTCCTAAATGTCCCCTCAGTATGCATGCATGATAGAATAAGTACTGGCCAACGACCTGGTGACATGAGGAAGGTACAGTGATACAGGCATCACTTCATGAAGCACTCTCCACTGTACATAAATACAGTGTTGAGGGAGGAAGATCAAAATAATGGCACATCATCAGAGTGGGGCTGTGATAATGGGCAAGAGTAGGACTTGCATGACAATCTTAGGAGGGATTTAGGGACTGAAAAATGTGAGAGTTCCACCAAAAACTGATTGATGTCCTATATACCAATACTACTATTTGCCTGCCTCATTTCATTTAGAGGTGGGGAAATTACTTGGTGTAAGAAGTCAGAGTATCATGCTGCTCACAGTTTAGCTTCAGCTCACCAAAAAACCTTCTCCATTTGTGATGGAAGACCTTCTCCGTGCCCGATGGACCATCCAGCACTATTTTGCTCCTGTTTATGACTGCTATGTAAACCTTGGAAAATGTGAACACAAAAAATGACCTGCGTGCACAGAGAGAAATTTCACAGTACTCCAGTGAGGTAGTCTTTTGTTTTTCAAAATCAAAACTTGCATTTGGGATTTTATTTCTGCAAAATCAAACAAATGCTGGCTAGCCACTATAATATGGCGCTGGCTGGCATTGTGTTTTTGTCCAAAATGTCCCTACTTTGGTAGGAGGAACATTTTCCATAGACAGAATTCTACTAAGAACTATCTAACTTTTGGGTTATAAATGCAATTGAATGAAAGATGGAAATGGGCATGGTAAGTGTTTTAAGTGGAGCACATGGATCTCATTAAATTTCAAGCAACACAACAGGTCAACTAAAATATAAAGTACACACTACATCAAAACAGAATGCAACACAAAACCTCAATACTGGGGCATGATTTAGAAATTGATGACAATGGTGGGATATTCATTGAGCTTCCTTGTTAGCCCTGCTGACCATCCACTATCAAACTGCATCCTGGCAGCTTAACTCACGAAGATGTAAGCGTAGGAGTGTATGGCACCTTAGTGATCCAGAGCAGAAGTGGTGAGAGAAGAACAGAGAAGAGGTGTCTGCTGGAACCCTGCCAGCAGAGTTGCAAGCTTTATGGAAGCTGTAGTGCCACACAAGGCCTGCATTAAACAGAAAGATGTAGTGAGCCCTGTAGAACCAGGGGGCAGACAGAAGTTCAGCGTCCAGCCATGCAAAGCTAGCCATAAATTAATGAATATAGTCATGGGTTGGAGGACGAGAGCTGAGGCACATAGAAAGGCTGCTCAGCAATGCCAGGAATGCTGCAGCTAATCAGGAAATTCCCAGAGACATGTAATGAGCAAGATAGGGCAGTGGCCACATTGCCTTCAAGCCCATAGGGGGCAAGGTAGAGAGAGACAGCAAGGCAGTTAGGTGTTCCTCTAGAAAAATAGTGCTGGGGCTTTATAGGAAATGATTCATTGACAAGAGAGCCAGCAGGCTGTTTAGCAAACACGGACTACTGGCTGGCATCTGTCTTTGCTTGACCTTGTGCAAAAAAGTGCCAACCTCCTAGAGTACTGAACAATGAGCCCCCTTCCTGTGGATAAATGGAAAGTAAACTCCCAGGGATGCGGGCACTGGTGAACTGAATCAAAAATTCTTTGGAACCCTGAGTGATCTGTTGTGATTTCTGTTTCACTACAAGGGCCATCGAGGTGAGTTTTGAAATAGTTTAGAGATGGAAACCTGTATGAACCTTTGATGATTGGTGAGGAGGGATTATAAGTAGAAGAATTAGGGACCATCGCAGATTCTTCAGACCTGTATATATTTTCTCTCATTGAATGACTGGGAGACATTTTGCAATACACAGAGACACTGACCACATAGGATATACTCAGTTAGATCTAAATGAGACTTACTAGGTAACTACTGTGCATTTAAGGGACAAAATGGGTCAAAGCATGTCCTGCTTCTTTCACAACAGTGGAACAAACTCAATTAATATGAATTTGACAGAAGTGAAGAACCTAGGTGAGCGGGGTAAACCATGTGGAGAATAAAGGCGGCCCTGCATCCACAATGTGGGATTTACTGATGGCAGTTTGAGATAGTAAAACCTCACCGGAAGGTCAAGTGGACAAAGTGAAAGATGAAGTGGCCACAAAGTGGACAAGGATCTAAAAAATCTTCTCAATGTTGCCCTAAGTGAATTCTCTGAAAGAAAATATAAAAAATGTCAGCAGTCCAATTGCTCAAGATCACTGTTACTAAGCTCCAGTTGGTGTTGATCCAACTTGCAGCAAGGACAAAAAACGAATAGGGTTAATCAAGGTATGAAGATGTTTGCATTGTGGGAGTCCCAGAAAGACTGTCGAACTAGCCAGGTGAAAGGCTAGATTCTCCAGCATTTATATCTAAATGTCCTTCAACTACACTTGCTGTAGAGTGATCTCATCGAGCTCTGGCTACCTGCCCTGCCTTGGCACTCCACCTAGGGCGATCATTGCCTGAACCTTTAATTTCAGAGACAGATATGAAATTATTCAAGCGGCCAAAACCCATGGCCCACTAGCATTTGAAAATGTAAGGAGTCTCTTAATTCCAGACCTTACACAAGCAGCACAACAATAGCAATGTAAATTGAAAAAGCAGTCAAAATAGAACTCAGAAAGCAAGGTATAAAACAAAAAGAGTGGTGTAACACGCATAATTCTGTGTAATATAATCACACATAATTATCTAAAAATCCAGTAAGATTACGCGGAACTACATGATATGAGTAATTCTACATTTAGCAATATTTTCTTTACGCAAAAAACAACATGGACGTGAGGATGCATTTTGCATTAAGAAATAGCATGTAATGCAACAGAAGAAGAATAGCGCTAAATGCAAAATAACACAAATAGCAATGTGAGCAGCCACTTGAGCTTGCTACTTTTGTTCTTTCTGTGGTAATTTCCCCCAAAATACTCTTAATTATTACTCTTAATTATGCAAGTAGACGTAACTATTGGTAACTACGCATCAACGAGTAACGTGGAATTATAAAAATTACTCCAATTACTCCTTCACAAATAATATTTCTCCTAGGCCTATACCTACAAGGATTGCGGCCTAGTTGTGGATGGTACTGCCTGGGAGTAGCTGGAGAGATAGCACCAGGTCGAAGGCCCTGCACCAGTGGTCTGCCACATCAATTGTAGTGACCTTAATGGAGACAACAGAAATGGAGGGTTGTCTGAATCCTGCATCAATCTCCACACTGGAAAGCAGCATCCAAGATCACACATCCAGCATCTGCCATTTAGCATATATTTCTCAGAAAATTTCTAGTGACTGCATATAGCACCACTGAGATACTGATGGCATTCCCGAACCTAAAGCATTATTATACATGACATGTTAGACAATAATAAATGATGTGTTGTAAAGCAGGATATGGATAGTAGGACCATGCAAACTTATTATTAGGTTATTCCTACTTTCCCTTGAGCAGCCTAAAGTTTCACAGCTAAACGAGCCAAATCAGGAAGTTGTAACTAAAAGTTGGGAGAAAGGCACCTCAAACGCTGACATTGTGAGCAGTTTAGAGCTAGTTGCCCAAGGGTGTAGAATGAGGTTAAACTGGAACGGTTTGTTTACATTCACCAGCCAGGCACAAGATCAATTTATTAATCAAAATATACACCACTGAGGAGACATAATATTTGATACAAAGAAATAAGGACAGATGTGCATGATAGGGAAACGCAATGCTCTCCAAATCCTTACATGGAATGTGAATTACCTGGGTTACAAGGTCAAAAGAGTTGTCTTGATGTCATTTCTTAGTAGGCAAAAGCCTGATATGGTGTACTTCAGAATATTTGTAAGTTTGAGGCAGGGCCCTTTCCACCCTTCTGATGTACATATGGATTGAGAGGGGTGGCCATACTACATTTTAAGATGGAATGACACCAGACAGACACCAGGGGCAGCTGTACTGTGGTTCAAAGAGATTGGGGTGGAAAGAAAATATCAGGGCTATCAATATATTTACCTGACGAACTTCAAAAGTAGGCACAAGGAAAAGTGGAGGTGATACAGATTGCAGAGGCAGTCTAATATTGGGGGCCACCTTTAATCAGGTTGTATGGCACAATGGACAGACTGACGCCCCCCGACCCCATGAGCACAAAAACATTAATAGAGATTGGAGGTTTTTGTCAGAACCAGGGCCTGCTGAACACATGAAGAGTAGCACAGCTGAGCTTGAGACAAAATCACTCTCAAGAATAGAATATTTCTTGATCCCAGCTGATTGTGACTCATTTTTTAAAGATATGATATTTCTTGCTACAAGTAATTTGGAAATCTCCCACCTGATATTGACTTTCTCTCCTAAAACACCTAATAAAGGAGGATGAAGATTAGGTGACTAGGAACTGTGAGACAGGGAGGTCATGCAACGTTTAGGGCGTGATGTATAGTTTGGCGGACAGGGTACGCCTTTACAAATGTCACAGTGTACCCTGTCCTCCAAACCTTAAGTCTGCTCCCCTCAATTACAGGTGGGTGAAATTACTTTTTCCATCTGTGGAGTCCCCATAAGCTCCATCAAATAAAAATGTCCCCCCAAAAAAGGTCCAACGGAGTAGAGGATTTTGGAGAAAGGACATTCAACTATCTGCCCTACATAGGGTGCACAGGGTAATGCCTTTTTTTCTTCAAAATCCTTGTATTGATGGACAGAAAAAAATATATATAATGATCCCCACAACTTGGAGATGTCACTGAAAAACAAAAAGTTTGTTGAAGTTTGGTGGATGACCATCAAAACCGATGGTGGCTGTCCATGAAACTTTTTGTAAATTAAAAGGAACTGCCATGATGGTATTTCTTTTTCAATGTAAAGAGGGGACCGCTGAACCTGTGGTCATCTCTAAACTTGGCTGGATTCTGTAAATGGGATATACGTAGGATATAACTAGGGTATGACATTAGGAGACAAGTAGGCCCTAGATGGCATCAAACAATTATGAGTCTACATGAGGAACTTTCCTTATTTGACCCTTGAAACTTTAAATTTTTACAGGTGGGGATTCCTTGTTGAAGTAGTCGGCAGTCCTGCAAGGGGACCAGGGCAAATCCTTGCTGGAATACAGATTTACTGATGAAATAAGTAAATCTGATGAAATAAGCAATATCTCTGGTATACAGGACCCTGATGAGTGACTCTTAAGGTACTCTAGATGCACCAAAATCCAGGTGGACATCTGTTGGGCTCTGAAATTGGGCAGTTAGGTGAGGGAGTTTGTGATATTGCATGTGTGTACCTAGGGGAGGTGGCAACCAGGTTAGGATTCCAGTTGATCCAACAATTTTGTTTACATCAGATACCATACATGACAACATCTGATTACAAAAGGCTCCACCACTAGTAATCTATAGTTGAGTGGGTGAAGGCCCGCTGGGTCTTTTTTTCTACATGACATATAAATGTTCTATGATCCAGACTATCTGGAAAAGGCTAACTATCCACAAGTCAGACTTACTGATCTGTGTTTAATTCCCATGAAAACTGGTGCTCCAAACAAAAAAGTGTTGAAGAAACTATTCAGCATTTTCTGTAATATAGCTCTGTTGGAGGCTAAGCAAGATAAAGCCCATTTATTGAAGAGACGATGCTCCTAACCTTAAGTAATTGTTTTTAAAGCATGGACTTGTGCATGATAGTGGAGAGGGTGGTACAGAAAAACCATGTAGGCTCCATTAACTTTAATAAAATATGGGGTTGATTGTGGTACTTTAATATATTCAATTACATGTAAGGTGAACACTGGATTGACAAAATCTTATTATACCTCTAGCTAGGTAATCTAGTCAGCAAACAGTACACCGATTGTGCAATTCTTACTTGTCATGTGGTAATATGTGACAGGAATGTTTCTATATAATGGTTGTGTTGCATTTTGTTAAGGTAGTGTTGTGTGATGCTGTTTGCCCTGGTGTGCGTTGAGCTACATTATAGCATTGTATTGTTGTAGTGCTTTACTGTGTTTTTTCAAGATGTTATATATTTTTTTTTACAATACAAAGACAACTCCAGGTATCACATGTAGAACGGCTACTGGGGATTACCACACCACAGAGTGAACTCCATCGCAACACTTCAAAAATGATGCTTTTATTTAGAAGGGTACATAACGATAGAAAAGTGATGCAAACCTGATGCAAAGCTTTTGTATATATGGACCTTAGTAGATAAGATGAGTCAGTGCAAGGGAATCAATAATAGTTCATGCAATCATAATAATAAGAAGGAATCATCTGAATCCAGCCTGTAAAAAACGAAATGCCTGTAACAATTTTGGCATGCTAATTCCAGGAAGAAATATTTTATTCTATTCAGCAGATGAAATTAGGGTTGTGAAAACATTCCTAGATTGACCGGTTTAACTTGCTATAACAGCTCTCACGCAAGGTCGGTACAGATATTAACAGATAAAGAACACCCATGTTGGCCTCTAGTACCTCGTCTCCAGTGCTTAATTTTTCGGTGTGGGGCGCCGGCACTTAATTGTGAGGGCCAGCACTTATGTTTCTGCTTCATGCATTTACTGCGAGCAAAAGACATACATTGGAAGGACGGAGGAAGAGAAAAACGAAAAAGCGAGTCAAAGAGGGAAAGCAAAAAGCTGCAAGATTGAGCTGAAGGGGCAAGGAGTGGCTGTGAATTGATTAAAGAGGCCAGAGATGGCTTTAGGATTACGCTGCCTCCGTACTGCGTGGCCACACTTTTACTTGCAGCAGCCGCATGTTTCACAGGAGAACTTCCGGCACTGGCACATTTTTATTTACAAATTAAGCAATGGGTCCTACATTAAGATATTTGGGGCTCAACACAGCAAAACACCAATCAAAGTAATCAAAACAGACACAAAATGTAGATTGAAATGTGCTGAAAATGAGGATTCCAAAACAACTGTATGTGAAACCCTACCCTTAACAAAATAAAGTAATAATATCTATGCATGGTCATATGAATGGACAATGAAAATTTTGTGCTAATGCCTTAGAATGCAGTTAATTGTAGACAACATTCAAAGACATAGGAAGTGCCAAATATCTCAAAAGTGACTGAAGAAATGTTTTTGCAGAGCCAGCAGGATTCTGGGACTAAGACAGGTTGTAACAAACATTAGGGCTGATTTATAGTTTCGCAGATGCAGGAAATCGGACAAAAAGTGGTGCATGTCCCATCCACCCTATTTAGAGTGTATAGACAACTGTAAACTCAAAGCAGATTTCCGGTCACCAACGGCCCTAGAAAAATGCTTTTTCTAATTTACAAAGTGCAAAATGTGATTCACTAACTTGTTACCAAATTACAATTTTCATTTGCAATTAAGTATCTGGCAGAGGGTTCTTTAGGGCGTACCTTCCAAATACCGGATCGGTATGGTATAGTACTCCTGTTTTCCAACTGAATTCCAGTCGCAAAACAATAATGCTTTACCACCTTTTTAAAACTGGTGGCAACGCATTCACAAAGAGGAAGGGGTCACTATGGGACCTGCTTCCCCTTTCAGAATGTAACTAATAATATTTTTTAAGAGCAGGCAGTGGTCCCACGGACCACTGCCTATTACTAAAAACTGAAACTTCAAGGTTTCTTTTTTTTTTTTCAACACATCGTGTTTTACTTTAAGGAAAACGAGCTGCATAAAAAAAAATGCTTTATTTAAAAGCAATCACAGATATGGTGGTCTGCTCAGCAGGACACCATGCCGGTGATTTCTAATGGGTCGTAAACTGTGACCGACCTCATTAATATTCATGAGGTAGGTTGATTTGCACCCACAACACAAGGAATCCCTAAGTGAAACTTAGTCAGTTTCATGCATTAGGAATACTGATGTCCTAATTGCGATTCAGAGAGAACTGCAATTAGGAAATCGGTATTACTGATGTTTGTACATCTGGCCCTAAATGAAGAGGACAAAAAAATCTGCTGCCTATACATAATATATACTTAGGTTTGGCTTCGGGCCCTTGCTCATGATTGGATGGTTTTGTGGTCAATCACTGTTTTGTTCCTTTGATTCAATGGCATTCCTGTATATTTTTATGTTTGTTCCACCTAGAAGCATTTCCGTCTCACAATGTTCTTCTACGAGTTGTAGACTTCGCCTACACACTCTAGGAGACTTTTTTTTATCTTAATTTTGACACCTCATCGGGGAATGCATATGTTTTCTAGCTCTCTCTTCCGCTCACTCTCCTTTTATCCCCCTTCTCTGCTTCTGCCTGCTCTCCTCCCCATCCCGCTCCTCATCCTACTTCTATGTTACTATTGCGTTTTTAATATCTTCTTACTCCCCGAGCTCTCTTTTCATCCCTCCTACTGCCCATCTCCCTGAGGCTGCCTGTTTCACCCGCCGTCCCACTCTCGATCCAACTCCCTGGATTAGGATACTATTCTTTCATATCGTTTTTTTTACGAGGGCCATTCAGGTGCAAAGTGTATGCCAGACAGTCACTAAAGTTTTGCCCTACACACTTATTTTGAGTTTTTCTTATTTCCTGTTAGAGTTTTGTTCAACACAGCTATCCGCATGTTTGATCAGTTAAATAAAAATGGGCGTCTGCTTCAAGACACATTTATGCACCCCCCTAACCAATATACTCAATGGAAAACCCATTTGTGGAGTTTCATGTGGTTGTGATGCAACCACATGCGTCAATTTCAAAAAAGCATTGGCAAAGCCAATAGATCAGCCTTTTAGATATCAGATCTATTGACTTTGCCAAAGCTTGTGATCAGTGGTTGTTATCACAGAGTGATTCAAATGTGTTCATAAGAAATATTTAATTTCTAGCCAATAACAGACTCCTCCCTCATACCTATCACCGTCCAGCCACAACTCTCAATGTCACAGCTGCAGCACTGCTCATCTTCTTTTTGGTTCTTCCCAAAGACTATACACAAAGAAGGGCTTGGGTGAAATTGAACGAATAAAAAGAACAAAACAATATATCTTTAAGGCACAGCTGGCTGCAAGAACATTTGGTCCTCGGATTGAGCCAGTAGCCATAGTTACCGGCTGAATCGAAAATTCAAAGACTCCGCTGGTAACTCCAGGTGCTGCACCTGGAATATTTCTTGTATGTGGTATTACCCTGGGTTTAGCAGGGTAAAATGTTATCCAGATAAAAAGTGGCTGTTTTTATCCATGAAATATGCACGAATGTAGGGTATTATCTACTGCAGTGGTTCCCAACCTTTTGACTTCTGTGGACCCCCACTTTATCATTACTGGAATCCGGGGACCCCCACTGAATCATCATTGGAATCCGGGGACCCCCACTGAGTCATTACTGGAAGCATGGGACCTAATTTGTCAATATTTGTTAATATTTTTTCATTTTCTAAGCAGTCGCGGACCCCCTGAGAAGGCTCTGCGGACCCCTAGGGGTCCCCGGCCCACAGGTTGGGAACCACTGATCTACTGAAATGCTGCACTGACAACGATTTGGTGCTAGATCCGGATTCCACCTTAAGTAGTGATCCATGCAGTATCAGCACTGTCTGTCAGTGCCCTCTTTGTGTCCAGCCATCGTGGGCACTCAAATTTGAAAGTGTGGTAACTTCATGAGATAGAATGACTGAAGTGTTGGTAATGACAGAACCATACATTTTCCAAATATGTCTTGCTCACCTAGCAGTGCATCTGTTGGACATCTGGCATTTTCTATTGAAGAGGTCGCATAAGGAGAAGCTGAATTTTTATTTTCCCTATATCTGACTCCTGCTCAACACCTTTTCCGGAAGCAGTAAAGCACTTTTGTCTGTCAATCAGCCCTTAATTGATTGTTTTCTTTTAATGCCTCTGCTTTTATGGGTTTGAACTCATTCATTCATTTTTAGATGTAGAATCCAATTTGCGTAGCGCGCCGCGAGTTACCCACTGAAGACTGCACTATACATGTCTAATGAACGCAAGTATTATTGGACCTTGTCCTACTTTGCAGAGTGAAATGTCCAAAGGTAACATATAGATTTGACACTGTTTCACTCGAGATCTTTGAGGTACTGCAAATAAACCAGAAAGAGATCCTGGTGTAGCATTATTAAGCAGACTCAAATGACAGGCAGACGGTTTAGACACCAAATTCAATCAAGTCTATTGACATTTTTCCCTGAAAAAAATATAAAAAACAAAAACATAGCATCTTTCTGTGATCCCACAAAATATCAACAAGCCAAGAAAAAATATTATTGTGCACTTTCCACGATTTTATGAATAGACTTAATAGTGCCAATGAAGGAAGACGAATCACACACAACTCAGAAATAAGCAAACTATTCCGGTATACATAGAATTTGTGTTGACTCTTTTCTGAGGTATGTGTCTATGCATAATATGGTTGTCATCATGACAGGCTGCGACCCTTGGAGACAGGCGCTTCAATAGCTTCTTATGATGTATTGCAGTTGTTTTCCCTGGCCAAACACTCTCATCTGTCAGTGTCACTGTTTCTATTCAGCAAAATGAGTCTAATGGTCTCCATATTACAATAATGAGTAGATGAAAATATTATTGGTGCAACAAGAGCAGTGGCAAAGGGGCCCTGGGGTGTGAAGGGCCCACTGCACACCACTTACGACTGCTTTTTGCTCCTAAACCTGGGGCAAACAGAGACAATGTCCTTGCTTGCATTAGGGCTCAAACAAGCCTGCTGCATCACAGTAACAATAGCTGATCTGTGACCTGACCTCAGTGCGGCTCTCTGCTTCATACTCCATTGCTCTAACATCACCCCATTGCTTCCTCGTTATGCATGTCCTTAATAAGCATCACTTTCCTATATTTCATCATTGTGCTTTCTCTTTTCACCAGCAGGACTGTACATCTGGTGATCATGAATATCTGTCTCAGATCCCCATCTCCATTCAAAGCACGTTGATAACTAGGACTCAGGGGCGGCTCATCCATAGGGTGAAGTTATGTTATGTTTATGATCGTTTTTTTGGGGGGAAGAGGCGTGGCCATGTGGGTGACAAGTGTGAGGGGGAGTCTTGGGCCGGCCAAACACACATGCGCACAGGCTCTCTCCAGCCCATCAACACAGTTGCTAGGCTGGAGAGAGCCTCCACAGGCTCCCAGTCTGCCTGGGAACACCCAGGCTGGGCGATCCAAGCCAATCCTAACGCTGCTCTAAGCAACATCAGGACTGGCACAGGGCAGGCTGGGAGCCTGTGCCTGCCTCGCCAGCGAGATGGGGGAGCAGAGGAGTTGCGCGGGAGCGGAGGTAGGTAGTTTAAAAAAAATAATAATAATAATTTAATTATCCCCGACCCCCCTCCTGCACGTGCGCGCGGCGCCCCACCCCTTTCCATTAGCACGAGCCGTGACTGCTCGCACTGCGATGTTTAGGTCTGACAATGGACAGCTTTTGCTTTTCAAAGGTATTTGCTATGTAAAATTGTTTAGCATATGCCTTTTAGGTGTATTACTTAAAAAAACAACCTTCATCTCCTGACTCTTTTTTAAAACACTCTTCTGCCTAACCCCTAATGATTTCTGTTCCACAAGAGGACCTTACTTCCAGCTTCCATAATGTCAGGGTCCATGATGTTGTTTCATTATAAGGTTTCCTTTCTAGGTCAGTCGGGGTAGCACACAAAGTCGCCAAACTATTGACAACTGCTACCATAATAAAAAGCACACATGACTTTGTTAATACTTGTTTTCTGTATTTCACTAGGCATAAATGTTCCAAAATGCAGGAACTTAAATTGTTTATTGAGCAAATCTGTTCCAACTGAGAGCGATTCGGATCCTCATTCTATCAAATGAGCAGCTGAAGTAACATCAGCCATTAGAGAGAGGCATTCACTCTAATATTCCATCTCTTAATATGACCGTAATGTGCAATCTTCCTCCTAAAACATACCTTCAAAGGGATTCTAGCAATTGTAAATGCCACTTCACGAATAAAACACCAGAGCATCAAAAGTTGCTCACAACGTTACTTTCGCAAACTTGCCATGTTTTCTGTTTCACCAAGGGTGTTCATTATCTTATACACAATGTCATGCCCTCAAATAGCATCATTGTATTGTAATTATGGTGTGCATTCTGAGTGTGGTGGAGAGAAGATGTGATCTTGAGTCTCCGCAAAATGTGATTGTGAATGGCTCACTTTCTCTCCATGTGTTTCAGACTGAAATGACGTGCATTATTGATCTGTAAAAAAACACACCTGTATAGTGGACTATTCCAATTTCATGTTCGCACCCCATTTACATCAAACTTGGTATGAAAGTAGAACTTTACTCTGAAATCATGCTTTCACTGGTTGGTGCAAATTCGATCAGTAGTTTTAGAGATATTAGCATTTAAAAAAAGTTGTAGAGAAGGCTTTAAAAAATTACACTTTTTTGTACATTTCTGCCATTTTAACTTGCGAATCGCAACTCGGGACTCCTGCCAGTCAACGTTTGAAATTTTTGATTGGCTGGACAAGGTATCATATATTTTGGGGCATCTTGCAACTCACAAGTCAGTACCAAACTGTGAATCACGCTGTGGAATGCAATTGTCCTACGGCATTGGGGCCACCATCAGAGGTGCCTGTTTATATGGGAGTGCTAGAGGGAACCAAAAGGCTTGGAAAAGTAGAGTAGTGTAAATAAAAACTATGCAGACAAAAGTGCATGATTCACACATTGTAAAAAGATTGTGATGCCGCAAGCAGTCAGGGTTGGTCCTGGATTCAACCACTTTTTTTTTTAAGTGTTTGTTTCATCAAAGGATGAAAAAATACCAAACAGTATGTAAGGGAGAAAGGTAGTATTGTGTGCCACAAAGGATTTGCACATAGAGCAGAATGAGTGCAGAGCCTGGCCGTGGAAAAAGGCTGTGAGCAGTGGGAGTTGGGTGCCTGCACCAACCCCCTGCTGCAAGCAGCCAACATCCACTCTTGTTGCCCATAGTCAAGGTCCTGCACACTAACCTCATGGCGCATGTCCAGAAGGTTGCCCATCTAAAGAATTAACTTATGGTGTCTGCAGTGCTCAAAACACCAATTTACAAATGGCATAGACACACAAATTAGTAATCAGGTGAACAACATGGCAGGTGGCTTGTGTTGTGTGCATTGATAACCAGAACTGGCAAATTTATATATAAACATATATACAGATATTACCCAGTGGTGGTCACCACTGGGTAGTAAAGGTTAGGGCACAATTTACATGGAATTTGTTTTTGTGTTTCTTAGAACTTTGGCACCATTTGATGAATCTTCACGAAGCATTCTAAAAAAGTGCTCCTTTTTGCCTAATCTTTGCATGGCAAGTTTTGGGGTGATTCCTCAACCGGAGGTTAAGAAAAAAGACGGGTCCCAAAATGCAAAATCCCCATGTATTTTCCACATATTTCTTTAGGAGGACTAGAGCAAAAGCTGTTGAAGAAACGTCACCAGATTTGGCAGGAAGCTAGATCTTGGAACACAGATTATGGTTTTTGTGATTTGGTGTAAATCCTCTCAGCAGTTTTTGAGAAATGAAGGTTAAAAATAATTGTACATCCAGAAGGTTGGGTTCAACAGGGTCTTGCAATAGTCTCTTGGACCCAGTTTACAAAAAATAGAGAATTCTGTTTGGCCCTGGAGCTTTTTTTTCCTTGGGCTATCTTGCTCCCATGGTGTTCAGACTCCTGCATAAGTGAGCAGTCTGATTAGCTGCCAGCAACAGGAGAAAAGTGTTGCTGGCAAACATTACAGGACTTAGAGGCAAGTCCCTGGTCCTGAACTTTAAAAAACAAATAAAAAGTATCTCTCTCTCTCTCTCTCTCTCTCTCTCTCTATCTCTCGCTCTCTCTCTCTCTCTCTCTCTCTCTCTCTCTTCCTATATATATATATATTCAAACAAAACAGTCCTCTCAGGGCGCGCTCCACAGCTGGTGCTTGCTTCAGGGATGGACCATTTCCCTGCATTTAATTTTCTTCCAAAAACAAAGGGCAGCACTCCAAAAGACTTCATATAATTCTTTAGTGTCTTCCAAAACAATCCATCATCACCACCAACGTGTTTCGACTATCACAATCTTGATCACGGTATATATAGTCTCACCAAACACCAATACACTGCTGAACTGTTCTGAACAGATCTCCTTCGTGATAGTGTTTTCACAAATTAAATTGTAATCCAAAGTTAAGGGTCACTCCCGGGCTTCAGGAAACTGATTTATTAACACAGCAAACACGTTTCAGCTACTTCGCCTTTATCAATGCCAGTTAATTTCAGACAAGAAAAAAAAATGTGTTTTTAAAAATTTCATGTTCCACTCCCATTGGAGAATCACTTTCAGAAACTCCAAGACGGACTTATCAGTCTCAATATCTCGCACATTTCTTATCTTGCCATCTTTGAAAGATATTCAAACCACAATAGTCCCAAACACCGGTGCTTTTATGTTAGTACATTGTCGCCGCAACATGTTGATATTAGTACACACCGTATAATATTGGCGAGATTACTACGTGCTCAATTTCCCAAGGGAGCGCTTTTAGCTGAAATGAAATCTTTTTCAGTGCCCTTTTATAAACAAGAGTCCACAGTTTTGCACAAAATATCTACCCAAATGGAGTCTTTTCTGACTCCTTGGGTTAATGTGCAGTGTGCAATCTACAGTATGGGTGCACTGTGGACCACAAGGAAATTTCTCCAGTGACCTTGTGTGCGTTTGGCAATGTGACTGTGACTTGTGTGTCTTTCTCCAAAATTCTGTGATAACATGAATCCTGCTATAGAGAGGCCAACAAGACCACATAGATGTAAATCTACACCAAACCTTCCTTCTTGTTTTTGTTGTGGAGATTTCCACTTATTATTTCATCTTGGGGGGGGCCAAGTGGTCCCCCTCCCCAGCTGATTTTGACCCGGGGGACCCCATCCCCCGGGCCTGGCTTTAATACGTTACCGGGGAGGGGGGCTGTGCGGACCCCTCCTCCCCTCGCCGATTTTGGCCCTGGGCACCCCATTCTGAGGGGGCCCGACCTTAACATTTCTTTTCTTTTTTGGGGAGGGGGCCATGCAGCCTCTTCCCAGGCCGATTTTGGCCTGGGGGGACCTGATCCCCCAGGGCCTGGCAATGTCACCTAGGTGCCCCCAGGGTGCTCATTCACCTCTATTGCTGACCGCAGGGGGAGCCTGAATGCTCCGGCGGTCCCAGCCAGCTCCCCGCCTCCTGCAGGAGACAGCAAGGCTGTCACAGACAGAGAGCTGTTATACATGTAGCTCCCTGACTGCGAGAGCAAACCTTTGTTTTCCTGCCCACATGACTGTGGACAGGGAAACAGACGAAAACTCCTTTCCCAGCAAGCAAGAGCTGGTTCACAGCTCTTGCTTGCTGGGAGCGGAGATGTGTTTGCTCTGACAAGGTGGGAGCTGTCAAAGCTCCCAACAAGTCAGAGCAAACAGCTATGTCCCAGGGTGGGCACAACAGGACATAGCAGGAGGCAGCCCTGGGGAGTGGCAGTCTACAGGGCCATGTTTGGCTCCAGAAGGGGGACCGCTCGCCCCCTCCAATGTTTCTACTTAGCCCCAGGGAGATGGTGGTCCCCGGGGGTCTGCGACGGACCCCCTCTTATCTTTTTTCAGCCCTGGGAAGGTTGCAGTCTCCAGGTCAGTGGGGGGGAGGGGACATGTGGCCCCCTTCATCAGAACAAATTGCCCCAGGAAGGTGGTGGTCACCAGGGAAAGGGGAGGTCTGTGAGGCCACCCAATTAGTAAACATTTGCTCAGGTGGTGATACCCGGGACTCAAGGGGGTCCGGGTGCTCCTCCCCGCTTACTAATAATTAGCCCTCTGGAAGTAGTGGTCCCTCGAACTCCACAAGCCTAGGGGGGGCACGTGTACCCCTCCTTTCCTTCAAATAATGCCTCCGGAACCTGGCCCACCCCAGGGCTTTTCTAAAACAAGCGTGGGAAGCAGAACTTTTTTATTTTTTATTTTTGCTGGATCCGCCTTGACTCTCAGTGAACATTTAATAAAAAATGTTTTTTTGTGCTGGTGGAGTCCCTTTGGGGTACCCCAGCACCAGAGCTAAGGGGTCAGGGTGTCTCTACTCTGGCCCCTTTTCTTATTTTTAAAAAAATAAATTCAGGGACTCTGCTGAAGCCGAGTTCCAAAGTGGCTGCCAACACTTCCTTCTTAAATTGTTGGCAGCCAATCAGATCTCAGCACGACATCTGGAGGGTTCATAGAGCCTTCACGTTTCTATATATACAAATTTGAATTTTCTTTAATACTTCAAAGACTACTGAACAAATTTACAACAAATAACAAAAAGGGCACTTTCTGGACCAAGAGCTTCCTTTCTGCCAAAGTTGGTGTAATTCCTTCCAGCGGTTCGGGGTGTAGTCCTGTTCAAAAACCCTAGGAGAATTAGCATAGGGAAAACATGTTTTGAGACTCCCACTTATTCTCGGGCCGCTTGATGGATCACCTTGAAACTTTCCGAACCACAACTGACATGAGCGTCAATATTTTTAGGACATTTTTAAAATGATTCATCAACCAGCCCCAAAGATAAAGGCAAATAAAAAACACATTTTCTATAGAAACTAGGTCGCAACTATAACTACCTAGTGGTGACCACCACTAGGTAATTCACTGAAGAACAGAGTTCTAAACTTGACTTTATTATGCTTCTGACTCAAATGTGCGAAACCGCTAAAATGTTCTCATTATGGGCTCAATACACACAACAAATACTATAACTTGTACCACGCCCGATTTCGTTCTCTTGATCCTTTTTTTGAGACTTATGTCAAACTGTTATTTCGAGCATGGTGGATGCTACGAGTTATGGTAACTTTGTGAGCATTGTTGTAGTGTTGAACTCCTCAAAAGGTGGTTTATGCTTTCAGTATAAGGAAAACATAAGTAACAGTCCTGAAGAATGTACGGGACATCGAAAAGCTCAAAAAAGAATCTTGAGAAAGAAAAAAGACTCTGGTGAAGCATGCATTTTGAGACGGTCCAGTGAGAGTTATAAATATGAGTTAAATGCAGCCTATTTTTGGAAAGCAGATTACAAACCCGGAAAAGTGGGGACATTTTTGCATATGTACTGAAACAATGTTAAAATCTGAAGGTCATATATACATTCGATTAGCGTAGTAGTTGGTTCTTCAAATGGTAGGATAAATGGATCTCGCGGTTGCGAGGTTACGTGGCAAATTCCAAAATTATTGTTAGTAAACCAATCGTTTTTTTTTCTAGGCTAACGTTGCGTTCATTGAAAATGAAAATCAGGAAAAAGGATGTCAGTTCAAAGCTATAATGTTGCAATACCAGTTGTGCATTTAGTAGCTTCCTGGAATCATAATAAATTATCTTGTTGGGTAAACCTATCAAAAAACGCCACGATGTTCATCATTTAGCCAATATTTCTGATTATGTTGTACTCTCATATTTGAACCAAAGTAGAGTATAGAGACTACTTATTAATAGTACCTTACTGTAGGACTAACAGATCAGGTGAGATTATAAAATATTTGCAAGGTGCTAAATATTTTCATCAGTTAGTGAATAAAATACATTTGACAAAATAGAAGGGATTATCAGATGTCTTAGTCTTGGAACCAAAACGTCTTTCAATAATATTAATTCCTATTTAAAAAAAGAGTCTGAGATACTTGGATTTTGGGAGTTTATATTGAAAAATAATTAGTGCCCTGTATACCAAATGAGTGTCAGGGGTGAACAGCAATGTTTCTGTAATTTTGACTGAGGCTGTGGAAATAAAAAAAAAGACTGCAAATACAATGTTAATTAAAAATGCTGTGATTTGGCAATGTTTCGGTTATTTCAACAAATCACCATAGAAAATAAGAAGGACTGCAGACTACTTAGCCCTCTTCCTCTATGGCAGGGGTTTTCAAACTTTTTAATGCTGCGTCCTCCACCCCAGGTGGAAAAAATCATAGGACCACCCTCCGAATTTTTCACAATTATTCTATTAAGTTGGCCATGAGGAAATATTTCCTGCTTAAAACAAAGCACTGTTATCTGCAAAATATTTCTTTTGACCAGAGCCTTGTGCCCCCCCCCCCCCTCGCTGGACCACTTCCCTCTAGTTCGAAGACCTCTGCTCCATGATCTGTGGACAAATTAAAAAAGACGCTTGATTCCCAGATGGTGAACTGAACAGTCCATTTCCAGTATTCTTTCTGTTTCTACCAACTACAGTAAAAGCAAAAGAGAGACCGGAGCATGTTTTCATTCTTCATCTACCTCATACTGAGATCTGCAGACCTCACTCAGGCAGGAGAAACTGGACTGCCTTCTCATCTCCACTGCATGTATTCCAGGCAGCCATTGATCTCTAAGCCCGTGCAGCAGGCATCTGTACCATAGTGTAGCTCCAAACCTCACAATTGCAAGTTTGGAGATCAACGGAAGAAGAGAGGTTGAAGGAGAGCTTCTGGTGGCAGTGAGATTCTTCATCTTCTCAAACACTTCCGTTGGAAGGTCATGATGAGTAGAGCTTTTGGATGCTATACTAGCCATGGTGGGCTCATCAAGAGACTTGCACAGTTCTGGAAAAATCACTTGAAAGTTCTTAGTATTGTCCAGTTTAGGAAGGAAGTAAGTGGAGTATTGTGTCCTGGTATGGAGGCCACACTAGAGAATTGTACCCTCTACACAAATCATCCCATTGAGTAAAGAGCCATATATTTGAAGAAAAGTGACCAGCACTGGTGGACGTTCATGGAGCATGTTGTGCAGTTCTGAGGGACAGCTCATTTTAATACTTTCTGCAACTTGGAGTTCTCAAACAGAAACATGCATTGCAGTGCAATACTATAAAATTGCAGTGGAAGTGAAACACAGTTTGTGAGCAGAGGAAGCAGAGGACTGCATCAGTACAATACAGAATAGGATATTAAATCAAGCACTTTGCTCTTAGCCAGAATACCCTTGCGGTGATAGTGTGCTTTACAAATGCACATAACATAACATTCCTGGAGGAATGAAAGTTGACAAAAAGGAGCCCAGGGTTGAAAATGGCCATGATGCAAATATATATAAATATAAATTAGGGTAGGCACAAGGCTAAATCCTTAATGTGATATTTCTCAATCATCATCTGTATTTCTATCTTTTTGCTTTCCATTTTAGCCTAGCCCAGAGCTTCCAGGAAACTCTTCATCCTTGAAATCTGTGATATCTTTTGGATTCCTCATTGACAGTTCTCTGATATTCCTCATCTATGAAATCTGTGAGATCTTTTGGCTTCACCATTGATAATACTCTGATATCCCACATCTATTAAATCTGAGAAATGTAACCTTCAGCATTGCTAATACTCTGATATTCCTCATCTTAAATCTATTAGATAAATTGACTTCACCATAGATAATACTCTGATCCCCTCATTTATGAGATCTATGAGATCTTTTGGCTTCACTATTGTAGATACTCTCATACTCCTCATTTTAAATCTATGAGACCTTTTGGCTTCTCCATTGATAACACTCTGATACTCCTCATCAATTTAATCTATGAAACCTTTGGTGTCACCATTGATAATACTTTATCTTTAGTGCCAAGCATCCACACGATTGTCTATTAAGTAGTCCTCTAAGTATGTTATTTGAAAAAAACACCTCCTGACAACAACAGTGCATTCAATGACAATTTCTTGCCTGGAATACAGCAACGCCTTTCTATCTGGGGTACCACAGACAATACTGTCACTGTTCATGCATCTGCCTGCGTTACATATGGAATTAAAAAAGTAAACTATATCTCTCCAGTGTTCACATAACTACTTAGGTCAGAAAGCAGTCTAAAATCTGTTGGTTGACCTACAAAGCTCTGTATATCAGTGCCCATCCCTATTTGTAATCATTGTTCTCAATCTCTGTAGAAGCATTTGGGTTCATGTAGGGTTCTATGTAGTTTTTACTATGTGAGCATAACCTTAGTTCCCTGTAGTAGTCAACCTGTAGTCCGCTCATTTGCTACGCCTACTTGGTTACATAATTTTATTTAATTTATTTAAATATTTGACTGATTAGTTCTCACACACTTGCTTTTGCTTGAAAAAGCTGTGTGGCAGTTATGTTGCACACGCATCATTTTGTTCATTAAGTGTTGTATTTCAGTGGGCATTTTAATCCTTTTTCCTCGCCAAAAATAGTTTTTTTCTGCAACGGTAATTAAAGGATACATTCTAGGAACGTTCCAAGTCATTACTTTGCCAATTCTATCACCACACCTCATTGGTCAACACATAACATATAAACATTTTACTCAAAGGCCTAAATCGAAGACAATATACTTCCAACTAAACACCCACAGAATTGCATGCTATGTGATTAAGTGACCCACATAGGGTAGTAAACACTGTACAAATGAGACAATACAATATCTCATACTCAAGTAATGCCATTTCTTTCTACAGTTTTACATCTTCAGATTTCATGGCATCACAGAAAGCTTCTGCCCAGTGCATTCCTAAAACTCTACTTGAAAGGTTCCCTTGACCTTTTCTCCTCACCTTTCTTTCTAATGAATGGCCACTCCTAACCTTCCATCCACTCATGCCTCCTCTAGCTGAGTATATCCTGCTTTAAATCACGAAACTGTCTGCTCATTATTGTAGTTCTCCAATTTACTCACTTCTCATTTCATAGATTCCAACTTCTTCTTTAAATTGTATCCAATCAATTTTATTCTTTATAATATATGGCAACAACACTACATTTTTCTCAAACATCTTACATTCTTAGAGTCTTACACCTTCAAATGAAATATTTATTTGGTGTTGGTGCAAGGTATGGGAACCAACATGGGGCCCTACACCAGTGTGTCTTAAATTACATATCTTTTCTCTCCACAAGGCAATATGGATGAGTGTCCCCAGCCATGGTTTAGCTCCAAGAGGCCCGAGATAGGGGGATCCCCTCCAAAGAGCTTTGCAGCTCTGACCCAGCACCATGAGGCCTGCACATCACAGTGCTACATCACGACATTGAGGCCCTAGGGAGTGGGGCCCCTCTCCTCGGCATTGAAGTGCTAGCCCATGGCTGCAAGGCCTAGAGGTGGAAACCCACCTCCCTGGGCCTTGCAGAGTAGGCAGAGGGCATTACAGTGCAGAATCATGGCTGTAAGACTCAGGGGAGTAGGGCCCCTTCTCCTGGGCCTTACAAAATTGTATTATGACTGTCAGGACCAGGGCGTCACAGCGCTGGCTCACAGCTGCAAGACTCAGAGGAAGGGGTTCCCTTCGTATGCGTTAAACCACAGCTGTGAGTCAGAGGGAAGGGAGGCCTCCTCCCCTGGGCTTTGCAGAGCTAGGTAATTGCTGTAAAGCCCAGTGCAGTGGGACCACCTCTTTTGGGCCTTGCAGTACAAGACCATGGCTTTGAGGCCCATAAAATGGAGCCACTTTCCCTTAGAACATCCAGTCCTAGACCATGAATGAGGAGGCCATTCACCAGGACTAGGTTGCAGCTTTGAACTTGGCTGGGTCATATCTGTGAGGTAAAATAAAAGGGGCTTCCTTCCCCAGGCAAAGAAGCACTAGACCATAGGTGCTAGTCACAAGGTAATAAGGCTCTTGGCCCAGTCCTTGTAACGCTAGACTGTGAAGTCCAGTGGAATCGCCCTTCTACTTGGCCGTGCGGCTCTGGATCATGGCGGCAAGGCCCAGGGGAGGGAGCCCCCCTCCTGGACCTCGCATTGTTAGATCATGGCCATTAAGCCCAGGAAAGAGGGTGCCCATCCTCTAGACCTTCCATTGCTAGAGCAAGGCCTTGGGAAGGAGGAATCCCTCCCCTTGGTGTCACAGCACTTCACCATGGCTTTCAGCGTGGTCCCATGTACTAGGTCACATGTCAGCATTGTCATGCTTCTTGCCCCTCTTCCATGCACCTTACAGTCTTGTTCCAGTGCCATAAGGCCCAAGAGAAGCCCTCTCTCTTCTATGACTCCAACAGTAGCAACCATATTATGACTGTACTTTACTGTCCAGCCAGTGTATGTGGGGGGTAGTGACCAATTTGCCTTGCTTGCACCAGGCACATAACACCATTGCTACACCACAGCCCTTCTCTCATGGGCCTCTGGGCCTACTGCTTTGAGGCAGGATACAATATAGTCTCTCATTTTAGATTTTTGTCTTGCATCATGCAGTAGGCGCCTGAAGGACACCAAATGTCCAACGGTTTGTGCTTGACAGGTGATTGATACAGCAAGCAAGCTAATCAAAAAGGGATGTACACCAAGCAGACCAGCTGAGAAGAATGGAGCATCAAACTACAGCAGAATGTTCCAGCACTGAGTCTCAACAATCACTGTGAAGAGGTGAGAGGGGCCAGAATGTGTTAACATGATAACTGGGAGGGAGGACTTACAGCACAGAAGGAGTCCTGCACAGGCCATTTTATTAAAATGTTTACCTAAGAAGATGCTACTGATAGGAAGAATTTAAAAACTGAGACTGAATCACCCCTAAATGAGCATGTGCACCCTGTTAAATGTTTACATTCAGATAAAAATAGTGATCCCATGCAGGTAAGGAGACAAACGCCCAGGGAGAACATGAAACGCCCAAAATAAAAAATATTGGTCACCCACAAGAACCAAGAATGCAATACTGGACTGCCCTTTTGAATAGCCATAACTTTCTCATTTTACTACTAGTTTTATCAGTTAGTGGCATGATTTTCAATAGGGTGTTACGGGATGAAACTTTAAAATTAACTGAAGGATTTTTGCTAACACCCTAGACATATTCTTGGCGAAAATACATATGTGCTACATATCCTGTCAAGTGATAATGGAAGTTGTCTGCCACCCTGGGTAGAGACACCTAGTGGTATGCTGGGTGAGGGACCAGCCTGTTCTTCACTTTTAAAAGTTAACATCAGAAGGGCCAGCGGCTGAATCTTGTCATCACAGGTTCCCAGGCAAGGCTTAATGTTACGTGGCCACTTGCAGCACTAGATCATGGGGACAAGTCCACCTCGAGACCGTGGGAAGGAGGTTCTATGTTTGCTTTTGTTTACTTTTGATGTTCAAACAGCATTCTTTTCCATTTACTTTCCTGTCTACAAACTGGTGTGACATTCCCAGATCCCAATCAATCCAATCTGTGTGCAAAATCCCTCCAAATGTTTGACAGTGATTTTTTAGATTTCGCATGGCGATGCCCATTCAACAACGATCTGCTTTGGTGGTGTGAAAAAGAAACTAACCATTTGTGTTCAGTTAAAAGACAATCCACATACTTCTACGAGAAATGACGGATTGAAATTGTGCAATATATACATTATTTTGCCATGCATGTGACGTGGGTTGTGTTGATGGCATATATTAAACAACAAAATAGCACATCTTCCAGTTTCCTACTTTCTGGCTAAACCTAGCGTACATGGTAATCAGTTTTACCCTTGCTTTCTCACTTTCATGCATACAAGTCTGCATATTATGTTTTACTATTTATTTTTAGAATGCATTTACGCAAAGCACCTTGGCACTAAAGTAGGCAGTACAACTAGCCCAAGAACAGAGAAACAGAAGTTATTGTTTAAAGAGCTAGGTTTGATGGCTAGTTTGAATTTGATTAAAATAGGTTCTGAGTGAATGCAATCTAGGGCAGAGTAAGTTCCATAATTTGGAAGCCACAGTGGGGAAGCATCACTCCTCACAATTAACAGTTCTACTTGGTGGCACGGTTAGTAAAAACGTATTGGTGAAACATGAGGTTTTATTCATCTGGCAAAGTAGAAATTTGGAAGTTAGAAAGGCACAACCAAGATTTGAAATATGATCATGAGGACTTTGAAGGCATTTTATGATAGAATGGGTTATCAGTACAGGGGTCTTAGGCATAGTTATATCCTCTCATGTCATAAGAAGCTGAATGTGAGGCAGTCAGTTAAAAGGTGAAGACAATAGAGGAGTTTGTTGTGGATGGCAAATTAAATGCCTTTGTGTAATCTAACCTAGATTGAATAAGACTTTGCCTACAGTTATGTGCCACTTGCTGTTGATGTAAGATAAACGTTTCAAGCTCCTGAGTTGGCCAAAGCACATCACTCGTGTTTCGAATGACAGGTTGGTGTTTGAATGGATGTCCAATTTGCGTATGACTTTCGTTGGGGTAGAGTTGGTTGTCTAAATTCACTCGAGCAGGCCATGAGCCCAGAAGGAAATAAGGAAATGCTTTGGGCATTAGCAGCACCTTAATTTTGGAATGATTTATTTGGGAAGTTAGAAGTCATCCATTAGCATTTTTAAGTGCGGCAGTTGGTCAAAGTCTTTCCATATCTTCAGGCACATGAGTGTATTTAAAAAAGCAGTGGGGAAAGGCTCATCCCTGGGGTACACCAGAGTTTGATGGCTTAGGAGTGGAATGAAAACGTAGTAATTTAGTGATCTGCTGATGGTCAGAGAGAAACGATGTACTCAGTTTGACAACTTGACTGCTCAGCCCAAACCCCACTTCATCCAGGGCTTTTCAGGATGGGATGATCTATGGTATTGAAGGCTGCTGACAGATCTAAAAGTACCAGTGACTCAACAGTCCCATGGTCGACCAGGCATCAAACCAATAGTATCACCATTTCCTTGCTGAGTTACTGCAGTAATGCACCTTCGAAGGCTTCCAGAAAATGTTTATCTTTGGCAAATTGCTGAATCTGTTTTTTTTAAAAATAGGTGAAAATGGAGGCTTTATCACACGCAAAAAAAACTACTCCGGTGATGCAATAAATAAGTACCGGAACTAAAACGTTGGTGGCGCCATGTTATACGGTTCCTATGAATTTAGTAGGACTGTGTATATGTCAACAAGAGCTCCACAATATAAAAACTTAGGGCCTGATTTAGAGTTTGGCAGGTTGGTTACTTGGTTACAAATGTGACATTTATCCTGTCTGATGTATTAAGATTTCCATAGGTTATAAAGGAATTGTAATATGGCGAATGAAATATCCTTCACGTTTGTGACAGAGTAACTCCCTCCTCCAAACTCCAAATCATGCCCTAAGTCTACATATATCATCAGTACCTGTTGGTTTGTTTTGGCTAGCTCACAGGACCACATCCAAACCCCTAACCTGACCAGGTAATAGACATTAATGGTAACCTTGAACATGACCACTCGGATCCTCAAGGAAATCATGGAAACAGAATGTTTGGTTTGTTACTCTTGCATTTGTTTGAAATGATCATATTCTTGCAAAGAAAACATGTGCTGTGATGACTTGACAGATGAGGCAAGTTACTTTAATCAGCATTATCAGAATGGTGAAAAATACTAACAATTCAACCATGTTAATTTTTTCTAATGTTACCTCACTCCTATCTGTTACTAATATGATACAAAAGAGTGCTTAGCAGGAGTACCTTCTTCCCAATCATTTTGGATAGTCTAAACCCCATACCTGGATCTTATGTGTCAGAAAGCCAGTCTAAGTGTACAGCCTGCCATCCTTCGCAGGTTAAAGGTCAGAGTCATCAGGGCTGCATCTATGCCACAGCGGCTCCATGATAATCCCAGCATGAAGAGCTCCTCCCTCTGAGCCTAGCATGGATGATGTTTATAAAATAAAACACTGTCCTTATTGCACTGTGAGAGAGGAGTGCAACAGCTACTTTGGTTTGTGTAGCATAAATGGGTTGTCTCCTAACAAGCACACAGAGAAACAAAACAGGGGCATCACATTCAGATTGTAAATCCCTGGAACTAAATGTGCAGGTACAGGGCGACAACACCTATCAGGAGGAAATGATTATGAAGCACATTCTCGTGTTTGTGGAAAATACGTACAAAGTCGCAATTAGAAAAAGATGCCAAGCTAAAACAAAAATCTATGGAGACCAAGCACAGGCCCTATAACAAACCCTCTGGTAGCTTGGCACAAAGGCAGTCAGGCTTGACCTAGAGGCACTGTATTAGGTATTAATGAAGCACTCAAACAGTAATAAAGTGAAAACACAAAACAAGGAAACTCCCACACCAATTCAGAACAATAAAGTAAATTGTAATAAATAAGATTATGTCCCAAGTTCAGGCCAACCACGATTGTAGCACAGGCCGACTCCAAGACCAACTTCAGTCCAACGTGGATTGTACCTTGCGTTCTTGGGGGTTGAGAATGAAGTCCTTTTCGGTTCTGATGGGGCTGCTGATCCGGAGTTGTGAAGTGCAAGTTGCGTAACGTTGCATTGGTTCTGATTAATTTGTCAATCAGGAGCTGTGTCGAGTTGCACCACGCTGACCGCTCTGCATTGATTTTGATGAGGCCACTGATCAGAAGCTGAGAGTTGCCATGTCAAGTTACATCGGTTCTGATAAGGCCGCCCATCAGGGGCTGAAAGGTGCTGTGATGTGAGGTCCTTCATCAAGTTGCAGTGCACTGCATCAGTTTCAATGAGGTCGCTGATCAGGAGCTTCAATGTGCTGCAATGTGAAGTCCTATGTTGCACTGCATTGGTTTTGATGGAACCCACTGTAAAACATGAAGGAATACACTCTGATGCCATCCAACAGTCCAGGACCTGGGGAGGCACCTCTTGGGGATCAGGGACTCTCTCTCCAACAGAGTCCAGCAGGGCTCAGGCAGGTCTAGTGGCCGGTCCATACAGGTCCAGTGCAGCAGGTCAGCTGGGAAGTTGCAGGGAGCCTCTGGACCTCCAGTAGCTCTTCAGTGCAAACTGCATCTGTCCTGGTTTTGTGGATGAAGAATGGGCATAAAGCAACACATGTACCACAATGAAAGACTTTTCCCAGCCGACATTGTTGTTTAGATAGTGATAGTGGAAAAAGGCCATATTTAGATTCTGGCGGTTGGGATCCTCCATCTCAAACATGGTGGATGTGACATATGTCATATTCCAAGTGTATTATAACCTAAGGTATTGAGCTACTTGATGTACTACTGAAATGTACCATTCATAGGGAGATTTCTTTTCAGAATACAAAATAAATAAATGTAGTGAACTGGATAGTCTCAGCATCCTGTTTTAAATAAAATAGAAACAATGCTTTTTAGGTATCTTCTGCTACCAGCCACTCTTTCCTTGCAGTGGAGAAGCCAAGGCCCAGATTTATCATACTTTCATGCAACACAACACAGAAAGCCACGTTGCTGCACTGTATGGTGTGAGAGGGAAAGGGCAGGATTGTGCTGTATTTAACACTATACAGTGCATTCCTGTCCGTTCTTTGCATTGGCACACTTTTGGCTGCCTAATGACGATGCGGGCACCCTAGTGTCATGGTGCAAAGATGCCTGCATTGCAGGAAGGATTGTTTTGATGCAGGAGGGGACACCTTTTTGCACAAAACAATCCTCTGAGGCATAATCCTCTTTCAGGTAGAAAGAGACAAAAACAAGGATAAATAAAGATATTTCTCATTGTTACGCATCCCCTGGGGACGCATACCATTTTGACATATTCCCAGGTCTACCACTAATGGTACCTCCGGGAATGCGCCAAAATCCATTGGTGGATGCTTGGGAACTCCCAAGCCCCAGCCCTGGAACCCTCTCCCTGGGACAGAGTAATGCAAGGCAGCAATTTGGGCTGCCTTGTGATACTCCAGATTTATCAAGGCATGCAGGGCCAAGCACAGTAGCCTTGTATGGCTTGATAAATCTGACTTTAGTGTTGTGCCACTCTTGTGTGGCACAAGGTGACACTACACTACAGTAAATATGGTCATAGTGGTCTTTTGCCACATTACTGCCCTTGAAGACACTGACATCATTCTAAACCTTGAAGCTGTTGATTCTAGTGAATGATCACATTGTTCTCAGTATGCCAGTGCTAGGTGTATCTTCCTCAGTCACCCTCAGTGGCTATTAGTCTTGCCGTAAGAGCATTTACCCACTGAGGCATCTTAAATCAAATGCAAATCTGTGATCTACACATGCATGCCAATGCACTCCTCTGAGCTATTCTTTTAAAAATCAGTCATGTGACCAAACTGTGCAAAGAGCCCTCTCCAACAATTGCTTTAGCTACCTTACTGGTAACTTTAAACTTGCTAAAAATGTAAATTTGCATAGATATCTGCAGAAGGCAGCTTTATTCCCTAAGGCAGGAGCACTGGAATTATATGGCAGGAGAGGACCAAATTATGCTGCAATGTTGACAAAATGGTGTTTCACGAAATGCCAAATTGTGTGGCGGAATACAGCCAGTATTCATAATTTTTTTCATTTTTACCTAGGTTAACATTGTCTTATCAAATATTTCACCTCAACACCTTTAACACTCAAATACAGCAACAGACTTACTGTCAGGTGACCAGTCATCCTTTGGGATAGGCCTCACACTCTATGGCAACATAAGTTACTGCATTTTAGTAACTTTTAATCCATTTAAGCTAGAAACAATACTTTTTTGTGAAAATCTGCAAAGTATGCAGCAGGTGACAGATTCTGTGGCACATGTGGCAAGTGCATTATTATGTGGCCACAGAATCCTACAGTTCCAGTGCCCTGCCCTAAGGCAGACTAAAATGCATCTGTTTGTAACAAATGAGTATGCCAGGTTTATGATCAATTAAACAGGCCAGAACAGCTCTACTGTCCGATCTTTCCTTACCGCCATTTTCACAGAGGGCAGAGTTTGTAAACAGAAAGAAACAGGGTAGATTCTCATGGACTCTGCATTTCTTGACCCACACCCTTTCTGCTGTCACCCCAAGCTTCATTTATGGGTTCCCAGAATTCTTTCTCCATTTCCAGCACAGAAAATCTAAAGTGTTTTTCGATGTCAGATGTTGCTGAAATGGATATGTTTAAATTCATATGTAATAAGCAAAAAGATAAAGATCACCTTTAAACTAAAGAAATAGGAACACAGGAATGCGCAGGTAAAAAAGCATGTGGCGTTACAGCCAGAACTGCCGACTTTGTAACTGGGGATCCAGGACACATATGTATGGGGAATTAGCTTGGGGCTGCACCACAAGTCTTATTGCTGCATTGTACTATGCCAATGTGCAAGGGCAGGGATGCATCGTATTTATAAAATATGGTGGATTCCTGACCTTTTCCCCATGCACTGGTGCATAATAGGCTGCCTAGCGCCAATGCAGGTACCCTTGCACCGTGGTGCAAGGGTGCCTGCTTTGCACGCAGGATTGTTTTTGTGCAGGAAGGGCCCCTTTCTCTTTCTTTGTGTGATGCAGAATGCAGCACACATGGAAAGAGGAAAAAATGAGGAGAAATGAAAATATTTCTCCTCGTTACTTCTGCTCTCGGTAGGTGTAAGGTTTTGGCACTGGCCCAGGTTTACTTAAGTACATCTGGGGCAGCGTCAAAATCCATGGGTGCTGTGTGGGAAAACCAACTGCAATTCCCATGGACGCCTCCCAGTTGCAGAGTAAGGCAACACAGCGGCTTGCACTACTTTGTCTTACTTCAAATCATTCAAAGTCTGGCAAAGTAGCTCTGCATAGCCTCATAGATACGGCTGAGAGGCTTCTGCTGCCGGAGCGCCAAAAAAAGTGACACTCCGGCGCCACAAGCCTCTCATAAATATGCCCCTAGGTTCAAGTTTCAGGGGCATATTTAAGAGCCCCAAGCGCCATTCTAATGTCACATTAGCATCATTTTTTTATGCTAATGTGGCTTAGAAGGCCCAAAACACCGCACCATAATTACAAAGTGGCGCAGTGCATGCATTGTGCCACTTTGTAACCCTTTGCCCTACATTATGCCTGCGCCAAGCATAATGTATGCAAATGGGGCGTTCCCCCGTTAGGGGAGCTTAAAAAATGGTGCAAGGAAATCTAACAGATTTCCTTGCATAATTTTTTTCAGTACTTTGAACACCTGCTCAAAGCAGGCGTTAAAAGGGGGCATGTAATTGACTACAGTGGTCCCCTATGTACTCTGCAGGGGTAGTGCCAACATTTTGGTGCTACTCCTGCAGAGTACATCAATAGCGTAAAAAAATGATGCTATGCCTCCCTACCAGGCACCATGGTGCCGCGAATTTTAAATATGGCGCACACATGGTGGCGGTAGGGTGCGCTAAAGGGTGCAAGAAAAGTGGAGCTGCCCTGTGTGCACCGCCACTTTTCTTAAATATGCCCCTTAGTGTTTGAGCAAATCACATAATCTCCGCATGTATATATATATATATATATTTTTTTTTTTATGAATGTGACCTTGTGTAATGAAACTGGCGGTCATGTAAAGCCCTTCGGTATCCCCCGGTCGAGTTAGCGCTATACATATGAACAAACCTGCATAAAAACCGGTAAAAAAATAAATGTGTTGGAGGTGGGTATGTAAAACAGGCAGCGACTGTCAGTCCCTCTTTTGTTCGTCCCAAAATCTATTGCCTCTCTTACCCCGTGTGCTCACCTGGCTCAAATGTGTTATGGATAATTTATTTTATATTGAAAAAATTGTAAGCTTTAAAAGTGAACTGTTTGACAGGATTGTTCGATTTTGGCAATTGTTGTGTTTTTAGGTTACAGTATAATTGGACACAAGAGGTTAACATATTTTCTGGAAAAAGAGCACATTGAATCGCCTAATTAATAGTTTCCTGAGACTGAGCCCTGTTCTTGGACACAACGGGGCGTTTAATGGTTTGCTTTGCAATCCCCGCTATGCTGTATTTTCCATTCCAATTAAAGGTCAGGCTTGCCAATCTCAATTGGTCGCTTATCCGATGTTGCATTTCCCAAGATTGAAATCGTGGACGCTCGGAAAAAAAAGTAATGAAATAAATGTGCAGGGCAACCTGACCTGAAAACTGAAATAAATAAGGGGGGACAGTTTATCTCATTGCAGAGTGTGTAAATAAGAAAAGCTGACGCAGCAAGCATCCACGCTGGTGCGTTTCAGCCTGCGCTGTACGGAAGCCACGGGGCATTACTGGTTAGGAAATGCTGAAGCGAGGTTTCTGGTTTTTATGCAGTTTTGGAAGTCTGTCTATAAACTGCAAAGCGTGCATCTGCGAAAAGAAGAGAATTTGGGGTTACTTAGAATCTCTGCTGTGTTATCAGTTCTGTAAGTAGCAGGTGAATCGCAGAGCGAATCGGCAAGAAAAACTATACATACAAGTGGCATTTTAACTGTTTTTGGGGATTATGAAAACCACCCAATAGGGCGCTGGAAAATGTGTGAAAACATAGATTGTCGTGCGTTTGTCTACTTTATATTTGATTATATGTCTGAGGATTTTCTGCAAAGGAACAGGTTTAACGTTACTGTAAGTGGACATGTAGACACTGTTTTCCTGACAAGCCTTGAGCATATTGTGAATTTACCCAGGAAATGCACACTTACTTGGGGACTTCTTATCTTACTACCAGAGCTCATGTCCGCACTCAAAAAAACACAAAAGAAAAAACGAGTGGCTGAAAAGGCGCGTTAGATCAGCCCTATTGTTGAGGGGTGTCTTCATGGCAGCTCAGCATGTGATTGGCCAGCAGTTATGTTAGGCCGCTTGAGGTGTGTTTCTGTGCAGTTCGTGAACTAAGAGATGATCTATAGTGATTACTTATTGTTTTATATATGTTGACTGTCCTAACAGAACCACCCTTCTGCTGGCCGATCTCATCGAGTGCAAACAGCAGCAACAGCAATTCGTGTCTCACGTGCCAGCAGATAAAGGGATGATGCCACTAGGAAAGGCCTAATTTGTAAAGAAAGTAAATGAGTGCAGCCAGGCACAGTTTTTCGCATGCTGCAGTTTTTGATACCAAAACAGTCTAGTCTTGATGCTACCTCGTACCTCTTTCTTCCTCCACCTTCCACGTCCTGTCATTTTATTGATCTCACTCTTGCAAGCTCTTATTCGTCCCTACTTTCTTCCTATGTCAGTGATGTCCTTTATTTCTTTCCATCATTTTTTCTTTGCTTTCTTTTTCTCCCCTGGTTTGGGTCAAAGTCTGATGATTGAAAATAAATTCCAGTCCCCATAAATGAATGCCGGTGATTACCACCTACAGCCACTAGCACAAAAGAAGCAATGAATAACCAACTGTGGGGCATATATAAGCCAGTAGCGCCTCCTTGTGCCACATTTGCAGCATTTTTTTACGCAAATGTGGCCCAACGAGGCCAAAAACGCCACGCCATATTTACAAACTGGCGTAATGCTTGCATTGCACCACTTTGTAACCCATTGTGCCCTATTATTCCTGCGCCAGGCATATGTATGCAAGAGGAGCATTTCGGCACTTGGAGGGACCGTAAAAAAGGCACAAAGGAATCTATGAGATTTCTCTGTACCATTTTTATTGGCATTTATTAGTGCCTGCTAAGTGCTGGCGTTAAAAAGAGGCTCCCATTGATTATAAGGATATAAGGATTGCAGGATTAGCCTCATTATTTTTTACGCTAATCGGCCAAAGCAGCAGACTAGGATAAAAAAAAATGATGCTAGTCACCCTAACTACCGCCATGGTGCGCCGTTTTTTAAATACGGCAAGACCATGGTGGCGTTAGTGGGGCGGTTAGGGACACAGTAAAAGTGGCGCTGCACTGGGTGCAGTGCCACTTTTCATAAATCTGCCGCTGTGTGTGCCACCAGCACCACTGTCAGTGAGCTTGGTGTGCAAAGTACTACAAAAGAGAGAGCCACTGTAGATTAATGCATGGCCAGGAGTGCTAATTTTGATGTGGCTGGATAAGCAATCCTATTGACTGGAGAGGAGCTATCCTTTGCATAGGATAGCCATAACCTTCAAATATAATGCCGTGGTGGCATGCAAGTTGAAACCTTCAAGAAGGGCTAGCAACACAGGGAGAAAAAATGTCAATATATATGACTACACCTTGCCAATTAGCAAATATGTGTCACAGCACAAGAAACTCTGGTGCATACATTGAGGTGAGTGGGTGTATGTGTGTATATCCAGCCACTGGACCTACACCTTCTGGGAGATGGACTGCAGTTTGAGAATGTGGATGCCCAGACCTGCAGTGTGCTTGCAAGTGAATGTGGCACTGGCAATGTGGGAAGCAAGACTAAGGGCCTCATTAAGAGTTTGTTGGTCCCACCACGGGACTGCCAAACTCGCGGGGTGGCGTCCCCCCACTCTATTACAATGTTCTTGCCAGTCGGACCAGTGGGAACATTGCAATAGAGCGTTCCCACCAGTCAAACCGACAGGAACAGTGCTATGAGATAACACTTGGCTCCTTTAAAGGAGCCAAGTGCTATCTTGTAGCACAGAGGGGGCTGACCAGCACCCTCAGAATGCACACTGTCTGTGCGCATTCTGAGGGTGTTGGGCACAGGGACCGCTGCACTGCCCATGCCATGGGCATGGGCAACATAGAGGCACCCCTGTGGCCCCCAGCACACCCTCACCGCCACCCTTTCCATGCCAGTCAGACCGCCATGGAAAGGCTAGAAGTGAGGGGAGGTGTAATCTCTGAGTGCCGTCATGCCATCGGGAACCATGGTGTCCACCCGCCAGGGGTGTAATTGGGTGGTCAGACCCCCTGGAGTGCAGCCGCCCGACCTTCAACATGAGTGAGGCAGTCCTCGGACCGCCACACTTGTAATGAAGTACCAAATAACTCAGCTCTGGTCCTTTAGCATGTCATTACTGCGGGGAGCAAGGCATTGCAGTATCTGATAAATGGGGCATGAATGTCCATGTGCTGCAGGTAGTATGTATATATATCAAGGCCTTAGACTCATCATTTTGGCAACTGAGTGTGGTTTTCCAGACAGATTAATAATTGTGAGTATAGGTAGCAAAGTCTTGCGTGTAGCTTTAGTATTTCTGGGTTTGAGTGTATTTTCAGGCTTTGGCCTTGAAGCATGTGGGTGCACAAGTGGAGAACCAGGCACTGCCTGTTGTGTGTAAGAGTGGATACCCAGGGATTGCATTTCAACATACTGAATAGAGGAAATGGCGCTAAAGATTGTAGACTGCAAGATTTCGACTTGCACACTCTTGTCAATGTAAGCATAGATAGGGGAGTGTAGATTTATTATTCTAAGTCGATATCCACTTACTTTAACAATATTGTGTATGCTGCACTCAATTATTTCTCAATATTTAAAATTCAATACTACTATCTAGGGCCTGCTGGATGTGTATTTGTAAGAGTGCATAGCCAGGCTTTAAGTGTGAAGGTGAATTGTGAAAGTGACTGTACATTTCAGGACAGGGACACCTGTAATTATATTATTCAGTGTTGCTGTTCTCCTATGAATTCCAATGTTCTGAGTTCAGTACTGTTGGAGTACAGTACATGAATCACTGTACTTAAATGTGTCCTTTTTAAGGGATACATCACAAGGTAGTTAATTTGGCTATTGTATGGAGGTATGCAAACATTATAAAACAAATAATGTTTTTGATGTACCTGTTAATTAGGAACGTTTCATGATTGATTCTTGTAGCTTTGCTTTTGAAATATGCATGTATTTTGCTCTCTATTTCAAAACTATTCATCTTAACGATTTAGTGATCTGCTGACGCTAATATTTTGTAAAATGTATAATATTTCAGCAACATGTGTCTTTGGACAAGACGTGTATTGTTAGACCCGTCAGTCCTCGGGAGGTCTCCCCCCAACCTTCTTACTTTCCTGATTTGTTTTTGTAGGCATTAGGAATCTGTACACTTTACCACTAGTAACCAGTGCTAAAGTGATTGTGCTCACTCCCTAAAACTTGGAAATATTGACTTACACCTAGTGGCAAATTTAATTTACTTATTTATAAGTCCCTACTGAAGTGGTATACCACATACCCAGGGCCAGTAAATTAAATGCTACTAGTGGGCCTGCAGCACTTATTTTGCCACACACTTAAGTAGCACCTTAAAACATTTCCCAGATCTACCACTACAGCTGGCATGCACTTTAAACTGCCAATTTGACTTGCCAAAATAACCCCCTTGCCAAGCCCTAAAATCCCATTTTATTATATAGAAGTTAAGGTAGGCCCTAGGTAGGTAAGGTGAGCTAAGGAAGGCCCTAGGTAGCTCATAGGGCAGGGTGCTTTGCAATTAAAAGCTGGATGTGTGCTTTTAAGTTTTACATAACCTGGAAGTGAAAAACTCCTAATTTCTTTTTGCACTACTGCAAGGCCTACCTCTCCCATAGGATAACATTGGCATGGCTTATTACATTTAATAAGTGCTAACATTTGGAAACAGGTGAATATTTCATGTTTGGTGTCTAGGAATTTGTAATTTATAATCCTCTTTAATGATAACGTCAAATTTTAAGTTACAGTTTTAAAAATGCCACTCATAGAAAGTTGGCATTTTTCTGCCCTGACTATTTGGTGCCTGCAGCCTGTTCTTGAACCATATGGTTGGCAGTTGGACTTTGTTTAATCCTCCCAGAAAGCCACACCATAGAGGGATTAGGTGTGTCTGGACGGGCCATCAATGGAAGGATGGGGACGGTGTCACTTGCAACTGAATAGGCTGTGCCCAGTCTACACACAAAGGACTTATCACTGCATTGTTCATGCGCCCAGCATGAAGACAAAGCAGGGGAAGCAGGAAACCTTAAGCTTTTCAAATGGAATTCTCTTGAAACATCTCCTAATTCAAAGAAGGCACCAGGTATAAAAATAAGACCCTCAGACCCACTCTTCAGTTCACTCTCTGGAGCTGCTGAAGGAATCTCAGAGGACTGCCTGCTTCTGTGGCCTGCTGTTTACTTTAGAAGACTGCTTTGTCCTGGAAGGACTGCTCTGCTGCCTGAATCCTCCCTTGGAACCTAAAGGCCTGTCCTGCTTCTTGGATCCTCCTCCACTGCGTAAACCCGGGACTACCAGAGTGACTCCAAGGGCTAGTTGGCTGGCTTCCTGATCAGAGTATCCGGGAAGGAAAAGGCTCCAACCATCTTGAACCCACACCTGGATCCAGCCTGAGTGAGTCCTAATCCCCAGGTGGTGCCCCTCCAGTCCTGGACCTTTGGTGGAGGTGGTGTTAATGGTGCCCAGATTGCCAAAATCCCAAACTTTGGACTTGAAAAAGTTTTGGCAGAAAACTGCTCTGAGAACCAAGGATAGATCAGGACCAACCTGCTTGTCTATCTGCCCAAGGTGCATCAAGACTCATCCTGAGTTTGCGGCAACTCCAGCTACATTCTTATCCACAGCACAAAATCCTATTCAGTAGTCCTTCGCAAAAGCAGCATCCAACCTCGTGGACACCTTGTCAACTACAGCCTTCAGCCTCGTCCCCATGGAGTTTTTCGACTGCTTAAAAAGAAGTGGAAATCCTCACTGTGACTTTGTCCAGCAGCTACCCAACGATGACATTTCCTACCCGGAACCCACCTGCAGCTCTTGCCCTGCTGAACTTCTACTATTTCAGAGAATTTTTGTTGGACTTTCGTCTGAATCCAAAGATAAGCATTGACAGGGCCCAATTGACTCTTTGTATCTGACTCAAAGTCTATCGCAGTTTGACTTATTTTTTTTACCTTCACCCTGTCTCGCCTGACTAGATGTCCTCAGTTGGTGATTTGATCTTTTAGGTGCCAGTGTTTGTCACAAACTTTAACATTTATAACTCTGGGTCTATTGATTCGATTTTTGTTATTTGTTATCAAATAATGTATTAAAATGGACTCTATTTTTGTAAATTGATGTCAGATTTTTCTTGTGTTGTTTTTTCACTTATTACTGTTTGTGTGCTGGATAAATAGTTTACATTTCACCTCTAAGTTAAGTCTGAATATGTTTGTGTCAAGCTACCAGACAGTTAAGCACAGGTTAATTTAATGACTTTTGTGGTTTCCCTGACGAAGATTTTGGCTGTTGTTTCAGCAGTGTTAACACCCCACTCAACCACCACAATTCAATTGCTCACACGTGCATGATCATGTCATGCAATAGCAAGCATCTTTATCATACGTACATTTAGTCCTATATATAAAAATATGGTGGCACTTACATAGTGCTAAGGTGCCCTCTTGAATTTCGAAACCACATTATTTATGGACACGATATCGAGGACAGAATGTAGAAAATAAAATATCAACAGATAAGTCTAGATTTTCTATACCTAATGCCACATAAATGTACCTATGTGGTAGATATATTGTTGAGGTATGTAGATGTGGCGTTAGAAACAGTAAATCTATACTTCCCTATTTGCCTTTACCATTTATTTTGTCCCTCAATATTTTGTACCACTAGATTGCTGGTGTCACTATTCAGTAGTACAATCAGTGTTAACTATGCTGAGAAGCAAAAAACAATGAACAGCAGGTAAAAGCCAAAAGAAATATTTCAGGATTTTGTACAGTGGGGCAGGTAAATATAGGTTCTTGTAGTATAGCCTGATAATCCTCTATGATTCTTTGCATTCTTTCTGAATTGCAGAAGGGTCGGTGCCATTCAAATGGTGATGGGATCTTGATCTGTACATTGAACTCTGTGGCGGCCACGTGTCCCTATGCGGTGCTCGTGTCATGTGCTGTTTATGAGCCGATGACAACGGTGGTCACTCGTCCTCACCACCCTAGCAGTCGTTTCCACGGGCATCAGGCTCCAGCACCGCATGCCTCTTCACGCTGGGCCTGTGAGGCACTGCAACTTGCACTCCTGCATGCGCACATGCTCAACACGCTGCTGTACTTGGCAGGCACACAGGTCTCCTCCATGGCAGAAGTCGTTGCTCTGAGCTAGCAATAATGCGAGTCTGCCAGCTGCTGTGGGAGGTCCTTTTAAACTGGCATGCAGATTCCACAATTTGCCACAGAGCTGGTACAGAGGAAAATACAGTAAATAGTAAAAAAAATGGATACAAGAGGAATAAGTATAGATAAAATGCTCTCTACACCCCAGCTAAAAAGAAACCAGTGTTGAACTCAGGGGCTGCATTAACTACTCCACCCTAAAGCCATTTCTTGTGACAACACCCAGGGATGAAACTGTGACCCACAGAATATCTGTAATCAATTCAAGATGGCCACCATCCCGCCTATTGACCCATTTATTGTGGACGGTGCCCAGTCAGCCCAAGAACCCAGATGGAAAAGCTAGGCCCCACTAACACCACGGTGTGTGTTCTGTATTTAATATACGGCGCACCATGGTGGTAGTTAAGGAACTATCTTCAAATTTTTTTACGCTAGTTCGATGCTTTGCATGATTAGTGTAAAAAATGGTGACACTAATCCTGCAAATGACCCATAGGCCCATTGTAACCAATGGGAGCCTCCTGTTAACGCCTGCTCAGAGAAGGCGTTAAAAGTCTCTTAGATTTCGTTGCACCATTTTTTAGGCCCCTCCTAACAGGGGAATGCCCCCTTTGCATGCATTATGCCTGGCGCAAAGGGTTACAAAGTGGCACAATGCATGGATCGCGCCACTTTGTAATATGGTGTGGCTTTTTCGCTAGCTAATGCCACATTAGCATACAAAATGATGCTAGGGTGTCAATAGAATGGTGCTAAGCCCTAATCTGGGCCTAATTACTAAAACTGTACAGCACCCATACATGCTGCATAAAAACAAATCAGCATTCCTGTGCAATACCGATCTCTGCACCCCAAAAACTAATCAGTAACCTAGTAAACAACCATCCCAGCACCCTACAGGCTAAATAGTAATCAGATGCACATTAAATAATGATTATGAAAACGCTGCAACATCCATTTCTAAACCTGTATAAAAGTAAAAAGCATAGAAATAAATTACATATTTACATTATAAAAAGGTTTTAAAAATTACAATTTTTAATAATGCACTTCTTTACACCACCAAAACCACTATAAAACCCAACAACCAAAACAATATATAACATTACAAATATAAGGAAATAAAATTGGCAAATTAAAAAATAAATTAACACAACCTAATAATCTACCAACACAAAACGCTACAATATCAAACTACCCAAATAAATAAAAAAATGAACACACATTAAATATTTAAAACAATAACCAAACGTAACATAAGATGCAACACTAACATAAATTAAAACTACCAAAACATGTTTTACAAAATACAAAGGTCTTACAATACGCACTTAAACACCTATAAAACCCGAAAACATGAACCATAACTAAGATAATAACATTTTAAAATGTTTAAATGATTAAAATCTCCGAAAATAGAATCTGTTAAAAATATGTTAATAAATTGCCCACACAAAACTCTCCAAATTTTAACATTTTAAAATGCTTACAATCCCCAAATATTTATGGACTTCAACTTGAGCTTGGTCGAACCAGTAGATTATTTTCCAAGCAACATGATTTCCATATTAAGATTTTCCCAGATCTGAACAAAAAAGAGGTGTGGGGGGCAATATTTTCTTTTAACTCCGAAGAGGAAGATGAAACAACAACATCCTATTTTGATCTCAATGATGTAAAACAGGGATTAACACTATGCAGGAGTCTGGAGACTGAAGCACTGGCCAATTAACGTAAAGGTAGTAAAGTTTCAGCAGAAAGAATATAATTTAGTGGATACCTTAAACTATGTGTCTTTGCTGGCTGGGCTTGTGGAGTGCTTTAGTCATTGACTGTTATTTAAACAGTGAATGCACCAGCAGAGCAAAACAGCAGTTTATAAATGTGATTGCCATTAACTTTAATTTGCTCAACAGTGGCATAATTTGCAGCTTGTTAAAGCTGCTGGGGTCGCCTCTAGGTTACATGAGGCACGACCTTAAGCAAGATTCAATTTACTCCCTTGCACTAAGCCAAATCAATACATCATGAAATGCACTCAGTTGGCATATTTAAAATGCACAATTTGTACTTATAAAGTTTCTAGAGTAAAATTATTATTCTCAAATGGAACATGGTAGAAAGTGCTGAGGGGCCCTTGTTTCCAGGGGGCATATTTAAGAGCCCCCCTAGCACCACTGGAAGGTCACTTTTAGTGATGCTCTGGTGGTGCTACACACTGCACCGTATTTACAAGGTTGCGATAAGCCACTTTTTGTGGCTTAGCGCCACCTTGTAAATATCTTCACATGCAGCACTTTGCGTGGAAGGGTTGTGCAATTGGTGTTGCTGTGGGCGTGCCACAGCTACACCCATTGCATTTTGACGCTGCCTCAGATTTACGAGATTTCGTAAACCTGAGGCAGCGCCAAAATCTAACGCTGACGTTAGCAGGGCGCAACAAGGAGAAATGCTTTCATTTCTTCTCATTTTTTGCTCTTTTTATGTGTGCTGCATTCTGCAAAGAGCAAATAGCTATTTAGGATTGTTTTTGTGGAGGAAGGTGTTCCTTGCTGAATAAAAACTATCACCCCCTCAACGCAGCAAACCTTGCACAATGGTGCAAGGGTTGCTGCGTTGGCACACAGCAGCAATTATAGCTCCATCACAGGGGAAAACACAGGGGTGCACTGTATTCTTTTGAATATGGCGCATCTCTGCGTTTTGAAAATGATGGTGTGAGACGCTGCCAAATTTGGCGCTGCGCAACGCACCATCATTTTTTGTTAAATGTGGCCCCAGGTGCGAGAAGGGTCTAGTCAAACTCCCTAGATCTGGTCATATTGTTTTATAAATTATTAAATTAAAAAAATGTTTTCTCCAAATCAGATAGCAGATCAGTCAAAATTAGGTGTGCGCGATGGTTCTCGCACAACTTTATGATTTAAAAAAAAACTTTGTGGCATATTTACAAGTCCCTAGTGCGGCCTTAGTGTCATTTGTTAATGCTAACGCAGCGCTAACCAGTCCCCCACCCTGTGCCACATTTACAAAGTGGCGCAATGCAAGCATAGCGCCACTTTGAAATGCCTTGCACCACATTATACCTGCACCAGATTTAATGTACGCAAGGGGAGGTGTTCCCCTGCAGGGAGACCCCAAAAAATGGCACAGTGAAATCTACAAGATTTCACTGCGCCATTCTAGTGTCATTTTTAATGCCTGCCCAGGGCAGGCGTTAAAGTGACGCTAGTGCATTAGCCTATGGGCCTCCCTGTGCTTTGCTGGACTAGTGCCAACATTGTTGCTGCCAGTCCAGCAAAGTGCCACAATAGCGTCAAATAATTTGATGCTATTTTCCTTTGGAAATACAGCTATACCATGGTGATGTTAGTGGGGCACAGGGTGATGCAAGGACACTGGCGTTGATGTGCCAGTTCCTTGTACATATTCCCATTTGTACACTTTGACAGGAGAGAATTTAGTAAAGGAAAAAACAGCTTAAGTGGTCCTCACTTTGTGACCCATTGGGAATCACAAAAATCACTGGGATGGTGGCCTACTGGTGTCAGCAGACCACCATGTCTGTGACTGCTTTTATGTGAAGGATAGCGGGATGCATTTGAAAAAGAAATTGAAATCTTTTTAATTTCTTAAAAAATGCTTTTAGGAACATTCATAAAGGGCAAGGGATCCCTTGGGGACCTCTTCCCATTTGTGAAGGGTTTACCACCAATTTGAAATTGATTGTAATATGCAGTTGTTTTGTGACCACATTTCATTCACAAAACATTCACACATACCACTTTGATTCTCTATTAGGAAGGGGCGCCCTCAACATGCCCCTTCTTAATACCCATTCGCAAAACTCAAATTTGGGCTTTGTACATCCTGAAAAGCATTTTGGGCAGAATCGCAAAAATGCTTCGTACATGTGTCCCTTATCCACCACCCAAGCCATAGTCTCATACAGGGGACTGTAACTGCCTTACTCCATAAAAGGTTTTTTGCCGTCCACCTGCCTGACCCCTGCTGTTTCCTGCATCCTTCCCTCACATTGTCTACTCTCAGGATTAGCCTCCTTTCACTGCATCTTTTACATGCTGATACATGTTGATACTTTGAAGGGTTTAAGACACACTTTCCTACTAGAGGATACCACAGGATACACCACCCACAGGACGTTATCCAAGAAATTATCACCGAAGGTACACTGACTGAGATTAATTTTGGTTCTGGTGAAGTCAGAAATATTTACCTGCCTTTCCTCGCCCCAATCAACAGGCTACTTTTTCAGATTATTTAAATGTTAACACAATTAGCCATTCTATTTTTCAAAGCTAAGGACACATGTAAAGTTTGTCTGTTTTATCTTTGATAATTAAGCTGTTAGACCTTGCCTTGGTGAGACATGACACCAGGCTCTCCTATTGTAAAACTTAGAACTGTAATGTCAAACATAGGCTTGTTATGAATTTACAACCTTGAAGTGTAACTTGAAGTGTAGAAGTGCTGCTTCTAAGCATGGTTTGTGTTAATTTGGGGCACCTACAGAAAAGGCAGGTATGTCAAATAATTAAAATCAAATGGTTACTATATTTTAATGAAAGTCATGTGCAGGGAGGTGCTGCATAGCAGCCCCTAAGTGCCCGCTGGTCAGAAATACCAGCAATTTAGACTGAAATCAGGGTGAATGAAGATGAAATTCCTACATGTTGTGTACTAAGGTCTTAGAAGAATCAGTTGACATGTAGCGGACGTGATCAAGGATGCCTTCACATTTCAAAATTAAACATACCCTTGACATTCCTATCTTCTTTCAAGCCAAAGTTAGAAAAATACGGTATCTGATGTTGCCCAGGTTTACCAAATGTAACCTTGGTGCAACCTCACAATCAACATGACATTTATATCCTACTTCACCACTTCACTTTCAACAATTAAGTGGGTACAGCTTGCTTGTTTTAGTTTTGAAAATTATTCAACTACAAGACACAACAACAGCAGGCTTATTTAATGTTCAATTTAAGGCTATGATGGCAAACTCTGCATGAACATCCTTGAGGTTTGGCTTACAGTGGCCATGGTCGCTTCTGAGAAGGGCTTGTGTGCTCTTGTAGCACTTACAGAAAAGTCAGATATGCAAAATAATTCAGTTAGGCCAGCATGGGAAACCAAGCTCCATCCACAAAGAGACATTTGCCACCTAAAAAATTCACTAGGCGGGACAGAATTTAAGTAATTTCAAAGATTTTTTTTGCCAAAGAAGTTTTGCAAGTTTCCCATTTTACATAATTTCTCAAGGTACACAGGTTGGAAGGTTTGCCTGTGTTCATGCTAATAAAACCACAGCAAGCTAAACATGACCCACTTAGAGTGACTCAAGCTGCTTCTATATTTGCGTTGTAGTGGTAAAGACGTGCAGTATCTTTTGCTATGAGTTAACATTTTAGAGAGCCTTTCCATACACTATGTCATGACAGTGTAACTGAATGCCAAGGCCCTCATTCCGAGAGTTTCAAACATCTTGATTAGAGCAGAAACAGGAAATTTCCATCTGAATCAAGATGTATGTCTGATTTTCTGCGGACGCAATCCACCTGATAAAACCTGATGGAATATTTTGGCTGTAAAAAGCCCTGGAATGAGGGGAAAATGCTGCAGAGACACCAGCAGCCTACTTGCCTCAGTCTCACAATATATGAAGATGTGTGAGAGAAACTAAATTTTTAATTTGGGATGGAAGGACTTCACTAACTTAATAAGACAATAAATACCTTGCTAGGCAGCAAAAAAGTTCACTGAGAAGAATCACAGAGAAAACTTTGCTGAACACTGTGATAACAATGACGCAAGCAGCAAGCTTTTCCTCAAAGAAATGTTTGATAGGTTAGAGTAGTAACAAACAATAGTAACGTCAGGAAACTACAGAATAAGATACAATTCTCCAAATAACAAAGAAAAACCTACAAAATGTTTATAACCAAAATAACACAATAATGCAAAAAATGTACTAAGGGAACAATAGTTCTGAATTGTTTGAGGTTTTAAGTCAATAAAGTCCATCATAGCAATGGTGTGGTAAAAGTTCATTTTAGTCTATGTGTAATAACAAATGTAGTCAAAGTAGGCCATTCTTACACCAAATACAAAAACAAGATATATTAGCTAGTAAGAGGATCTGCCTCACGGAAGCCGGTAGGACAAGGGCAGATTCAGTTACCTTACATTTTGTTATACTGCAATGTTTTCAACTTTCTTAACACTCTTCTGGGAAACTCCAGTAACAGTGCCAAGGGTGAGACAGACCTCCCTGCCCTGGATTCATACAACCGAGCAAAGCCTCAATTTCTTCAATGTGCTAGAAAATTACTTTTGGTCTCTTGCACAGCTCCTAGGCTCCAGTGAAGCCCCCTAAGGTTGAGTCCCTCCCAATCCAGGGCCCTGTAAAGTCCTCTCTTAAATGAGCTGTTGGCCCTCCCATGAAAGGTGGGGTCATTCTTCACCCTTTTGTGACCTTGAGGTAGTACAAAGGTCAGCCAAGTGACCTAGGGGCAGTTTCAGCCACAGGTTTCAATTGGGGAGGAGGATGAACCTATAATCACTTCACAGGCAAGTCCGGACAGAATACCATCATGTTCAGAAAAGTTCTGATGAGCTGGTGGTGATGTGACATTTTTATTCTGTACACTGCTCAGTGCTGGTGCCATTTCCTGACCCGATCCCTGAACACGTTCATGAGCTTTTATTACCTCCACTCACCCTGGTGCATTAAAATCATGTCCACCCCCTTTGACTGTGTTAGAACAAGTTTTCTCCTCTACTGGGAGCAGAGACCAATGTCTAAGGGGAATCCGTGCTGCTAAATGTTTTTCCAACCTAACCCTCTTCCCTACATAACCTGTGCTTAATTTGACCCAGTGGTTGCATTTGGGGCCCACAGACACTAATTTCTGGGCACCAGCACTTCTTTTTCCTCATCAGACTTTGACCTCAAACAAGAGAGGGAAACACTGAAAAGGGAGAAAGATGGAGGAAAAGCAAAACAGAAATAAAGTAACAAAGAGAGAAAACATGAACAAAGAGAAAATTTATGAGTGAGTATGATCGGCGATGTGTTTCCGGTCATGGATTGAAGATGCATGAGAGGGAACTAAGACTACTCATCCTTGGTATTCAGCACCACGACCTTTTGCAGTGCAAGCATCAACTTCAGAGCAAAAAGTTTGGGCACTGACACTTATTATTTTACAAATTAGTCACTGCACATAACTACATCAAATTCCACACTTAAGAATCAGTCCTCAGTTCCTGTCCATTCTCAACTGCCACATTGCTCATAAGTGGCCGGTGATTAATCTTCTGCATTCTGCCTGCCCTCAGATGGGTTTCCATTGTTTTACTGACTACGAAGATTTTCATGCCTCCTGAGAATGGGCCTGATTTGGAGTTTGGCAGACTGTTTTCTCCACCACAAACGTGACGAGCATCCTGTCCACCACATTGCGATTCCCGTAGGATATAATGGGACTGCAATATGTCAGATGGGTTATCCATCACGTTTGTTATGGAGTATTCCCATCCACCAAGATCTAAATCAGGCCCTTAATCACTGTCAAGGGGAAGCCGAGTGAATTTGAATTAGTTACTGCTGGAGCCTTTGGCCGGCACAAATTATGATTTAAAGAAAAGTGATTGGCCATGGGTTGTAGAGGTGTCAGGGATCCCGTGCAGGCAGATGCAGTGTGTGACCCTTGTTCTCCCCTAGCCGGGGCACCCTGGGCAGATAAGACAAACTGTTCTGCACTTTATATCTGGCGCACAACGAATGCATCTTCCTATGGCCTGATTTTCTGTGCCCCATCTGTAATACAGGATCACCACTGGGGCAAACACTTTACCAGCACTTAATTTGAGCCTGTGGTTTCCGTTGTGGGGCACTGGAACTTGTTTTTGAGGGCCGGCACTTATTTTTCTGCATCCAGCATTTACTGTGAGCAAAAGCCTCATATGGGAAAGACGGAATAAGAGAAAAACGAAAAAGCTTCACAAAGGGAGAAAGCAGAGAGCTGCAAGAGTGAGATGAAGGGACAGGAAGTGGCTGTAAATAGATTAAAGAGGCCTGAGATAGCTTCAGGATTAAGCTGCCTCAGTATTCTGTGCTCACACATTTAATTGTAACAGCCGCAAGTTTTTAGAGGAGAGCTTTGGGAACCGGCAGGTTTTTGTAAGCACCAGTGCTTTAAATGGAAAAATAGAAGTGCAGGTACTCTGTACCAGAGTACCTGCTTGTTTCTGAGAAGTGCCGGTACTCTCCAATTAAAAGTATTACGTTTTTCTTGAGATGTGCCGGTACTCTCCCTCTCAAAATAAAAAAGTGCCGGTACTCAGTACCGGAGAGTACCGGCCCATTTAAAGCACTGGTAAGCACTGTACTTTCCCTCACTTGAAAGGGGTCATGTCGTGACATAAACCATATTACAGCAGGGGCAGAACATGAGCCTATGACCGCTTCTGTAGAAGCAAAGAATGGATGCACATTTTGGTAGTACAGCTCCAGGACTGCCTTCGAAAGGATTTCAGAAACTGCTCTCAGTTGGAGGTGTTCGGACATTTTATTCCCCATGAAAAACTGAGGATTCAAAAAGACTGTCACCCACCACGCGAGGTACTGATTCCTCCGCACGTGGTTACCTGCACAGGTGGAACCCCAGTACACAAAGTGAAATAGCCACTTCAGAACTTGGAAGAAATCTGACTCAGATCTTACAGCAGCACAAACAGCACTATGTGCCATTGGACAAGAGATGCCCTTTCATAATAAGGCCCCCAGAGTGAACACCAGTCACGATGCAGAGCTTTGATAGTTTCAGTCCCTTTCTGATTTTCAGGCCATCCATTTTTTCTACTATTTATTACATTCTGTTTTATGCTGCTACAGAAACAGCAGTGATAACTGCATTAGGGGAAACTAATGTAATGTGAGAAAGTGCTGCGATTAATTTAACAAAGAGGTCTCGTTCTCCAGACAGCACAAATCATTTCCCGTACACTAGTGTTATATTTAATGCGCAACTGCATATAAAACAGGGTTTTAACAATGCTGCACCACTGATAGAATATTTACCGTGTCAAAACAGAACTGATTATTGGAGTAATGCAAGGCTAATTGAGGATTTTTGCATTTAAATGTGGCTTTCACACGACCTGTTTAATATGTTTAAGATGCGTTTGCCCTGGGACCGGAACTCCAGATAGTTAAACTGAAATGAATGAAGATGTTAATGATGCCCGACACAGTTCGTTTATAATATGGAAACCAATACCTCTTCCAAGTCAGAAGTGCCGCCATCTTGAGTTCATTTACGCCGCACTCCCTGATTGGGCATGAAGGAGTGTTCGATTGCTTGTGATTCGATAGGAAGTTAATTTTACTTTAGTCAGCTCAATGTATCATTAACGTCATCTTAGTTTATAGATTGTTTCCAGTGAAAGCATTCTCTTTCAGTATCAGAAACGCACACCAACATTCCTTTTTATACATATTTTTAAACGGTGCCCTGAAATTAGTCCCAACACCCACGCAGGTAACATTTGATGCGATTGTGGCTGATGTACCCCTGTGTGTAAGAGTTACTGGGGTGCCGCTATTAATGCTTCAACAGGTGCCTTGGCACTGTGGCCCATAGACCCGACTGCCCCCCGGAACCCTCTTTATTGCTATATTGTACTACTTTACTGCACAGCAGACTGGGGGCCTATTTTTGTGCTTGCACTACGGCTCATAGCACCCTTGGTTCGTCAGTGTAGAGTTTTCTAGTGCTTGGCTTGTGGTTATACAGCGCATTTAAAATCGATCACCCGTCATGCCAAGCTTTTAATTCGCTGACAGGAAAAGCTAAGGGCCACAGAAACGCTACCAAAACGCCCACATCAAGTAACAGGGGAAGAATAAGATGGGATCAGGCACTGTTTGAATTCATTGGCAACCCAATTAACAAAACTTTGGATTTAGCATTTTTGTCACTGCATGACTCCCAACACAATTTACAACTCCATTAGTCTAATTTTGACAATATATCTGAAAAATTCTCTCAACCAATTGTTCTTCGCCTGACTTCCAGACTTAAACATCATCCTTGGCTTGATAAAGACTGCAAACTTGCAAAGCAATCATCACTCGTGGGTTTAAAAATAGTGACAGAGGAGTGATAGAGAAGCAGTTATAGATTATAGAGCAAAGTCCAAGGGATTGGAGTAAAATAAAATGTCATGGGACTGTTTTAAAAGGCAAGACCACAAGAAAGTTACCAATTCAAAGGACGCACAAACTTTCTGGTACATCACTGCCCATATCAGAAAACATCATTCAGCAAAACCTGAAGCTCCCATCTCTGAATATTATTGGTTGCCTCATTTCACAGGGTTGTATTCCGATGATTTATCCTCCCAAGAGAACGGGCCCGTAATAGCTGAGTCTTTTAAACAAAATGAATATTTGGCTCCCATCAATAGACACATGAGGGACACGGCTCCAGGTCTCAACAAATGTGCAGCTGAACTATACAAATCAGATGCAATCATGGGGGGTCATCGTATGTTACCCCCCTGTTATGGAAATCTCTTCAGGTGGTGTGCATTCCTCTGGGCCTATTAAACATCTTCATTCATTTGGACGACAGGAATTCAACTACTGTTAGATGGGGAACCAGAGGGAAAATGCACAACTCTTCCCAGTGAACAAAGGCCTCCAAGAAGGCTGTCCCCTATTCTCCCTCATCTTTACCTTGAAGAAAAATTAAGTGGTCGAGGTGGTCACCTAGTGCATTAATGAAGCTCTCATCCTTGGTGGAGTAAAGATTGAAACGTTATTGTTCGTGGATTGTAGTCATTCGGTTTCTAAATTCCCTCTGGGTCTATAGTACATTTTAAATACATTTGCTGATTTCTGTAATAGAGATGGGTTAATAACTAATGCTGATACTTTGAAATTAATCACGTGTCAACCACACTAAGTTTATCCTAAATATCTCCAGGCCGGAATAGGTGGATGTCTTCCCCTGTTTAGGGGTAAACCTGTCATCTAGCATTTCTTGGAAGTCACAGGTCTCCAGGAAGAGGATATACGTAAACCACCATGTCAAATAACCTCTCAATATGGAGCCGAACTCTGGGGCCACTCATACATGGCAGATCTGACTAGATTTGAGAAAGGTTCTTAAAAAGTCTCCTGAGACTTCCATCTTCCATCTGGTTCTCCAACACTGCCTTTATAACTAGATTTGGAGATAAAATATCATCTCTTGTGCTAAACTAAAACCCAGCACGTACAGGACAGTCTCTAGAACACACCAGTATGCACCCACCTGCACTGTGGTTTAGTTATGTTAGGAAAATCCTGGGGCACATTGGTCTCCCACATTTTTGAGACCACCCTGATATCAATCAATCAAACCATTTTATAGAGCGCGCTACTCACCTGTCAGGGTCTCAAGGCGCTTGTTGGGGAGGGGAGTGGAGGTGGGTTACTGTTCGAACAGCCATGTCTTGAGGTTTTTTCTGAAGAGCAGGAGGTCTTTGGTTTTGCGGAGGTTGATGGGGAGGTAGTTCCAGGTTTTGGGGGCAAGGTAGGAGAAGGCCTGCCTCCTGTGGTGGTTTGATGGATGCGGGGGACTGTAGCTAGTGCGAGGTCGGCTGATCAGAGGTTGCAGGTGGGAGTGTGGAAGTTCACTCTTTCGTTGAGGTAGGTCAGGCCGGTGTTGTGGAGGGATTTGTGTGCGTGGAGGATGATCTTGAAAGTGATTCTCTTGTCTATGGGGAGCCAGTGAAGGGATTTGAGGTTTGGTGAGATTCGTTCGTGGCGGGGGAGGCCAAGGACGAGGCGTGCGGCTGTGTTCTGGATTCTCTGGAGTTTGCGTTTGAGTTTGAATGTGGTGCCGGCGTAGAGGGCATTACCGTAGTCTAGTCTGCTGCTGATGAGTGCATGGGTGACTGTCTTCCTGGTCTCTGGGGGAATCCATTTGAAGGATTTTTTTAGAGTGCGGAGTGTGTGGAAGCAGGAGGAGGTTAGTGCATTGATTTGCTGTGTCATGGAGAGGGAGGGGTCCAGGATGATGCTGAGGTTGCGTGCGTGATTTGCGGGGGTGGGAGAGGGGCCTATGGCGGTGGGCCACCAGGAGTCGTCCCATATGGTTTTGTTGGGGCCGCAGATGATGATCTCGGTTTTGTTGGAGTTAAGCTTGAGGTGGTTAATTGTCATCCAGTTGGCGGTGTCGAGGAAAGCAGCTTGTAGGTTGGCTTTGGCGGTGGTGGGGTTGCGGGTGAGGGAGAGGATGAGTTGGGTGTCATCTGCGTAGGAGAGGATAGTGATTCTGTGTGGTCAGAGGATGTTGGCTAGGGGGATCATGTAAATGTTGAAGAGTGTGGGGCTGAGGGAGGACCCTTGGGGGACTCCGCAGATGATCTTGGTAGCGGTGGAGTGGAAAGGTGGAAGGCGGACTCTCTGGGTCCGGTCGGTAAGGAAGGAGGTGAGCCAGTCAAAGGCTTTGTGGCGAATTCCTATGTTGTGGAGGCGTGTGCGGAGTGTGTGGTGGCAGACAGTGTCAAAGGCTGCAGAGAGGTCTTGGAGGATGAGTGCGACGGTCTCGCCTTTGTCGACTGTAGTCCTGATGTCGTCAGTGCATGCGATGAGGGCGGTTTCCGTGCTGTGGCTCTTGCGGAACCCGGATTGTGAGGGGTCAAGAGTGCTGTTTTCTTCGAGGAAGTGGGATAGGCGGGCGTTGACTAGTTTCTTGGCAACCTTGGTGGGGAAAGGAAGGAGGGAGATGGGGCGATAGTTGGAGAGGATCTCCAGGTCGACGTAGTTTTTTTTTTAGGAGCGCAGTGATTTGAGCGTGCTTCCAGGGGTCAGGGTAGGTGGCGGAGTCGAAAGAGGAGTTGATTATGTTGCGGAGGATGAGGGCGATGGTTGTGCTGGCTTTGTTGTAGATGCTATGTGGACAGGGGTCGGAGGGGGATCTGGAGTGGATGGAGTTCATGTTTTTTTCGGTTTCTTCGTGTGTGGTGGGGCCCAGGTGGTGAGTGTGGTAGGGGGGTCATGAGTGGGGGTTGAGTTGGGTGATTGAGGGGTGTGTGTGGTGGGTGTGTGTGGTATGAAGCTGTTGTGGATTTCCAGGATTTTGTGGTGGAAGTGGCTGGAGAGGGCGTCACATAGGGGCTGTGTATGTGGGGTCTATGATGCTTGCTTTGGGTTTGGCTAGCTCTTTAATGATGGTGAAGAGTTCTTTGCTGTTTAGAGAGTTGTTGTCAAGGCGTGTCTTGTAGTGATCTCTTTTGGCGGTGCGTATGAGTTGGTGATGGGTGTGAATGGTAGCTTTGAGGGTGGAGAGGTTGTTTGTAGAGGGTTCTTGTCACCATATTTTCTCCACTTGGCGGCATTTGCCGCGGCTGCCATAAATGGGGAGGAGGGAGGGAGTGGCAGCTGGGAGGAGGGAGGGCTGGGCAAATGGGAAGGCTGGGTGGGGGTGGCCGCAGGGGATGGCAGCGGCGGGAAAACAAAAGGGAAAATGGCGGTGAGGAGGAGGGGGGAAGCGGGAGGGGCTGCAGCGGCAGGAGAAATACTAAAAAGGTGAAACGGACGGTGAGAAAGTGGGGGGAGGGGGAAGGGGCCGCAGGGACGCAGCGGTAGGGGAAATACTAAAAAGGTGAAACGGACAGTGAAAAAGGAGGGGGAGGTGGGAGGGGCCGCGGGGACACAGTGGCAGGGGAAATACTAAAAAGATGAAACGGACGGAGAAGGAGGTGGCGCGGGGCGACGGCGCGAGGATACAATCATGGGGTCATGGGATACACTGCTCCAGACGTAAAGTCAGGTTCCCAGTTGTTGTAAGAGGTTAGGCAGCTGTTTAATGTGCTTTTTTTAGACAATTGTGTCCCTAAAATGAATCCCTTTAGAACACACAACTCCAGCCTGCACTGAAACTCTGCATTTTAAATTCAGGATGGCCATTTGGCCATCTAATTATTTTATCTCCAAATGGGTCTTTTCTTCCGCTCCCAATTTCCTTGCTCTCCTTTTTGCAATGGTTCTATTGAAAATGAAACACACGTATTCTTTTGTCCAACGTATATTGCTCCAAGACGCACATAGTACTACCCCTACTAAGGACCATAGGTGTCCAAAACTTGGAATCTGCTCTAGAGACAGTGACATTTTCCAAGCTAAGTGAAATGATGGCTGCTGTAGCTAGTTACCTTTTCAGTGCTTGGCTCTCTTGATGACTGTTATTGTATTATGATTTAATTGCTTTGTGTATTTATTATGGTCCCTGTTTTATTTTAATGTGCTTTATGGGGTGCACCTAAAATAAAGAGAATGTTGATTGATTGACTGATTGATTGATTAATAAATAGATGGTGTTCGTCTCTTTGGCCAGCCAGGGTGAGCCAAGAGTACCCACTCTCCTAAAAGCACAGATACCAAGCAGTTCCCCCACCAGTGAGTGTACAATTTAATTTTTTGTTGTTTCTTTGTAAGTCACCTATTTGTTATCAGTTTAGCTCAAAATGTATACATGATGGAATGTGGAACTACAAACCTTTCACAAGTTGTATTCGTCATATATTTAAGTACAGCCTCAAATTCATCAGTTTGGTCACAGACTTACATTTATTTCTTGCCCACAAAAACATTGTCACTTCATCTGCTCCTCAGCTGCCGCTCCATGCAGGCCCAAATTTTAGGACCACTCCTTACCTTAAGAAGGTCCTACATCACCAAAATCAAAAAATGGGGTTACATGTGCACCCTTAGAAGGGGAAATTGATGCAACACTGCACTGGATTGATCTTGCATACATCTGCACTGTTTTCTAATGGTTTGTGCCTATCAATGTCATCCATTCTGCTTTACAAAGAGCAATCAGTGTGTGCATTGTTCTAATTATTCTACTGTTGCTAAGTTTATATTAGAACATTGGAACGTTGGCAGCTCCATTGAAAACAATGGAGTGCTGCGGGCTTTTACTGGCCGGTAAAAGCCCGCAGCGCCAACATTCCAATGTTCGCTTTGTTCACAGCAAGAGCTGTGAACAAAGCCTCACGGAGCCCGAGGGGATTTTAATCCCCTCGGGTTCCATGAGCAATTTGTTTTTTTTAATAGAACATTCTGCCCTGAGTGGCAGAATGTTCTAATAGCCTTAGAACCCGCAGTAGCGGGCTCTACCGGCTATTAAAGGCCCTTTCCCTTGTTAAATGCCCTCGCCTTCGGCTCGGGCATTTAACGCGGGAGCGGGCCTTTAATAGCCGGTAGAGCCCGCTACTGCGGGTTCTAAGGCTATAATATAGCCTTATTGCCTGCCCTAGTAGATTGCATGCTAGCCATTAAAGACCCGCTCCAGCATTAGAGGCCCACCCGAAGGTAGCCTTTAACAAGGGAGCAGGACTTTAATACCAGTATAGACCAGCTATGGAAGAATATAAGGCTATTAGAACCTTCTACCACTAGAGGAGCTTGAGGGGACTGAAATCAACAGCTGTGAACAAAAATAATGGGATGTTGGAGCTCCGGGGCTCTACCAGCCATTAGAAGCCCGAAGCACCTTGTTGTTTTCAATGGAGCTACAGACATTCCAATGATCTAATGTGTTATGTGTTGTCTCCTGAAATGCCCCCACTGCCAAAGGTAATATGCAGTTCCTACTTCTCCATAGGCACTTAAACATTCCTCACAAGCCCTGAACAAATTCCCCTAAAGGCATGACTTTTCTCCTATCCCCTTACCAAATGTGCATAGAACACCAGCCTGTTGCTGCCCTCTATATACACTGAGGAGGAAGGTGAGTCAAGACTCTTGGGCACCTATCATCTTTCATCATACCTGTTACACATAAAATTGTCATCAAAATTTCCATCAACAATGTAGTTCAAATGAACAAGTACACATTCGTGAATGTTGTTTAGAATAGTACTAAAGACACCCAGTCCTCCATCTTACTTTCTGCTAACTAACTAGATTTCTTTGTGGCTCTTGATTGATTACTTAAATTGTTATATAAGAATGGAAAAAAGAAAGGTTTGATGGTATTGTGATAAGAAATGTCCTATGGAATCTTTATGGAGCCTGCATGCAGTCTGGAAAGTTGGTTGCCAGGTTTGCTTGGAAGTAAGACAAGTGCTCCTGGATAAACTTCTCTTAAATACCCACAAATGTAACAAGGAGGTTGTTTTGCTTCAGTTGCCCATCAGCATATTTCATCTTAAATGCACCTACACAGAGGACACTGGAAAACTCCAAACAAATTTGGATTTGATGAATGCGATAAGGGATTTTGGTTTCAACTGCCACATGGATGTTTCAAATATATACTGCATATTCTATGTTTTGCGAGAAATTACTGAAGTTAAAGTTGATGATGTCCTAAGGCATCCCTTAAGGATAAACTTCAGGGTCATGTTTCTGATGCCACCAAAGGTAGACACCTGCTGTAGCATGTTCTTTCTCCGGATTATGACAGGGTTGGTGAATCTTTTGGCCCAGCATAAGGGTGTGCAGATGGGGACATCAAAATACACAACAAATCGATTTAGAATGACAGCATGACCAATGTAGCCTCACATGGAAGATTCTAGTCTGGGTAAAGTCCAAGGGTGTTTATTACAAATTAAGGTTCTGAGTAACATAATGATTCTCAAAACAAGACTATAAAGATATATGATCATGATAGGCTATCCAAACCTCCTAACGAACTAACATTAAAAAGACTAAACATTCAATGAACCCTACATTCTGTTAATCCTTTAGCTGTTAAATCCTACAATTTAGTAACCTGGGCAAGGGATAACCCTACAAATTAACACATCCCTGTCATTGGTGTGCTGGGTCAAGCACATATGGGCAAAAAGGCACAAAAAGGACAAAATTGAATTTGGAAAAAGAAAATCTAGGTAAACAAGTTACTAGCTAAGGCTGTCAAAAAGTAAATAAAACAGGAAAGCGTCACCATTTTGGAAGCTCAATCAAGATTCTTCTTCTCTGGGTCAGGAGAAAAGTCTCTAACTTTCTGCAAGACATTTCAAAGGAGCAGGTGTAGAGAGGACTATACCTCTCATAGTCCAAGGGGTTTAGCAAGATGGTTAGGATGGAGCAGACAGTGGCAATGGGGTCTCAATAAGGACTGCCCAAGAAAGAGAGCAAGGAGAGAATGTGAATGCCACAAATCTGACTGGGATATAGTCCATTAATGTTCATAGGGTATGATGATCCGTCCATCTATCACTCCACATGACACAGAAGTTGAAATCATCCAATGGAAATCGGACATGGGGCACAGACTGAAACTTGCTGAAAGTTTTCTTCACCAACATGTAGAAAACGCTCCATCTTGACTCATACGTGTGAATTGAAACAATCGTATACATAGTCTATTCTACAGTTCTTGAATGTACTGTGCTCAAGGTTAGGTTCCTAGGCTCACTATGTGTAAAAAAAAAATAGAACATCTAATACCAAGCTAATATTCTCATGAGAACAATGTCTGAGAAAAAGCACATGCTAACAAGAATGACTAAACATTTTCAGGAAGCAGGGCCTTGCAGGCCTCACTTAGGATAAGTAAAGTGAATTAAAACGGCACATTCAGTTATGCAAATAATACACATTTACCATTCAAAATAATTAATCCAACCTTAATAAGCCTTAATAGTCTCCATGTTACAATAATTTTAAAATGAAACAACTGTTAACACATTCATGAAATTATGGCACAGAGCTACAGACTTCGACTTTTCCATGTAACTTTTAAAATATGTCTTTCATAAAAATCATTATTGTTTTAGGGCAAACTCTTAACATGATAAACCGTAACATAGAAATTAATTAAGCTGTTAAACATAACGTTTTGTTTTAAGGCTATACCACATCACTTTGACTAATGACCTATAGTGAATGCACATTAATATCGCTTTAGGTGCGCCACTTTACAACAAAACCTTTAGTACTGTCATTAACAAAATACACGGATTGTCATCTATAGATGATCACTGTGACATTAGGGACAGTCCTAAAGTTTCTGCTACATCACACTTCTCCCTTCTGATCACCATCTTTTCTTGGACATATTGTTTGAGTTTATGCTTCAGAGCCTTCGGACCTCCATTTTCAGATAGGAATGTCTTTTTTTTTTCCACAACACTTCTGTAATGCTTCCTGATTCTACTATGAGGAATGGTTCACTAGCACTGGTCACAATGGAGTGGACTGTGATTTAAAGTGTATGTCGCTTCTTCGCTGTTTATTTAAGACTTGTTAAAACCATTTTTGATGGTGATTCATCAGAACGTTTTTTACCAGCAGGCCTTGATGTGGCCCCAGTGTCCAATAATGATACCCCAATGTTTTAATTGTATTATTAGCAAGACGAAAGAATCCTGGATGCAACGGAATCTAGCTCCAAAAAGCAAGTCAGATAAGTCAGATCGTATGAGTGAGCAACTGAAAACAGATAATAATCAACTATAAGTCCAGCTCACCATTTTATAACAGAAGATGATGTTAATGTCCAAAGTTCATTTTGAACTCAGGAACTGTTCAGCATGTTTCTTCTATTCACTCTGAAATTAATTTTTAAATTCTTGATTAAGAAAATGCTGTATTTATCCAAAATGGAGGCATAGATCAGCCTATTAATTCACATTAAACATTGCCGGTAAGATCTTATTGGATTAAATATGATGGTTACAGTAAATTGCCGTCTGGTACATATTCAGCAATTTAGTACATTTAACAAATGCTGACATTGTTACAAAACTGCCTGCCTGAAAAATGTATTCCATTATAATCATTTCAATTTTTCCCTTACAGTAGATGTAGGGATTAGGGGCCAGATGTAGGAAGGCTTTTGCGCCTCGCAAACGGCGAAAAATGCCGTTTGCGAGGCACAAAAGCCCTTACGCGAGGCAGAATCACATTTTGCGAGTCGGTACCGACTCGCAAAATGTGATTCCGACTCGCAAATAGGAAGGGGTGTTCCCTTCCTATTTGCAACCGCATCGTGATGTAGAGTTGATTTGTGACCGCGAAAGCGGTCGCAAATCAACTCGCAGTTACCATCCACTTGAAGTGGATGGTAACTCATTCGCAAACGAGAAGGGGTCCCCATGGGACCCCTTCCCCTTTGTGAATGCAAACAAAAATATTTTTTCAGAGCATGCCTACTCTGAAAAAACCGAAACAAATGGTTTCGGTTTTTTTTTCTGTTTGCAGCTCGTTTTCCTTTAAGGGCTGCAAAAAGAAAAAAGAAAAAACTGCTTTATTAAGAAAGTAGTCACGGACATGGTGGTCTGCTGTCCCCAGCAGGCCACCATCCCCGTGAGTGCCTAGACTCGCTATGGGGTCGCAAACTGCGACCCACCTCATGAATATTCATGAGGTGGGTCTTTGCGACCCCATAGTGAGTCGCAGAAGGTGTCTGAGACACCTTTCTGCATTTCCTTTTGCGAGTTGCAAATTGCGAGTCGCTGGGACTCGCAATTTGCAACTCGCAAAAGGAAACCTACCTACATCTGGCCCTAAATGATGCACTTTAGCGAGATGCTAATAAAACACTTCAATAGATTTAATAGAAGTCCTACTCAGTGTAGCACATTTGCATTCAACTCTTTAAGATCTGGATGCATCCTGATGATGGTCAGTTTTTTTTTCTATAAAAATTATGATACACAGGTCTGATTCTTTTATCTATCCAATATCCCTTTTAAGATAAGATTTATGAAGAGGTGGTTTCCCTTTACTGTTGTGGATGAAAGCCATCTCTAGTCTCGATCTGTCTTATGCTTCATAGGCATGAGCATACCAGGTGAACTATTCTAGGGAAGTATTAGTAAATCAGATATGCCCATCATGGATAGCCCAATAACCAATACAATTTAGACAGGGAGCTCTTGCACTTTAGCACTGGTCAGTAGTGGTGAAGTGTCCTGAGTCCTAAAGCCAGGAAAAACGAAATGCAGCACACAGTCAAAAACAGGAGGTCAGAGGCAACACGTTTGGGGATAACCCTGCAAAAAGGGCCATTTCCAACAGTGTTGTTATATCAGACTAATTATATTGGAACAAAATTTGTTGCATCACCTCTAAGGATTCTTCAAAAGAATCTGCCTGTTCCCCATATTTTACTTTCGGAATGTTCCTAAAGGCCTGCCTGACCCGAATGCATGACCTCCAAAAAGATATATATCCTTGGCAGAAAAAGAGCAAAATTTTAAATAAGACTGCATTCAAGTTGAAATACCCACATGAACTTTCACCTGTGAGTTAATGGCATGACGTGGGTGCTCCTTGTCCTCTTCATTCTGAGGTGAATGTGTATATTAAAAGCATGTTTCTAAAGCTCACCTCTAAAACTGGTCTGTTGTTTCGAGGAAGCAGACGGAAGGAGGAAGCAGACGGAAGTTGGAGACGCTGGGAGGAGTCTCGGGGTCTGCGGCGTGCACACGAGTTCCGTCGCTCATCGTCCCAACTGAAGGTCAGCGGCCCGGCAGGAGCTGGAGGCCAGGGGCCAGGGGAGAAGCTTTCAGAGAAGCCATCCGACCACGCCGCACTGAACTGAACTGCACCCGTGAAGTGACGCCCGCGGCGCTACAGTAGGACAAGGCTTATTTAAAGGAGAGTTTGAAAAGTGTGATATAATGTGTTTCCAGGAAACTTGGTTGTGCAACAAACCTGATCCAGTAGATGGTTTCATGAGACTCTTCATGGGAGCAACACGGCAAGGATTAGGCAGCCCATCAGGGGGCCTAATAACCTTAGCTTCAACAAGAATAGCGAATAAATTTATCGAAATAAAAATGTAGTTGGCTATTGGCAGGCCAGGTGGATCTCTATAATACAATTGTAGGTGCTAAACGGTTAATAATAATGAATGTATGTATACAACCGGGGAATATGTATGATTATGACATTCAGCAGGGTTTGTTTGAGGAAGATCTGGAATTATTAAGTATTGGTAAATCAGGATACTTGACCGTATGTTGGGAGATTTTAACCACAAACTTGATCCCAATAGTATTGACAAATTGTATAAGGAGCTACTGGTTGTTGCACAAATTCCAAATAGCATCTTCCCAAACGTAGAATGTTCTGGTGTGATTTGTCCATAGTAATAACCTTAGGATCCCTAGGTATGCTCTGTCTAAATGAACGTATGAAGAAGGATTGCCCAGCAAAACAGACTTTTTGAATAGGCAACCACATTTGCCCCATTGACTATGCTTTTGTAAATGCTTGGCCCATTGGAGAAGTGCAGGACTTTGAAGTTGAGCATATAGAGGGCAGTGATCATTGGCCACTTCGATTAACAATAAGGTCAATCGATATAAATCTGAGAGAAAAGGCACTGATAGCTCTAGTTGAGTACCCTCTATAAATAATGACCCGCCTTACAGAAAGTAGTTTAGAAGCACTCAATGACTTGATAGTCAATTATCCAAACCTTACAATGGAGGAAGATCCAAGAGATGTGTTTAAAGGTTATAAAAGGGGCATTGCGTTAATGGTGGACTGCCTAAAAACTAAATAAAAAAAAAAACAAGTGGGAAAGATGAAGGGAGAACCATATAAGATTAATAATAGTAAAGTATGGTTTAATTAGGAATGTAGGTGCAAAAAGCAAAAGATGCGAAGATTAGAAAGGGAATTTAGGAAAAGAACCACTATTGACACAGAAGTGCAGCTCTGTCAGGCAAAACAGAGTTATAAAACAATCATAAGACAGAAGAAACAGGAATATATTGGTAAAAATTGGGACACAATGATCAAATTGATAAGAACCAGAATATTAGGGGCTTCTGGCAGTTGGTAAGGGAGGGGAAAGTAACATAAACCATGCGGTGTTTGGTTGGAGAAGAGGATTGGTATAAATATCTGTCTACTGTATATGATGGTATCGATACTGAGGAAGGATATGGTGTCATGAGGAAGACGGGTGAGAATATGAGATTAGCTTTTACCCCACAAAAAATAAAATAAACTATTGTAGCACTTAAATTAACTAAAGCGGCTGGCCCATACAATCTCCCAGCTATAATAATAAAATAAAACATTGATTGGTGGACTACATTTTTCAATAATACGTTTTGTAAAATTCTTGATTACAGCCGTTTTCCAGAGAATTGGAAGGGTGCCATGATAAGACCGATCCATAAAAAGGAGGACCCAATACAACCAAAAAACTATTGGCTGATAAGTTTATTAGACGTAGATGAAAAGGTATTCACAAAGATATCGCTGGGGTTAATTAAAGAATGGGCAGAGGAAAATGATTTGATACCTGTAGAACAAGGAGGATTTAAGGAAGGGCACTCGACAATCGACCACTGCTTTAGTTTGTGGTCTTTAGCAAAAAAATCAATGGAAATGCGAGGAAGCCTGTTCTGCTGTTTTGTGGATTTTCGCGCCGCATTTGATGTGGTAGATAGGAAATCGCTATGGGACATGCTAAGACAGTTAGGGATTGATTTGGATTTATTATATCTCCTTCAGGGTCTGCACTCACAAAATTGAGCCCAAGTAATTTAAGACACGAGTGGCTCACAGTCAAAAAAGATCCCCATAAAGAACAGTTTGCACCAAGGTTGTGTGTTGGCACCAATATTATTTACATTATTTCTGTCAGATTTGCCCGGGTCGCTGCAAGAGTTTAAAGGCCTAAGCCCAAAAAAGGATGGCATACATGTTTCCTGCCTATTATATGCTGACCATTTAGTGATAATGGATATGACGGAGCTAGGTCTACAAAGGAAATTAGAGGTGTTCCACTCTTATTGCCACAGGAAAAAAATTGTAGTAAATTTTGAAAAAACTAAAATTATGTCTATAGGGAAAGTGAAGAGTGATTTTGCTTACCTGCTAGGAGGTGAAAAACTAGAGAAGGTAAAAAAATTATAAATATTTAGGCATGTGGTTTGACTCAGACTTGAGATGGAAAGATCATATTGAAGCCCTAAAAAATAAAGCTTTATCATCGGTTTGGGGATTGAAACAATTTAGTAGCAAACATGGGGGTCCTTCCCTCCAGCCGGTTATTTCTGCTTTTAATGGCATGGTATGTCCCCAGTTTCAATATGGGGTGGAAGTCCTAACACTCTCAGGGAAATTAAATTGGGAGACAGAAGAAAGCTTTTGCGTAAAGCGTATGCTAATGTTACCTCCGTCAAGTATATTACAAGCTATAAGAGCAGAATGCCAAATGACAGCATGGACTTACCAGGGACTGCAAGCAGCGCTGAAGTTTTGGTTAAGCGTAAGAGACGAGGGGATTTGTAAGATCGTGAGATTGTGTAAAAAAGAAATAACAACACGCAAATTGTATTGGGCGCTACAAGTGAGAGGACGGTTAGAGAAGATCTGCGTTCTCTTAGGCTTACCCAGTAATCAGTGGCGCGGTGCACAGATCCCGAAACAAAATTTACGAACAATAGTGATGGAAAGGGCAAGAGAAATAGATCTGAAGTATTTACAGTGTAAAATCTCAACTCAGGCTATGGTAGGGGGATGGAGGAACCCGGAAAATGTTCCCTATATTGAGTCTTTACCTAACCCAAGACTAAGGGACGCAGTGTTAAAATTCCAAATTGGGCTGAACCCAGGCTATATGGACCCTAAAGCAAAATCATTTGCTTACAACAGAAGTTCAGCACGCAACACCTACTTTTGGATTGTTATTGGTTTTTAGAGGTGCGTAAGAAGTTTTTAAAACCAGTTTTTAAGGAATATAATATTATTAATCGGGATCGATCGCTTAGCCTACTAATAGACATGAGATTTTTTAATGTAACTTGTGCGCTAGGCCAATTTCTAATAGGATTAAGAGGGGTCTTAACTGAACTTATAGTGCTGGGTATAACATAGGGAGTAAAGGCGAACGAAGAGTTTGAAATGGCACAAACAGATTGTTTAAAAAAAAAAAAATGTATTGGTTGATGGTAACATGGAAAATTTGCCATGTATTAAAGAGGCCTGAGGTAAAAGGTAGAGCACTTTAAATCGGAAATTGCACTTTATGTCATTGTAAGGATCGGAGTCCCATTAGAATTGTATGTGGGATAATTTGGTTAGCATGTAGTCTTTTAAAGAATTACCAGGAAATGAAATTGGTTGAATGTTGAAATAACTTAATGAATCATGCAAGTACAGTTTGTCAATAAGAATCAGAACTTTTGATACAAAGTTACACTGACCTTGGCCTTCACAAAGTCCACATCTGAGCTTGAGTATCCATGCTTATTCTACATATCTGATATTAGAGCGATGTGCATTTTTGGGCACCCACCATCAAGAAGAAACCAGGATAATTCAGAATTAAACATTTTCTAAGGACACATCACCTGTGTGCAAAACTTCACTACCCATTGGCAGGCCTCTTTGATACTGGTATGAGGGGACAGTATCAGGACTCATAGTGAAATTCAGGATTTCTTTCAACTGTTTTTATCTTGCCCATGGTAACACCTTCTGTACACACTGGACCAGCCTTCTATGCTCACTCTTCTGCAATTTATAATCCTGCTACCTCCTGGCTGTGGGCTGAATCCCACATCTCATCATATCAACTACTAAATAAATGTTACAATACAATTACTGAACATTTGCCATGACCAGGGGTGTCTAATGTTGGTCCAGAAGAGCTTCGACCACGCCAAATTTGAAGGACATCCTCATATGATTAAAACAAGTGCAATGGGCCTGAATTTCATGTGACCTACTCTTCCATTACTCTTGGTTTACTACTGGAATTTAACAGTAAGCTAGGAGAATTACAAAAGTAAGTTACACCTACTCCTAGTAAAATCTTTGTAAATTGTACCCAATTAATTTAAATGGAACTCACTTACATAGCCATTGGGTATCTTTAAAGTCTGGCAAAAATCCGGATCTGGAGACCCAGGACATACAGTGGACACCCCAGGCATATATCCAAGCTAATATCCACACTTATTCCTAGTGGGATGGGAAGCTGCATACAGCCAAGGCTGCAAGAAAATAAGCTGTTAGAGAGAAATCCTGATATGGCTCAACACATGAATGCAAATTGTTCAGTATCCTTTGTAGGAAAATAAATGTAAATCTACATTTTAAATTGTTTTTACTTTTTTAGTGTACCTTATTGTTGTGTATGCCTTTTCCTGTTACTACATTAGGCATTTGGCACAGGAAAATCAATTAAAACAACGAGTGTTAACTTGAAAGCAAATTGGGCTGTTTTGGAATTTTGATAGCCATTAGGTTTTTTTACTACTCCTTTGCTAACCATTCCACTTTTCAGATTTTAAATAAAAAGCACAATTGGGCTTTCTCTCAGCTCTCTTTGACAAATCATTTAAATTTAAATTAAAAATATGTTAATGTTCTTCATCTGGTATTCTGCCCCCCATTATGTTTTTTGCAAAAGCAATTTGTACAAAACTTAATAATAGATGAATCCGCATTGCTTGAGAAAGCTACTAATTCAGTTTTTATGTAATGCAATATTTGCATATCATTGAATTACACTCCCTTCTTTACAGAATAAAATTACGGCAGCTCGTGAGTGAATTGATGGGTAATCACCCAGGGGGCCTACCTTTCTACTCTCAGAATAATGCAGAAAACTCTTTTGTCACACTGCACATACTTGCAATAAAATTGCGTTTCATTCTCACATTTGGAGAGTACAGAAACCATGTTGCACTGTGACATGTTGGCCAACAGGCTGCTGACAAATAAGCCAAATGTGGTTATAAACTGAAAAATGAAAGCATATCAAACACAATTTTGAGGCACCAGTGCTCACAAAAGTGATTTATACTTGGTCTTTTGACTGCATAGCTAGGTGCCTTTACTGCTTTTGTTTTCTTCTGTTGTAACACATTGCTTTCCTTTTTTCCTTGCTTCTCTCTATTTACATCACTTTTATGGTGTGCAATTATCTCTCATAATAATAAGGTTGTCTCACCTTAGCTTTTTCTAGCAAATAAAAGTTACTCTTCATTTTTAAATAGTTTTATGCATTTATCTCCTGTGACACAGAACTATGGGCCTGATTTAATTATTGGCCAACGCGGCAGTCACCGTGGGCCTGGCGGAGAACTTCATGTCCACCAAGTCAAGACTACTCTGCTCACTAAGGGCCTGATTTAATTCTTGCACCCCTTAGCGGCCATCTAATGCCAGCATGTGTGTGCCGCATCTAAGATATGGCGCACCATGGCGGTAGTCAGGGAACAAAGTCAAGATTTTGATGCTAGTGCGGAGCTTTGCAGGATTAGCATCAAAAATGTTGACACTGATCCTGCAAAGCCCATGGAGGCCCATTGGAAAAATGGTGTGCCTCCTTTTAATGCCTGCTCTAAGCAAATGATGCAAAGAAATCTCTTAGATTTCTTTGCGCCATTTTTTCTCCCCCCTAATGGGAGAATGCTACCTTTGCAAACAATATGCCTGACGCAGGCATAATGTACCACAAAGGGTTACAAAGTGGTGCAATGTATGCATTGCACCACTGGGTAAATTTGGCGCAGCGATTTTGCCCTTGTTGGGCAACATTAGCATAGAAAAAACAATACTAATGTGGCACAAGAGGCGCTTGGGGCTCTTAAATCTGCCACAAAATTTATAAATGACTCCTTAGCAGTCAGTCCTGTATAAAGACATTGGCAGAAACCGCTGTCAATGCGGGCCTTATCAATGCATTTTACTCTTTGTTACAGGGCTGCATCAGAAGGCATTTTTTTTTTGCAAAGAAAAAAAGTAATGCCCCCTTAACCATGGGGAGCTTCTGCAATGGCGGGTGGATGGTTAAAATGTTTTAATTTTCCTTCCCACCAGGTTTTACCAAGTGGTAAGAAACATTAAAAAATGACTACATGTCTGCCCATCCAAGGGCTGTAATTTCTCTGACAGGGCCATTGGAGGCGGTTAATAACAGTGGAGACAGTCTCTGCCATGATAAACCCAAAGTTCCGTCCGCATCTAAATGCAGTGGGCAGACCGCTTTCTTGGAGGTGACGGTGAGTAGCAGTTGCAGCGGAGTATCCTTAATGCCAATAATTAAATTGGGCCTTATATAACATCGAAAAATGTTTTCTATTTATTTACAAATACTATATAACCTACTTCTGATGTATATATTTTTTGCATGTATTATCATTTTTGAGACTGAACTGAATTTTAAAGCAGTATATCTTATTCTTTGAAACCTCATAATTGATTGATTTTTTGGATTACGATTACATTTCAACCTTGAAAAAGTGGCCTAAGGTAGTGAAACAAAGTATTAAGTGCTTGTTATACGTTTGTACTGTTTTTATGGACCTTTGTTGTATTTTATTATGTCGTCCTTTTGTGGTCATAAGTTATAATTCTGTATTTTTCACCAGTGGACTCTAATTTTATTCTACTATGGACTTTACAGGAAACATATCCAATATCCTAATTAAAAACAAATCTGAAATTCAAAGAAGGGCCTAATGATTTTATGTTTTTTAAGTTCTACTGAACCTTTATTGTACCCTATTATGGACTTTTAGGCTAAAAATTATAATTTCCTTTCAGTGATGGTCATGGATTTTGCTGACTGCAAGTTTAAAATAAATAGTCTGGTTTGATTCACCTACTGATCACGTATGTGTTTCTGCATATTATTTCAAATTCATCATTACACCCATTCAGTTTACACTATTATGGGGATAAAGAGCAAGCAAAACATTGTCAGTATATGAATCTATAGTTTGTGTTAGTTGAAGAGAGTGAAGGACCAAAAAATGGTATTGCAAAGGAGTTATGTAATAAATGCATCATGAGTAGAAATTTTAATTGTTATGCCACTAACATCAACACACACAAAAACAATCATTAATTACATGCTTAATTGGTTAATATTCACTTGCATGATAACTTCAGAGAGCCTTGATGATGGTCATACCTGGGATTGGATTCGGATCAATTATATCGTTTAAAATGATTAAGGTCCACATTACAAGTTTGTTGAAATTCAGTGGATCTCGTTAGAGTGGAAATTTTATTAGTACATTAGTGCACAGAAGTCAGTACTAAGCACCTTTATATTCACATTTAAAGGCCTAACCAAGATGATTTAACATGTAATGTAAATTGTGCAAGTTTGAATTCTGGTGGACATTGTGGCTACCCATGTTGAACAGCGCGTTTACCATGGCTGACGTTGTGCCTAACTGTGATAATTAACTGTGATATAACCTGATTTATAACAACGTTCGACAATAATTAATCTTTAGAATGAATCATGATTAGAAAATAATTTTGATTTATGTTGATTTACATGAGTTATTAGTTTAAAGTTATACATGTGCAGAATAATAAATGTATGTCTGTCATACTTAATGTGATGTGTTAACAGAGATTGCTATTAATATTAAAATGCTTTTTATATTTTATAATATATTATTAATACGATATATTCATGAGTGTTCATAATTTGCTTGTTTTATTCATGCTTATAGTATTGCACTGTATTTCTTGTGTTAGCATAACTAGGCGTAAAGGTTCATATTTGCTGCAGTAATTAAAACGCTGAATAATTTTTCCCCTTTAACTTGAATTTTTCCATTAGGTTGTTTCACATGTTTAGTAAAGAGTCCTATTGTATTATGTGTAAGCTTTTGACCTTGTAACTGGTACATCGAGAACGCTGGAGAATTGGACATTAAGACAGACCCCATTGTTTAATCATCCGGTCTCATGAGAAAGGAGAAAAGTGTTGTGAGCCATGGGAAGAATTTGGAATGTATCAACTAATGTATAGAGTTACTAGTTACTGCCGGTTTCACATGGAAGGAGAGATGACTTCACACCTACCCTGAGAAAACGTAGAGATGCTGCAAACCTAATGCGCATTCTAAATTTCATTTTATGAACTATGGTTCTACACAGTGGACCAATCAAATTGCATTGGACATTTCTAGTTAGGCAGAGGCTTTTGAAACTTTTAGTCAGACTCCATTTGTTCCCCATACTGTTCCCCATTGTTTGCCCGCTCTCTTGATGCTTCTGCCAAGTCCCCTCTTGATGATCTATTGTTAAGTCCTTCAAGTATTTTTAAATTGCCCTTTAAATTTAATAGTTAATTTGTCCCCTGCATGTACCTGTAATGTAGCTCTTGTTCTGCATTTTTCTTGATGATGTTCCTGATGCAGTCTGCTGGATCTGAAATGTTCTGTTGCCGAATTGAACCTGAAAGCTGTTTCTAGGAAAGGTATAAAATTGCAATGTTATTTTTGCCCGTTCCTTATTTTAATTAGTTTAGCATACTGACACCTATTTTCTTTTGTGTTTTTTTTGGGTTAGTCTAACCTGACCCAGGATAGATGATTTTTCAAAATTATTTTTGTCTTCTTTTTCTTTTGTCCGCATGTGTTCGCCCATTTCCACACATGCTTGTCCTAATTTGTGATAGCAGTAGGGAGAATCCTCCTCCTAGAAACTGATTTGTTGGATTTTAAGAACCATCCCCCTAAAGACTGATATGTTGAGTTTTGATAACCATCCTCATAGAAATTGACATGTTGAGTTTGAATTTGAGCATTGATCAATATCTCCACATAACGATTTGAAATTTGTTTCTTTTACACAAATTATATCATTGCTTGTTTGTATGATTCTTTTGGAATGTCTAAGAGTATTGATGTTGAGTAAACTAAATTTGTTTTGCAAATTTGGTCAGGCTATGCTTTTCATTTATCTTTATAACTTGGTTTTATGTGCTATTTACATGACTTTTGCTTTCTTGTTGTAATAAAGATTTGAAACTTTTCATTAATTGGAGTTTTGTTTCCATGGCCAAATTGGTAATGGTGTTTAAATATGATGGTGCATTGATTGACATTTGATTGAGTGTTTGGTTTTACCACACTCTTCATTGGATCCAAAGATCCCATCGACCTCTTTGTGAACATTTTGAATTCCTGACCAGGAGCAGAAAACTCGCTCACAATCTTGGATGTTGTCCTCTTTGTAAAAATCATATCAGCAAATGAAGCATAGGGATTAAATATACTAATTAAAAATATTGGCCTGGTATATCTGTTTTTGGAGAAGAACTTCCCATTAAATATTGGCTAGCTGGGGCAAACAATGAATGTCAAGCAAGAATCTAGTTGTGAAGAACTAGCTCAGTTAAAAGGAAAAATATTACAAAGAAAATACCATTATAAATGTAGTTCAGTGCAGAACTTCATATAATAAAAGCTTAATTACCATGAATAACTACCAAATGGCATAACGGCTATTACCAGAACTGAAAAAGAAACTGAAAAAAATCGAATCAGGTAATAAAGAGAGATCATCCTGCAAGCCAAGAAAGAGTATCATTTTAAATGCATTCAATAGGCCATAGTTTCTTCCAGTAAATCTTATATAATTTACTCAGAGATGTAGAGACATTGAATAAAAAAGAACAGAATAAACCCATCTGTTTTCGGACACCGCCTAGCAAAAATAATAGAGTTTATGTCTCATAAAAGTGTAAATTCAGGCAAAATGTCTATGATGATTTGTGGAAAAAAATGAGGTGTCTAAGATGCCTGGGGCTCTTCTGTAAATAGGTGCAGTTGTTAAAACTAAAAATAGCACTACAGTTGGGTTTTAACTTTTAACCAGTAACTTACCTGAATTAGAAACGTTTGGTAGTGCCTGCCGACATTGTTCTGTGTCCTGTAGGTCAGATACCATCAAAGATAATCACAAGTACTATTTGTACTTGTATTTGCTCGCTGCAACCATGAACCAACTGCTCTCTTGAGGATGGACTCAGGCCCAACCCTCTAAAATAAGCATGGGGCCAGTATTTATTGAAAAGTTTACAATGGAACAGTTAGAGCTGGTTAGCCTCAGCTTCAGTGCCAAACTGATTTATTGGGTTAAAATTATTGAAATCATTATAACAAAACAATTAGGAACACTCATGGAAGAGAAGCTGTATCTTTGAGCCTGGCAATATTTCTTGCAACCTGGAAAAGGCACTGCAATGGCACTGATGGATGTTAAAGAACATCTACTGGGCAAAGGCCAAATTTTGGTAATTGTGATGTTGGATGAGCCCATTGCTTGGATATTATAGATTATGCCATCTCTTTGGAAATACCACAATCAATAGAGAAGATGACCAAACTGATGGGCAAATGGTTTAAATCCCGTTGTGATTATGACTATGCAAGCCATGAATGTATGAGATCAAGTGGTGTGGTGATTGATAGTATTGTGGGTGAAATGCAACTGGTCCTACAGCTCACTGGAAATTATATTGAAGTCTCTTCGGCCTTCTCAAACAAATAGAAAGTAATTAAACATGGATGGAGAAGAACTGGCTAAGACAAGCAAAACAGAGCTGATGCTCATAGGGTCTAATATGGTGTTAGGAAGTTGAGTCTTCTTAAGGAAATACACATTTTAGAAATTACTTACTATCCACGGTAAATTTCAGAGTAAAATATAATTAATCTAAGATCTCTAACTTTTATTTAATGTCACTTATAAAGCTCATTCCCCTCCCTTCCGAAGAAAAAAAGGCATCTCTAAACAGTTCCATAATTGGATTTGAGGCTGCACCATTGCAATGCTTTCTTTGTGGGCTTTCCAAAGGAGCTACAACAGAAGCTGCAGGAATCAGCCACTAAAATTGGACTACTCTTCATGTAGGCAACCTTTATTCAGTCTGTGGACATCTATATCTAAATTTCAAAGACATTTTTTAGGGTGTACAGAAGCAAGAAATCACTATTGTCACTGGATTGTGGCCCTATAAATCAGTCTTCTGACCAAAAAGCCTCTTTCAGAGCCACATGGTTAGCATTAAATAGAGCCACAATATGTAGTAATCTACCACTGCAGCTAGGAAAGGAAGGACACTTGCTAAGCCGTTAAAAAAATAGTAAACCTCTTGTTTCCTAGGCAAAGTTTAGGTTCCTGAACAGCTGTTCATTAAAAGGCCAGAATCTACATACCAGATGGTTTGAGTGGTACATAAATGCACATGCACATTCAAAATGCCATAATCAGATGGAAATTGGTAAGTATAACAATCTGGCTAGGAGGTTGGTGTAATTTGGGTTTTCATTTTGAGCAATAAAGATAAGGAAGTTTTCGATCAAGGTTATGGATCACTTACAGTTCCCTGGAGATGCTAATTTGCACAAAGGTGATATATAGCACTATGTTGCATACTGGAAAAAGGTGCTATATTGCTCCAGTTCTATCTTTTGAAGTCAATGACTTAATGATTCCTGGTATGAGGAACCATTGCTAATATTGAGTAGGCTTAGATCTCCTGGAGGTCTTCTCATAAATCTTTGTGAAAGATCATATTGAACCCATCAGTATTGCACTGCATCACTATTCACTGTTGAAACGCGTTCCATCTAAAGTTAAACTAATATATTTAGTCACTGCTGTCTGAAGGTACAATGCAGAACCTTGAAAACTTTCTTTTCAGAAACGTTTCAACATACTCTTGCTAAATTCTTGGTAGCCACACATTTGTTCTTTTCTAAATACTTACTTAAATCTAAGCAAATGTCCCAACCTGACCTCTCACAAAAGAAATGACAATAGATTCTAAACACGTTTTGGCTCTCTTCTGTCCCGTATTTCTTTGAAATCTCGAGGCTGGCAGTAAAACTGCTGCTGGCTGCCTTTCCCAAGCCTAACCACAAGGAGAAACATTTGCCATTGATCAGTGAGGAGCAAACACCCTTATGAGTGGCTGGAAATCAAAGATGGCTACCGTCAAGCTTGAAGCTTCTACCTGGTGTGTGAATCCCCATCCCGATCACCCACCAGGGCTCCATAATCACTGTGCATTTGATTGAATTTTCCTGTACGAAGCAGTTATGCTTACAATAACAGTTAAAAATCATGATCCTCTAATGATCTGACATGTCACATATTCTGGTGGAATGAAGCAGCACTTGTACTTCCGCCTGTACTTTTGACTTGACAGTTTCTTGAGACTCCGATCTCTTTATGGGTACATGTGGTATTGCCTATTTTGCTGGAAGAATACATAACACAGTTAAAATGTTGATTCCTAACCGTCATGAATAACAGCAGTAGAGTCAGTCTGTAATGTGAACCTGGCACTGGTCATCAGGCGGACTGCACTGACTGTCAATCAAAACATCTAGCTTTAGATGCAGAGGGGAGTAACATTGCAGGTGCAGATCAACCCATAGGTTTAGTAATGAGAGTGTAAAAATCAATGAGTAGCTGAACAAGATCTGCTGTAAGCTGCCACTTTTATAAAAATGAAATAATGTGCATTCATTTTACCCCGCACAATGCCAAGGATCAAAAGACAAATGGCAACAGTGACTTAATTTAACTGCACATCCCTCCAGTTCCTTCAAATTTGTGGTGCTCAAACACTGTAACACATCTGTTGCCACCATGTGTAAACTGGAACAAAATCAAAACCAGTTAATAACAGAAACAAAAAATAGTTGAGCACACAAAAACTCCATTCTTTTACATCAAATTATAATAGTAGTTTTAACCATCTGGGTCATTACATTGAATAAGTATATTAGATAGGAGAATTGGTAAAAGAGTCAAATGCAAAGATAGATGGGTGTATAACTTTCTTAGTTGTTATCATCTTTGAAAATGTTTATTTTTTGCAGAAAAGCATTATATAAATTATCACATCCATGATTTATAAAATGTCTTACATGATTTCTCAAAGTTTGGAAAGTAAATATCCATTCATATAGAATTCCATTCAACAGTAGAGCTCAGATATTCAATCTTTGTAGATTCTCAGCCAATGAATGTAAACTTCAGCCTGTATAATATTCAGCCAACATGTGTTTTGTCCCATTCCAGGACTTTATCAAGGTTTTTATTCTATTCATTAATGTATCTCAATTTCAGTAGAACCCAACACTTATAGTTTTCTCAAATTTGTTTTTCAATGTCCTAATTTGACACGACGTTGAGTTTCATGTTTACCCAAACAGGGGGTTTCAGACTCCAATAATGGTCTACATTATAAGTGCTTAGCTTGTGCACATCTGTGTTTCGTCTGATGCCCCACAAAAAGTACTCAGTACGTACGAACAAAAGCAATGCCAAGGACCAACCACCCTGGTAAGTTTCTAACTCCTTAGCAGAATCAAGCTTTATAAGTGCTTATAAAATTGTGTGAGATTCTAGACCAAGGGGGTCATTCAGCTCTATTAGGTGGTAAACCAGACTATCGGGACAGCAGATGATCTGGCCTACACTCCCCTAGCAGTGAGACTCCAGCCCTATGCTTTGATCACTGCCTTCCTTGCAGGGATTTCACTGCGTTCAGAACAACCAATATTTTGGCAGTTGATCTGAAGGCAGAACACTTTACTAAGCAGGTGGCATTTTGTGTTGAACCCAATCAGCAAAGTTAGTACAAAAAAAAAATCACCCAAAGAGGATATTTCAAAAAACATTCTGAATTACAGGGCCATTGTTTAATTTTCCATCCAGAATCACAGTGTCTGTTGTGGTTCTGGGCTAAAAACAAGCAGGGCAAATGTTGCTATGACGTACAGGCCCAGTGGGAGTCAAACCCCCAGATCAAGGGTTTCCACTGACAGACTCATGTGACACTCCGCCAGCGGACACTCTGTGGTTCCTTCACCTCTAAACCGGAATTGCGAGGTTGATAGGATGGGTGAACTGCCAATTTATCATGGTGGCAGAACTTCTTGAAATGATGCGTTATTGAATTTGAGATGTGAACTCTGAAGCTACCCAACTATAATGCACTTTCAGCTAGATTGCTAAATAATTATGAAAAATAGGTAAGAGCAGGAGGGAGCTGGCGGATGTCAACTTGCTGCCTTGGAGGTGTTTACAATAAGAGTTCCAGATTACCTGGATAAACAACTGTATGATTTCACAGTCATTGCAGGTGATTAGACTATGACGAGCACACAGATCACCATGAAACAATCCAGTGAGTGGGGGCTGACTGAAGGCACTGCAGCATACAGTGAGAAAGATGCAAGCATGAGCAAAACCAGAACAAAGAGGCCAGAACAAAATCGAAGAAAGGGCCACACCGAAATGGAGCCAAAGGAGAAAATGGGATAAGGATCAACTGACTGAACTCACACACCAGGCTTCACTAACCACTAACAAACAAAACCTGGTTGTTAGGATTCAACAGCATTACCCTTCTAGCAACCCCCAACGTTTTGCTTTCTCAAAACATCCATTTTGACCTCAGGTGAGACCTTGTCCTGATACATCTGCAGCTTGAACTACCATTTACATGTGCTGGATTAAAATGAAACTAAAGCACTTAGGCCCATATTTATACATATTTATACTTTTTGACGCACAACTGCGCCAACGCAGTTGTGCGTCAAAAATTTTACCGCCGGCTAACGCCATTCCAAAGCGCCATGCGGGCGCCTTATTTATTGAATGACGTTAGCCGGCGCTGCGGACTGGTGTGCGTCAAAAAAAATGACTCACACCAGGCAGGGCCGGCGTAGGGGAAAATTGAGGTTGGGCGTCAAAAAATGGGGCAAGTCAGGTCTGGGGCAAAATTCAGGCCTCAACCCGATTTGCGCCATTTTTTTTTACGCCCAACCCCCATTGAAATGACTCCTGTCTTAGCAAAGACAGGAGTCATGCCCCCTTGCCCAATGGCCATGCCCAGGGGACTTATGTCCCCTGGGCATGGTCATTGGGCATAGTGGCATGTAGGGGGGCCCAAATCAGGCCTCCCTATGCCACAAAATAAATTCGAAAAAAAATACTTACCCCAACTTACCTCTACTTCCCTGGGATGGGTCCCTCCATCCTTGGGTGTCCTCCTGGGGTGGGCAAGGGTGGCAGGGGGTGTCCCTGGGGGCATGGGAGGGCACCTCTGGGCTCCTTCTGAGCCCACAGGTCCCTTAACGCCTGCCCTGACCCAAGCGTTAAAAAACGGCGCCCATCAGGCTGGGCGCCGTTTTTTAATGCCTGCCCCCTCCTGTGCGTCAAAATTACGTCACAGTATAAATAAGGCGCACAGGCCTTAAAGTCATTTTTTGGAAGGGAACGCCTACCTTGCATATAATTAACGCAAGGCTGGTACCCCCTTCCAAAAAATGATGCACATGGTGGAACTTTGACGCCTGCGGGGTCGGACGTCAAAGTATAAATATGGGGCAGGGTTTGCGTCGATTGTGCGTCTAAAATTTTGAGGCACATTCGGCGCAAACAGAGTATAAATATGCCCCTTATTCTCTAAGTCTACTCAAGTAATTTTAAATTTAAAAAGACAATTATGTTGCGTTAACAAACCCTTGGTGTTGTTTGGACGTGTTTGGGTTATATTTCAGAGCTTCTGGAGTAGTAAGTTCATGAGGAGGGTGTTAAATATTCCTCTTAACTGTATGTTTACTTTGTTAATGAAATCAGCATATAACAGTATTTCCCATCGGACTGCTCTGTACCAGCATCTCCTATAAAGTATGTTATTAGTCTGTCTGCCTCATTATTGATGCACGATCCCTGGAATTCAAAATGCTGTTATGTTCTTTTCTGCTTAGAGATCTCTGGATTATTCCATTTTTTACAACTTTATATCCTTATGTTGGTGCCAAAACGTTTTATTGTGATTAGTAAACACATAACATCGTCTACTTCCAGTGGTCAGCGTGGGGCTTTAGTCTTCTGCCAAATATATGAAGAAAACCCCCTTTGAGCTCCCCCTTCTTCCCACCCACATCCCGGCTCTCCCCTATTTCACGCAGTGCGAGGGTTACTCCTCTCAGAATAGAGTCGCTCACTTAGTTAGAATTAACCTTCTCAGTGTTATGCCTCGTAAATGCCAGTGCAGGCCAGAGTTTTAGATAGTTCCTAGGGCTGTCTATCTATGAACAGCTTTAATTAGTCTTTGAGACCTGTAGTCCAGGACAAATCAAAGGACTCTAAAGTAGAGGCTGTTGCATCTCCCTGTAATGAATGTGGCCCAATCCCAATTAAGTTTTTGTTGTGTTCTGTAACTGTGGTGTACTAACGTGTTCTGTATATACTTGACCGGACATGCCCTAGCGGATACTCAAGTTTTATCATAGATACTACTACATACTTAGACTCTGATCTATTTACCTAGTTCCCTCTCCCACTTCTTTTTTGCTTCCCGTGGAGCTAGTTAGGACCAGATGAATCAAAGGGTTTTACCCATTCTGTGTCTATGGGAAAATGTGTTGTACATATGGCCCTAAGTGCTTTGTGCATAATTAAAAAATGTGCATAATGTAGAGATTGTGGCGGTGATTCTAACCCGCCCGCCATGCGGTTACCGCCAAATGACCGCACCGCGGTCACAAGACTGCGGCGGCCATTCTGGCTTTCCCGCTGTGCTGGCGGGCGACCGCCAAAAGGCCGCCCGCCAGCACAGCGGGAAAGACCCAGCAGCGATGAAGCCGGATCCGAATGGAGCTGGCGGAGTTGCTGGAGTGCGACGGGTGCAGTAGCACCCGTCGCGAATTTCAGTGTCTGCTAGGCAGACACTGAAATTCTTTTTGGGGCCCTCTTACGGGGGCCCCTGCAGTGCCCAATCCAGGCGCATCTAGGTAGCTGACCCAATTTGAGAAATAGCACATGAGTACCCAAACCCAAACCAATAAACATACAGGGGGTCATTCTAACCCTGGCGGTAAAAACCGCCAGGGCGAATGACCGCGGTAGCACCGCCAACAGGCTGGCGGTGCACCGCTGGGCATTCTGACCGCGGCGGTTCAGCCGCGGCCAGAAACGGAAAGTCGGCGGGGTACCGCCGACTTTCCGCTGCCCTGCAGAATCCTCCATGGCGGCGGAGCGCGCTCCGCCACCATGGGGATTCTGACACCCCCTACCCCCAGGGGCCCCGCGGCACCCCCTACCGCCATCCTGTTCCTGGCGGGAGACCCGCCAGGAACAGGATGGCGGTAGGGGGTGTCAGAATCCCCATGGCGGCGGAGCGCGCTCCGCCGCCATGGAGGATTCTGCAGGGCAGCGGAAAGTCGGCGGTACACCGCCGACTTTCCGTTTCTGGCCGCGGCTGAACCGCCGCGGTCAGAATGCCCAGCGGTGCACCGCCAGCCTGTTGGCGGTGCTACCGCGGTCATTCGCCCTGGCGGTTTTTACCGCCAGGGTTAGAATGACCCCCTGTATGTTTATTGGTTTGGGTTTGGGTACTCATGTGCTATTTCTCAAATTGGGTCAGCTACCTAGATGCGCCTGGATTCAGGTCAGGGTGAATGAGCCAATGGTTAGCTGGAAGACAAGTAAAGGGTTTACTTTTTCAGGAGGTGCTTGAGCTCCTCAAATGTTTGGATTTGGCTATTTGTGAAAAGCGATCCCACCGTCACACATCTACAGTCTTTCTGTTTTGTGTGCGTGAGAGCATCCATTGATGACGAGAAATCTGGATTGCAGCATATGAGCGTAAAAGGTAAGGGGAAGGAAGTAAGGTTTCTTTTCATCACCACCCGATCCTAAGTCTCTATATGGGCCCTTGTAATCAGAGAAAAATAGACCCCAGCTCCTGTGTTTGCGGTGAAGCCATGGTATTTGCTATGTGGGTATTGTAGCTAACAATCGATCTATACCACACAACTGCTCAGTAGTCTTCATTTTACCCCATTCTATGGAGTATTTCAGCAGAGCAGGCAATGGTAGTTCTGGATGTATGGTATTCCAAGACCTCCAGTGAGTGGGAATCTATGGGCCAGACGTACAAAGCATTTTACTGGTCACAAATGCCCCATTGGGCTGTTTGTGATCGGTAAAATGCTTTCTGGCATGTACTAACCCTATTTTGCGAGTCAGTTACCTTTTACAGACTCGCAAAATAGGGTTTGCAAGTCGCTCTTAATAGCGAGTCGCACTATATAAAGGAATGTTTTGTGACCTGGAATGCAGTTGCAATACATTCTCAGTTACCACCAACTTCAAGTTGGTGGTAACCCATTTGCAAACGGGAAAGGGTCCCCAAGGGACCCCTTCCCTTTTGTGAATGTGGGTGAACATTTTTAAGAGCAGGCAGTGGTCCCAGGGACCCCTGCCTGCTCTTATAAAAGTAAAAGAAAACTTCTCAGTTTTCTTTTTATAATGCAGCCCTTTTTTCTTTAAGGAAAACGGGTGCATTACGAAAAACAGATTGCTTTGTTTAAAAGCAATCACAGACATGATGGTCTGGTGACCCCAGCAGGTCACCATGCCTGTGATTTTAGTCATTCACAATGGGTCACAAATTGCGACCTGCCTCATGAATATTAATGAGGCAGGTCAATTTGCGACCCACTGCAAATTACTAACAGTGTCAAACACACTGTCATACATTGCAGTTCGCAATTTCCTAATAGCGAATCGCTAAGATTCGCTATTAGGGAACCACAGACATTAAACTACATCCATCTGGCCCTATATATCTGCTTAGCTGCCACTCGTGGTACCTTATTGTACCAAATATAATTATTTACAATGGGATGGAGTTGAACCAAATACCACTTCGGAACGTTCACAGGAATGGTTTGAAATAAAGATAACATTCTTGGTAGAATACTCATTTCAGCAACTGCTAACCGTCCAAACCATTCCATCTTCCCAAATCATTTTTGATCTCCTTCAGAAGAGCTGAGTAATTTACATGCACCACAGCCTGACCCCCGGGTAGGGGAATCCTTGCCTCCAAAAACTCATTAGGATCATATCTTCTAAGGCTTGTTCTTGGTTTTGGTGTAGCAAAAGGGCCTCATTCTTATCTAGGTTGATTTTAAATCCGTTACTCTTCAGAAGGCTTCCAGTTTTGTGAGTAGAGGACGTGGAGACTGGACGAGGGTATGAAGTATGGGCATAATGTCTTCATAAAATATTGTTAATTTCTATTCCTCTTGCCCTGTCAAGGATCCTGCTTGTCAGGATTATTTCTGATAGCATTAGCGAGGAGTTCTAAGGACAATGCAAATAGGAGAGAGGGCACCTCTGCCTGGGGCCCCTTTCAAAAGGTAAAGGGCAATGATTTTATGCCATTGACTCTGAAAATGTCCTAGGTACCTTATTAGTTTGTCAGTGTCCACTTCACGAACCATGCCTCCAGTCCCAGAGAAAGCAAGCTCCCACTCTTCCAACTCCAATCTATTTTATCAAACACTTTTTACGAATCGAGGGAGAGGAGGACCAGGTTCTTCCATTTCCTCTGAACATTCATTGATGGGCAGTAACTTTTTAGTGTTACCCCTTCATTGCCTCTCTGGGATGAAGCTGGACTGATTAGTATGAACAGTACCTGGACCCAACTGATGGAGGTGAATGGCAAGAACACTGGAAAATAGCTTGGCGCCTACATTTAAGAACAATATTGGTAGATATGGCGTGTACTTCCACTAATCTTTGCCTGGTTTGGGGATCACAATAATAGCCGTTTCGTTCATGGAAGCTGCTAACTGACGTGTATCACTAATTCTACTGAATATTTCCTTGAGAGTGTGTGCAGGTAGAGAGCAAACCATCTTACAGAAAATACCTGTGAACTCATCAGAGCATTGTGCGCTGTTAATTTGTGGATGGTGCTAATCACATCCGCTGTCTTAATAGATTTGCCTAAATTAAGTCACTAAATCCCTGATTTATACTTTTTGGTGCAAAACTGCACTAACGCAGTTTTGCACCAAAAAGTTTAGCACCAACTTGCACCATTTCTGTGCACCAGCTGGGCACCATATTTATGGAATGGTGCAAGTTGGTGCACAGGGTAGGCTAGAGTAAAAAAAAAATGACATTAGACGGATGGGGCTGATGGTATGGAAGAAGGGGGTTCTGCACCAAAAATGACATTAGAAAGGTTAGAGTAAAAATCAAATTACTCTGATCTGCCTAGAGTCATTTTCTAACACAAAACCGTCCATACCACATGACTCCTGTCTTAGGAAAGACAAGAGTCATGCCCACCACCCCAATGGCCAGCACAGGGGACCAGGGTCCCCTGGGCATGGCCATTGCACCCAGTGCCATGTAGGGGGGGGCATTTCAGGGCTCCCAATGTCACCTTGAAAAAGAAATACTTACCTGTACTTACCTATACTTACCTGGGATGGGGTCCCCCATCCTCCGCTGTCCCTCTGGTGTGGTTGGGGGTGTCCCTGGGGCCTGGGGAGGGCACCTGTGGGCTTATTCGATGGTGTTCAGCCATGGAAATAGGCCCACAGGTCCCCTAACACCTACACTGACCCAGGTGTTAAAAAATGGTGCAAAGCAAGTTTTGCACCATTTTTTGACCCCTCCTCCCCCTGTGCATGATTTTTGCATGGGAGGATAAATAAGGCGCTAGGGCCTTAGAGTCATTTTTTGCCCGGGAACGCCTACCTTGCATCTCATTGACGCAAGGTAGTTTTCCACAGGCAAAAAATGATTTTAACTCCAATATTTTGGTGCCAAAATATAAATATGGAGTCAACTTTGCGCTGGATTTGCGTAAAAACAAAATGATGCAAATCCGGAGCAAACAGAGTGTAAATATGCCCCTAAGACTGTGAGAGTATAACTGAATCTGATATTTGTGGAACTAGATATTCGTCGCTGCCTCATTCACAGCATTCCTTTTGTATAGTGTGGAGCAGTGGTTCCCAACCTGTGCTCCGGGGACCCCTGGGAGTCCGCAAAACCTTTTCAGGGGGTCCGCGACTGCTGAGAAAATTAAAGAATATTAACAGATTAGGTTCCCAGCTTTCAGTAATGACTCAGTGAGGGGGTCACAGGATTGGAATTATGATTCAGTGGGGGTCCCCGGGTTCCAGTAATGATAAAGTGGGAGTCCACAGAAGTCAAAAGGTTGGGAACCACTGGTGTGGACTATAAGTGGCTAAAAGTGTTGCTGATCTTGTTGTCCCTTTCTAACACACGACCACTCTCTTCTTTGATAGCTTATACCTTAATGGATGTGGTGTTGGCTTTCAGTTGGGCAGCCAGGACCTTCCCCATCTTGTTGCCCATGGCAAAGAAGCACCGGTTGGGTAATAGGGGCACATATTCAGCCTTGTCATAGTCTAGAGCTCTCACCTGTCCTCAAAGTGCCACTGCCTTTCTCCAGATTTTAATAGACCACGTTGTGTTGTGTTGGCTTTCAAGCAACGTTAATTGTGACTCAAGGGTGGGTTAAGCTGCCTTTTTCTTGGCCCAAGTGGGGTTGGGGCTGCCATAAGATGTTCTCTCATCACTGTTTTAATTTTTTTCATAAATAATTTTGATTAGAGGTTATCGTTAATAGTCAGATTTCTTTGATTTTCCCCACCAGCTCATTTTTACCAATTGGATCATGAAGCACACAATCGTTAAGCTTCCTTGTGTGTGCCTATGCCCTCCTACAACAAATTTTGAGATGTGCATGAAAAGGTGCTTAATGTAATATAGCTAAGTTTCCAATGTCCACTGCCTCCAATCTTCCACAAAGTGTGTTGGAGATAAAGAAGTAATCAAATCTAAATGATTTTTGGGCCACCTAAAAAAAGTGTAGTCAATGCGGTTGAGTTGCAAATGTCTCTACCCATTGGCAAACCCCACCTCTCCTCTCCCATCCAGGAATGCAACTCTATGGCAGATGGTCTTTCTTCTGTAGGGGTACCCAATTTACAATCCACACTGGGATTCAAGACTATACACAAATCACTGCCAATCAGTATGTCTCCTCAGTGAGAGTGAAAACCTTGAATACGGATCTTTTGAGGAATGGCTCCTGTTTGTAGCTGCAGGCGTATAGGGATGCAATTGTGTATTACTGACCACCCAAGAAAAACATCAGTGCCACTCATCTTCCTGCTTTATCTGAATCAATCTTCTTTATGTGTCCTTGAATTGGCTTACTCCAAGGAATATCAACAGCCGCCGTCTTTGATTCCAAAAAGGTGATGAAATGCTGAGGGAAAATGGTATAGGTCACCTGAACTTGATCTGTTGTCAAAAGGTGAGTTTCATGGAACAAGGATATTTCTGCACCTGTGGCCTTTAAAAATGTTTTAGCACTGCTATGCATTTCTAGTTTGAGTTTAAGCCTTGCACAATAAAACAGGTTACTTTGAAAGCATGCTTCATACATTAACAAATGCGTGTTACTTTTGTCAAATATTTCTAGACATACAAGAAAGTGTATGAACACTAAATACAACTAAGAACCCTATGCCTTTGCATAGACCCTGGGAATTCCAGGACCCATCCACAAAACCCCACTTCCCAGCCAGAAACAAACAGAATCTATGAACTTTAAGTCTTTAGCTTTAATCATCTGAAACATTGGAGTACTGTGTCAGTTCTAATACCCCCTACCCATGAGGCAGGTTGTCCTTAACAGTTTCATAGTGAAGGTTCCCCTGCAATCCCCCCCTATTATCCTCCTCCAGTGGCACCCCGAGCAGCGAGGTTACCTGTTGTGTTCTCTGGTGTCCTATTCTGTGGCTACATAGGAGCCAGGAATCTGCCCACTTCCATCTTTTGTGTTCATATCTCTTTTGGCTTGGACTATTTTCAATGCGGAGCTAGAGATCCACTCCCCTCTGCTCCTGACCACTGTCCACTCCCTCCCCCAGCGGAGACCCGATCTACAGCAGAAAGCCATGATGTGACTAAGCTTCATACTCACAGATCATCAAAAGCATCATCACTCCTTTAGTGTCTTGATTTGTTGTCACTGAGAGTTCCAGGTGAATAGGAAATGGAAGGGTAGGCCCTACTGATATTGTACTTTATGGACTCTCTAGTGTTCTATGATTGGTTTGAGCTCTCTCCATTGTCGTAAATTGGCCTCTAAAATCATGGAAGAATAGAAAATGTAAATCACCAGGGTTGCCATCACATATTTTTTTCCATGATTTCTTTCTTCTTGTCATAAAATGGATCCCGGCATTAAAATCTGGTGGTGCTTCTCTCTGGTTGCCCATAGCCATCACCCTGTGTGCTATGTCTATTCGGATGGGAGGGTTTTCTGGATGATCACAGATATGGTGTATTACTTGTTGTACAAATGCTCAGGTATCCTGGCCTTCTGTGCTCCTTGTGTAAGCTATATATGTGCACATTGTCTCTCTGTGATCTATTTTCAATGTCCTCCTTCCATGTGACTAATTTTTGATAGTGCTTCCCCATTGACACCAACAGAGGCCGACAGGGTGCAGTTCGACTGCTCTTCTGTCTACTATCATGCCATCAAGCTATCTGACAAAATCCTATACTTCCTTGTACAGATCTATGAGGCATTCTTTCAGGTCACTCCTGATTGTTGACAGTTCCCCTTAATTTCTTGGAGAGATGGTTGACTGAACTCCTGTGAGATTTTAGCTATTGAATAATGATTGTCATCCCTCTTTGGGAAGTGTCGCTCAAGGGTCTGTGTTTTGTCTCCTTTTTCTGCTATGCTACTTTTAGCCACCTTCATGTCTGTTATTGATGTATCCTGTCTGGGCCATTATTATGAAGCAGAGGGTGCGTGCCCACTTAAACAGCTTCACAGTGCTCAATAGTGGGTGTAATTTGGTGCCCAAAAACTAAATTGATTACCGCTCAGGTCTTAGGCTCTTACTTGGAATTTCTGTGCCAGCAATTGTGCTGTGCTTGCACCCGTTTGGGAGCCTGGGCACTCTAAGTGAAGTCCCCCTGGTTTTGCTTTATTCATGGTAAAGTCAAAGGGGACAAAAGCACTAGTGCAGCTAATGAGCCAAAGGTCTTATGCCCACTCACTAGAGGCTTGATATTGCTCTCTGAGGGGTGGTCAACTCAATTGGCCTTGGGTGCGCCTGCTGCTGTGTGGCAATCATAGCACTTGTGCTCTCACTGCTGCATCTGGCATACTTCAGCCTACAGCAGCCTTGTTGGGCCTCCCCAGCCACTGCATGTATAGACCCATGAAGCAGCTCACCTTAATTCTGTGTTAGACCCATGGGCTGCAGGACTGAGACCTGAGTGGGCCCAGGAGCTCCACTGCACAAATAAGGCCTCTGCCACAAAGTATTTAGGCCAAGTACCCACACGGGCAGCATTCCTCTTTCTGACCGCCTCTTTCAGCTCCTCCTCTCTGTAAGATGGTGGCTGTCAATTTGAACAACCATCCTGAAGCAGGCACCCTCTCCTTTTCCGAAGTGACAGCCAGCTGCTATAAACTTGACCGCAGCCAGGGGAGCCCAAGCCTCCTTTTCTGACCTTACAGCCAACTCATTTTGTAGAGGACACTGATGGATGCTCCTCTAGATTGCAGCTCTCTACCCTCCTTAGCTTTATTATCCAGCTATTGGTCTTCTTTGAGGGTGTTACAACTTCACATCCACACCATTGGCTCGCTGGCCACACACCACTATATCCTTATTTAAATTGCTTGTTTTGAGGGAAGTACCTATGATGTCTCTTGATTATATGGTGAAGGTTAGCTTCTCAAAAGGTTTGGGGGTACTGAGTTCAGAGAGCTTCAGATGTGATTGATATAGGTGTTGTGGAAGTCACATTTGTTGATTTTTTTAATTGCCTTAACAAGACTGCTGTGGTCATAGGTTTCTAATGAGGACAGGATCCTTGTGACATGTTGGTCAAGCGGACTGTGATCCGTCCACAACAGGGATTGCATTGTTAGATTTGCTGTTTGTCTATGTCAAAAGTAGTTCTAATTTGTGACCGACTATCTCTGCCTGGCTCGTAGCACCAGCTGATAGAGTCCTTGCACTTCCACGCCCATGGTAAAGTCTGCTGCTGCTCAATTCCCAGGCCCATCCATAAGTTCCAGTGTTATGAGAATCCTTTGGTATAATGACGGCAGGTATGATGTTCTATCACATATCTCATCCACTCAAGAGCTATCTCATCCCATAAGATCTTATTCTGTATGACAGGTAACTGCCACAGTGATGGATCAATAAAGCTACATGCAGCCACATTTAACTAACTAGGTTGTGTATTGCAGGGTCTATGATTGAATTGCCTGTGAATCCATTTTAATTGAGGCCCCTGTGTTTGTCACTACTTTCAATAATTAGATTCTGGGTTTAAAGTGAACACTTATGTATTAAATATATGCATGTTTAGAAAGCATCTTTTTGTATGTTTGCTTGTTTAACGGGTTCCCTGGAATTGTTTGGCAACTGGGAAGTGAGGAGCTTCTGACTAACCTCTCACAGAATGTTTTCTCCCATGACATATAACCCTTTTGGCAAACATTATTTTGCTAATTTACTTTTTAAGTAACCTTCCAGTAAAATGGGGCAGAAACTGTATAAGTGACATAAAGTAAAGTAATCCATGTAGGGTTGAGTGTGGCCTTACACCCGAACAAGTGAGATATAAAATATTACACTGTGTTTGTCAGGCAGCCTTAGGGTACTGCAGATAAACTTCAGGGTGCACGTTATGACTAACTCGTTTTGACATGCTATGCCTATACCTGACATTAAATAAGTCAGATAGCTTTAAAGTGTGCCTTGAAGGGCACAGGATCCATATTCGTAATAGTAACACATGAAATATGTTATGCTAGCTTACATTTCAATAGTAACAGGGATCACAACATGCTGTTTCTTCTCAGGCTTTTGGCATTTGTGCATTGGCGGACTATGCCCTGTGTGGCTAATTACAAAAAGTCGAATTCAGTGTGAAATACAGAAGGTTAGTACAAGTAAAAAAATGAGTCCAGAAGTATAGTTACATTTTGGCTTCCTGTGGTGTGGCCAAAATCATTTTCCCAAGGCAAGTTAGCTCCAAAACAAATGATTTACCCAACAATCAGTGTTCTACATAAAGAATTCTGCTCAGTGGCCCCTTTTGTGACCAAACTATTATCAATACAAGAAAAAATAATTAAATAATTATAAAAGCTGACACTGCCAGTGTAGGAAAGTACCATCTTGCCTGGCATGTTACCCCCATTTTTCACTGTATATATGTTGTTTTAGTTGTATGTGTCACTGGGACCCTGGTAACCCAGGGCCCCAGTGCTCATAAGTGTGCCTGAATGTGTTACCTGTGTAGTGACTAACTGTCTCACTGAGGCTCTGCTAATCAGAACCTCAGTGGTTATGCTCTCTCATTTCTTTCTAAATTGTCACTAACAGGCTAGTGACCAATTTTACCAATTTACATTGGCTTACTGGAACACCCTTATAATTCCCTAGTATATGGTACTGAGGTACCCAGGGTATTGGGGTTCCAGGAGATCCCTATGGGCTGCAGCATTTCTTTTGCCACCCATAGGGAGCTCTGACAATTCTTACACAGGCCTGCCACTGCAGCCTGAGTGAAATAACGTCCACGTTATTTCACAGCCATTTTACACTGCACTTAAGTAACTTATAAGTCACCTATATGTCTAACCTTTACCTGGTAAAGGTTAGGTGCAAAGTTACTTAGTGTGAGGGCACCCTGGCACTAGCCAAGGAGCCCCCACATTGTTCAGAGCCAATTCACTGAACTTTGTGAGTGCTGGGACACCATTACACGCGTGCACTACATATAGGTCACTACCTATATGTAGCTTCACCATGGTAACTCCAAATATGGCCATGTAACATGTCTATGATCATGGAATTGCCCCCTCTATGCCATCCTGGCATTGTTGGTACAATTCCATGATCCCAGTGGTCTGTAGCACAGACCCTGGTACTGCCAGACTGACCTTCCTGGGGTTTCACTGCAGCTGCTGCTGCTGCCAACCCCTCAGATAGGCAGATGCCCTCCTGGGGTCCAGCCAGGCCTGGCCCAGGATGGCAGAACAAAGAACTTCCTCTGAGAGAGGGTGTGACACCCTCTCCCTTTGGAAAATGGTGTGAAGGCAGGGGAGGAGTAGCCTCCCCCAGCCTCTGGAAATGCTTTGTTGGGCACAGATGTGCCCAATTCTGCATAAGCCAGTCTACACCGGTTCAGGGACCCCTTAGCCCCTGCTCTGGCGCGAAACTGGACAAAGGAAAGGGGAGTGACCACTCCCCTGACCTGCACCTCCCCTGGGAGGTGTCCAGAGCTCCTCCAGTGTGCTCCAGACCTCTGCCATCTTGGAAACAGAGGTGCTGCTGGCACACTGGACTGCTCTGAGTGGCCAGTGCCACCAGGTGACGTCAGAGACTCCTTGTGATAGGCTCCTTCAGGTGTTAGTAGCCTTTCCTCTCTCCTAGGTAGCCAAACCCTCTTTTCTGGCTATTTAGGGTCTCTGTCTCTGGGGAAACTTTAGATAACGAATGCATGAGCTCAGCCGAGTTCCTCTGCATCTCCCTCTTCACCTTCTGATAAGGAATCGACCGCTGACCGCGCTGGAAGCCTGCAAACCTGCAACATAGTAGCAAAGACGACTACTGCAACTCTGTAATGCTGATCCTGCCGCCTTCTCAACTGTTTTCCTGCTTGTGCATGCTGTGGGGGTAGTCTGCCTCCTCTCTGCACCAGAAGCTCCGAAGAAATCTCCCGTGGGTCGACGGAATCTTCCCCCTGCAACCGCAGGCACCAAAAAGCTGCATTACCGGTCCCTTGGGTCTCCTCTCAGCACGACGAGCGAGGTCCCTCGAATCCAGCGACACCGTCCAAGTGACCCCCACAGTCCAGTGACTCTTCAGCCCAAGTTTGGTGGAGGTAAGTCCTTGCTTCACCTCGCTGGGCTGCATTGCTGGGAACCGCGACTTTGCAAGCTACTCCGGCCCCTGTGCACTTCCGGCGGAAATCCTTCGTGCACAGCCAAGCCTGGGTCCACGGCACTCTAACCTGCATTGCACGACTTTCTAAGTTGGTCTCCGGCGACGTGGGACTCCTTTGTGCAACTTCGGCGAGCACCGTTTCACGCATCCTCGTAGTGCCTGTTTCTGGCACTTCTCTGGGTGCTACCTGCTTCAGTGAGGGCTCTTTGTCTTGCTCGACGTCCCCTCTCTCTGCAGGTCCAATTTGCGACCTCCTGGTCCCTCCTGGGCCCCAGCAGCGTCCAAAAACGCCAAACGCACGATTTGCGTGTAGCAAGGCTTGTTGGCGTCCATCCGGCGGGAAAACACTTCTGCACGACTCTCCAAGGCGTGGGGGATCCATCCTCCAAAGGGGAAATCTCTAGCCCTTGTCGTTCCTGCAGTATTCACAGTTCTTCAGCCTAGTAAGAGCTTCTTTGCACCAACCGCTGGCATTTCTTGGGCATCTGCCCATCTCCGAGCTGCTTGTGACTTTTGGACTTGGTCCCCTTGTTCCACAGGTACCCTCAGTCAGGAATCCATCGTTGTTGCATTGCTGATTTGTGTTTTCCTTGCATTTTCCCTCTAACACGACTATTTTGTCCTTAGGGGAACTTTGGTGCACTTTGCACTCACTTTTCAGGGTCTTGGGGAGGGTTATTTTTCTAACTCTCACTATTTTCTAATAGTCCCAGCGACCCTCTACAAGGTCACATAGGTTTGGGGTCCATTCGTGGTTCGCATTCCACTTTTGGAGTATATGGTTTGTGTTGCCCCTATCCCTATGTTTCCCCATTGCATCCTATTGTAACTATACATTGTTTGCACTGTTTTCTAAGACTATACTGCATATTTTTGCTATTGTGTATATATATCTTGTGTATATTTCCTATCCTCTCACTGAGGGTACACTCTAAGATACTTTGGCATATTGTCATAAAAATAAAGTACCTTTATTTTTAGTATAACTGTGTATTGTGTTTTCTTATGATATTGTGCATATGACACTAAGTGGTACTGTAGTAGCTTCACACGTCTCCTAGTTCAGCCTGAGCTGCTTTGCTAAGCTACCATTATCTATCAGCCTAAGCTGCTAGACACCCTATACACTAATAAGGGATAACTGGGCCTGGTGCAAGGTGCAAGTACCCCTTGGTACTCACTACAAGCCAGTCCAGCCTCCTACAGCCAGGAACAAGCAACACTGTACTTAGGATATTGTACTGGAATATTGAGGTTTGTCCAACAAAAAAATCATTACCAGAATGTTGAGCACACAATATCATCAAGGTAACAATATAAATAAGTAATCATATATTTATTATCTTTAATGCCATACCCATGTATCTTGATGATATGTATAGACAGAAGAAGGCCATCCTCTTAACAAAAGTATGTTATGTATTCAAGCAATATCACAACAACATTGAAGACAGAAACAAGTCAATAAAATTCCCAAACTAATGTTGTGAGGAGAACAAAGTTTTAATGAATAAGATAACAACCAAAATGACAAAATTTGACAAGTGAATCAGAAGATATGAACGTATGTGGTGTATAGGTCACAGTTAGTATATGTGCATTAGGAAAAGTTGCCCCAAGAGATAACTCTAGCACCACAAATCAAAAAACTGTTGTAACGTTCTAACACTTACAGTCCAGTGAGACAGGACAGGTTAGTTACATTCCAGGTCGGTGCACTCAAATTCTTCCAATCTTCTCAAGTTACTAATTATCTTCCTCACGGTCTTCCCCAAAGCTCCTCACAGCTGGGGGAGGTGTCTAGGGTCTAAGGGGCCAAATTAGACTAACAGTGATGGAGTACTCTCCCTGCCAAACTGAAGGTTCGCCTTCCTCTTTTAGATATAGAGGAACCTTCATTATAACGACGATGCAGATTGCAAGATGCCCCACTTGCCATGGGACAAAACTTCCATGGTGAGAGAGGCTTTGATGTTTTTCATTTTCTTATACATAATCTTTGCTGTGCATCTCCGTCATGTTTCCGTAACCATCAATTAAAGTAACAAAAATGCATGACAGGAACTTCCGTGAAAGCGGGTACATTACTATATTGCCTGACAGAAGACACATCCGTCTACCGACATCATTCTCTAGCCATAAGTCACCAGTTCGAAGTGGGAGATGTTCTCACTCACTCTCTCCCAGTACAGCATCCGGTGTTGTAAAGACCCAAAAGCTGGACTCTACTTTGTGCAGGCCAGACTTCATCTTTTGCCGATCATTGGCCTGTCCACCTTTGACCTAGATGTTGTCTGTCCTCATCATTTGAAGAACCTCTGAAAGTGTCAAATCATCCAGACAATGAGCTTCACATACACTTAATGTGGTCTCAGTCTGGGACGAGTTGCCTGTTATCTATATTTTAAGGTCGTACAGTGAGTATAATACAAACAATATAGTCTGAATTGATGTACTTTTTTCAATCTGTTATATAATGGTTTGTCTTAAGACTATCATATTAATACATACAGTTTGTTGAAAGTGCCCCTTTCGGCAGGGTCATTCCCAGACTTTTTCTTTTTCTCCTTCCTTTGTTTTTGCAAATTTGTTTTTGTTGGCTTTAGGACTCTGGACACTTTACCACTGTGCTAAAGCGTGCATGTGTTGCCTCATTAAACCATGGTAACCTTAGCATATACCGAATTGGCAAATTTAGTTTCCTATAGGTCCCTTGTTAAGTCCCTGTCCTGTGCCCTTGGCCTGTAAATTAAATGCTACCAGTGGGCCTTCAATACTGATCATGCCACCCACTTAGGTAGCCCCTTGAAACATGTCTTAGGCCTGCCATTGCAGAGCCTGTGTGTGCAGTTTTAAACTGCCATTTCGACCTGGCAAAGTAAACTTTTTCAGGTCCAAACCTTCCTTTTTAATACATATATATGGTCCCAAATGTAGATCCTGGACAGCCCCAAGGCAGGATGCAATGTATTTAAAAAGTTGGACATGTACTTTTAAGTTTTACGTGTCCTGGTGGTGAAAAACTCTTAAATGTGTTTTTCACTACAGTAAGGCCTATCTCTGCAGTATGTTAACATAGGGATTACCTTATCACCTGTATAAGTGTAATTCCCGATCTGGAAGAGATGGAAATTTAGAGTTGGTGTCTTTGGAATTACAACTTAAAATCTCAACTTATGGTGAAGTCGGATTTTAAATTGCAATTCTGAAAAAGCCACTTTTAGAAAGTTGGCATTTTCTTACTTTAGCCATTTGGTGCCTAATGCCTGTATCTGATCACGTCTTGGTATAGTGACAGCTGGGCTTGTGTATTCCTCCTAGACAACCACACACAATGGGCTATTAGCTGTGACCTGATGGGCTTGATGGGCAATCCTGGGCAGGATGGGAGGGAGGAGCTGAGCACAGCCTCACTTACACTTGAATAGGCTGTGTCCTGTCTGCACACAAAGTGCTGCATAACCCCATGAACTGAGTCTGGAGCCAGAGCAGGAATCACAGGGACTCTGTGCACTTCACAGGCATACCTTTGAAGTGTCCCCCACTTCAAAGGCCCAACTGGGTATAAGTACTGGACCCCTGACACCATCACTTCAGTACACTTCTGGACCTGTGGTACTCTGCCAAGAAGAAGGACTGCTATGCAAGTGAAAGCTTGTCACTTTGCTGGACTGTTGTCTGCTGGACTCCTGCTTTGCTGTGCTGATCTGTGCCTGCTGACCTCTTGCCTGGGAGTGAGAAGGACTGGACCGGCATCTCTCCAAACCAGAGTGACTTCAAAGCCTAGTCAGCTGTCCTCTCTCTGGTCTAAAGTCTCAGGGACATAATAGGCTTCTAACCACCCTGCCCCTCCACCTGGACTCTGCCATCTGTGAGTATGTCCTGTGAAATCCTGCCACACCTGCCCTGGAAGTTGGTCAAAGGTGCTTGCTCCAGCAGAGCCAAAGCATCCTCTGCAGCAGGAGCAGATCGACCATCACTTCTGGTGAGTGGAGAAAATCGGCGCATCACCTTTACTGCGTGGGTCACGAACAGTGCAACCAGAATCTCATCGCCGCTGTATCTTGCATCTCATAATCAGTGCATCGCCTTCAGAAGTGACAATGTTGCATTTTCCCTTGCGCAAGGCCCTTGCATCCTTGTCAACAACAGCCCCAACGACAGTGTTGAAACTCTGCATTGCAGCCCTTGTGCTCACCAGAAACCAACAAATCGCATCAACTGACTGACACATCATTGACATCAGTACATAAGGAACTTGCTCTGCAGTCTTACTGCATCTAAGAACCGACATATCTCCTCTGTTGCTTGGTGAAAAGCAATGCCTCCCCTCCACTATATGGTTCGGAACCGAGCTCATCACTCCGTAACCCAGATTTAAAGTACTTTTATTCAGCGGGTCCCTGTAGACGGCCCATGCTCCTTCATGATTGGCCTGAAAGTTTGACTTTGTGCTGGTCTGGCTCGACCTGGTTACCCCAGTTAGCGCTTCTTGCTTCTCAGTGTTATTTTATGGTTTAATTTTTTAAAATTCATAACACAAATTCTACTTTTTCGATTTTTGGTCTTGTTTTATTTATTCAATTAAGTTCCAATTTTCTAATTTGGTGTGGGATCCTTTCTGTGTGTTGTTTCACTGTTTTGCTGTTTGACGTGTTGCACAAATACTTTATACATTGCCTCCAAGTTAGGTCTGACTGCTCTGTGCCAAACTACCAGAGAGTCAGCACAGGTTAATTTGGCGTTTTCTTGTGTCTTACTCGAATAAGAATTGTGGTTGCTGCTTGACCGGGGCTCACAACCCAATCAACCAACAACCTAATTTCTCACACTGGTTTTGTCCGGAATTAAATCCCCATTGTAGCATATAGGTTGGTAGCCAATGCTATAAAAAACCCATGAAGTGGCCACTGACATAGAGAGGTCTTTTCTCCAGATTATAGCGTAAGGTCCTGCCAGAGGTTCTGCCAGAGATTGCCAAAATGCTGTACTGCTTCAGCATCCATTCCTGTGCTCAGAGATGATACTGAGCCAACTAGGGGAGGAGCGGTGAGGAGAGGAGAGGAGAAAAGGTGAGCCCAGCTAATGTGTTTTCCTTTGAAGGGAACACTCTTTCCTGGCCGAAGTTCATTATGGCCGCTTCTTTCCTGTAAAGAGGTGTGCTGTGCGCTGATTCCTGGGGACCTCTAGATGCAAATTAGCTACTCCATGCTGTCATAGTATAGTGCATAGAAGTTGCCTTTATGGTGTTAGGTTGCCAATGTCATTCCAACCATGTTAGAAATGTTCATATCATTCTTTATGTTAGTGACATGCATTAGTGCTATTTAATTATATTCTCTTTGGTTATTACTCATGCTGAGCAAAGGATAAAACTCATGGAATTAACACTTTTAAATTTAAAGTGCCTTTTTCTTAGAGCAGTATTTCTATTTGATATTCTACAGAGCAAAATTGGATTGGAATTACGATTGCATCTCTGCCCAATTTCTAAGGGACTGTTAGCAACCCATAAATCACAGACACCATATCAACAAGTATGTTGCATGGGGTTGTGTGGGGCTACAACAACCCAGACTTTCGCGGTCAAGCACTGGTGCACTGAACCTAGGTATTTGTAGGTGGGGTAGTCAAACCTTGTAGGACTAAGCCAGAGCCTTAGTTTATGCAACACCAGCACAGATCCCAGGACTGAAAGTTCTGCAAGTTCTTCTTCTGAAATGCCATTCTGACTTTTCATTCCGTGAAGTTACAAGAGGCCACCAGATCAATCCTTGAGAAAAACATTCACTTGATTTATTACATGGGGAATGTCCAGGTACCAGACAAGTCTTTGTGATCTGATGTTCCTGTTCACTCCATTGCCTATATTCCAAAATAATTAGCAGTGGATGGTCTTTAATTTATTCCTCCCTGCCTTCCTTCCAATATGACAAGCATATTGTTACCTTTTAGCAAATATATTTCTTACCCAAAGAGTTAGCTACTACCACTGGAGGAAGGAGATACTGACAGAACAGAGTTAATTACTTTCCAAGCATTCAGGTAAAGTAAAGCAAGTTTTAATAAACAAATATCTTTGGAGCATATTTAGCAGTGATCTACTGGCACCAATAAGTTATATTTTTGAGAAATATTACAAAGCTGTGCGGATGAACTATGTAGGCATTTCCTAAACAGGCTCCTGAAAGCATATCATATTTATTCAGAAGTGATGTACTATATGAAAAAGAAGTCACATCATATACAGTGAAATAGATGTTTAGTGTCATCTCACTGCAGAGACACACCTCTACAAACAGTAACACTTTTGTATACTGTATAGCCAGCTGTTGCATGTTTCAATGCACTACTTATTCGTACAAGCAGTGCATTGACACCTGCACTTAGCTAATGTCAAAAGCAAGATTTTAAGCATGTCAAAAGGACTTTCCTTTGATATGTGTTTGCTGCAAATTCTCCTGGTTTTCGCTATGTTTAAGGGTCAGAACACATGAACTGATAACAGTTTCACTGTTTCCCAGCACCCAGGGTTAATATAGGACTATAGAAGACTGACAAGTGTGATGGCATTTGATTGATGTAATTAGCTCTCATATTCTCTCACCTACCTGCAATTCTTATCCAGGAAGCTTCAAGTGTCACTGACAATTACTTTAATGGGGCCTTGGGAGTTACATTTTCCTGCTCTAATATTTATTATTACTGTTCTTTAAAATTTCGACTTTTGATGCTTGCCTGAAATATCGATTGTGCCATTACTGTAAATTTTTATTGTATACTTCCTCGGGGTAGGGTTTTGTTCCTGGAATATGTGTTATCCTTGTATTTCAACTTTGTTTGCTATCGTGACAAATCCCAGCCATACCTTGGTATCTGTGGGATTTCTCTTATTTCTGACTGGTACATGCTACACGGAATGGACGCATGATTTTGCACACTCATTCAATTCTGCTTACTTTGCTTTTTTATGTTTTTGTACCCAGTTTTCGATACTGTAATTTCAGGGTGCATTATGAATGTTAATCTCCCGTATATGTCAAACAACAGATGATATGGAAGTGGACTCCATTTTAATCGCTTTGCTTCTGTTCCCACTAGTCTATCTTCTGTTTCCCTTCTCGCTTTGCCTTATTTTCTGAGTACTATGCCATGCATCTCTTTTGTCTCCAAACCAAAAGGCACCTAATACTTCTATCACATGCAGATCATACTCCCTTCACATAGGAGTCAATTGGAGACTTGCTGACATTTCCTTTGCTAATACCAGGTTTAACCCTGAACATCCTTCATTAACGAGGGTCAGATTTATCATAGTGTTGTGTTGCCCTTGCGTCATACAAGGTAACATCAAATTAATAAAGCAATGCAAGGCCACTTTGTGTGGCCCTCTGGTGCTTAGTAAATCTGGAGTAAGGCAAAGCAAGTCACTGCTTTGTGTTAGTTTTTTCCATGGGTGGAGCATGGGTGTTCCGACACATCTTATCATTGATTTGGTGCATTATTAGATTTACCATGAGTATTAGACCTGGGAAAGCGTCAAAATGTAATGCTTTTCCAGGGGAGAAGAAACAAGGAGAAATATGTCTAATTCTCCTAGTTTTTTCCTCTTTCTACGTGCACTGCTTTCTGCAGCACATGCAGAACAATGAAAAAGCCTCAGAGGATTGCTTTTGTACTGCAGAAACATAATCCTGCTTACAACGAAGCCATCCTGCACCATGGCACAAGGAAGCTTGCATTGGCGGAAGGTAGCACATTGTGCACCAGCACAAGGAGAGGACAGGAAGGCGCCATATAATGTTAAATATGGCACATTCCTGTGCTCTCCCTTCCATGCTGTGCAGGACAGCAAGGTGTCTTGCTGCTTTGCTAGAAATATAAACCTGGGCCCTCGTGTCTAACTCCTTTGCCTCCGGTTTCCCTTGAATTGCTTTGTTATTTCTCCTATTTGTTCATTATAAGACAAGGGTATTTGTGCAGTGATTTGTTTTAGAATGTGATTGCAATATTTCTTTTCACCCTCACTGGATTTTTTCCTTCCTTCAATTTGATTGTACCTGGAATCCTCACCTCTAATTTCCTTTTCCTTTATTATTTATTGACTTTATTTATTTTTCTATAGCTGAACATTAGAGCGGTAGTTAATTCAGAATGTCATTGATTGGAAGGAAAAGTATTTATTTTAAGGTCTGTGCTGCAGTTTCAACTTTAATAGAAGTTAATTATTTGCTTTAAAACAGTGTATATTTCAGTTTGGATTTCTCACTCTCCGGTGTTCTCACCTGCATGGTAGATTAGTAATAACTAAACCTGGACCTGTTTTGCCTGGCTATTGTAGTTGTTAATGGACCCCGCCATACAGTTTCCTCATCAATAAATTTATTACAATTGTTGGAGTTATATTCTAAATTATGTCATAGAAAATGTCATTACTGATGTAATATATGGCGAAAGTAGCATTACATGGCGAGGGCGTGAGTTATATGTACCTTAGAGAAAAACTTATACTGTCTTGAGACAAGTATAACTATAACTGTTGAATTTCTATGGTTTTGTGCGTGTACAATCTGAACCTAACCATAATGTCCCTCTAACCTTTGGTTTTTAGTGAATTTCTATGTTTTTTCCATTCTATTTCCTAACTATAACGCCCCTAAAGCCTTTGTTTTTTTTCAGTGAATTTCTAAGGTTTTTTCACGTTAAGTAATATTAAATTACCTTGCGTTAATCCAACCCTCACCAGACCCTGCAACCCACACCCCCTCCTGAGTAGCTACCCAACCCGTACCATGCACAGACTTTGGCCTTGCATAACGGGGTTTGGCCTGTGGTCAAACCCCGTAGGCACCCAACCCCAAGCTATGCACTGCTGAAGGAGGGCTGGATGCAGGGCCTGGCTTGTGGCAGGCCCTGCAACCAACCACTCCCCCCATTGACACCCAACCTCTTCCCATGTACGCCCATTGGCCATGTGCAGCAGGATCTTGTCACAGATCCTTGCCAGCGACCAGCCCCTTCGGCCAACCCCCATTGGAACCCAAACCCACCTTACTAAAAATGGAGGGGGCACTTCTTTGTTTGGTGAAGATGTGATCATATTCCCCTGCATCATGAACTCTCTGGCCTATTGGTAAGCTGCCTATCAAGCGGGAAAAAGATTGAAAGTCTGTTGCATATCACCAACGTATACATAGTGGGGCCAAATGGGTAAAACTTCATGGTACACTCGTAGTAATTAAAAGAATGAACAATGAACTCAGTCCTCACCAGGAGAGATCAGGAGGAAAGATTCCACTCGTCACAGCCACTACAGGAGATACTGTGCACCAACAGAGGCAGGATGCATTTGCCACCATCAAGTATATCAGAGTGTTTTTCCACAGTGGAACTGGATAAGTTTGCGAAGTGGTGAGAATTTGTCCTTTACATAAGTGGAGTTTCGACTGGGGCACCTGCTATGTTTATATTTGTAGGTGCTTCCCTTTCAGGTTTAATTTCCGTGAATTGAACAGCGATGTCAGAATAGATCCTCACCTGCCTCTTTATCCATGAAGAGTTCACAGATTGGCGCAAAATGTCAATCCAACTGTAGTACTTTCTACTTGCTAATTAGTAAGTGCTACATCATTGGGTAAATGTATAGTGCGCATTCTACCCTACAGCTTCATAAAAGACAACGGGGTAATGTCTCCTGTGACTATGTGTGGTGTAATTTTGGCAATGTGATTGTACCCCAATCATCTTCATACTGAAATCTGGGCTGACATAAATCTTCATATAGAGAAGATGGCTAGACTACAAAGAGTTGAATCTCCAAAAAACAAGGGTTCTGCCTCTTAACAATAGGAAGTAAGTGCTTCTTTGTTTGGTGGAGATGTGATCCTATTCCTCTGTATCAGGAACACTTGGGGGGCCTTATTGTAAGCTGTCTATTAAGCTGCAAAAAGGTGGAAAGACTGTTGCAGACCACTAACCTATATGGGGTGGTGCCAAATAGGCAGAGCTTCGAGGTCATTTTGCACATTTGTATAATCAAAGTAACTAAAAGGATGAACAGTTGACTCTGCTCTCACCTGGAGAGGACAGGAGGAAAGATCCCACTTGTCACAGTCACTACAAAAGAGATTGCGCTCCAATGGAGCAAGGATACATTTGCCGCCATTGGGTATTTCAGAGTGTATTTCTAGGTGGAATTGCAGAGAAAACACCCCTGCCTTGCCTTGGATAAGTTCAAGAAGTTTGGAGGGTTTGTTTGTTACAGTAGTGGCGCTTCAACTGGGACACCTGCTTTGTTTATATTTGTAAGGGCTTTCTGTTGAGGTTTAATTTCTGTGAATTAAGCATCAGTGTTAGAATAGATCCTCACCTGCCTATTTACCCATGAAGAGTCCACAATTTGGTGCAAAATGTCTACCCAACTAGAGTACTTTCTACCAGGTAGTTAGTAAGTGCTACCTCTTTGTGTAAATGTATAATGCACATTCTACCCTACTTCTGCATAATGGACCATGGGGTCATGTCTTTATTGACCATCTGTGGTGTAATTTTGGCAAGGTGATTGTTCCCTGAGCGTCTTCATACTGAAATCTGGGCTAACATGAATCCTTGTATAGAGAAGACAGCAAGACTACAAAGAGTCGAATATCCACCAAACAAGGGTACTTCCTCTTAATTATATGAAGTAAATGCTTCTTATTTTGGTAGAGATGGGCTCATATTCCTTTGCATCAGGAGTACTTGGGGGGCCTTTTGGTAAGGTGTCTATCAAGCTGGAAAAGGGTGAGAAGACAGTTGCATACCACTAACCTATATATTATATATATTAGACTTTTGTTTTTTTTCCTCCTTGGTATTTTTTTTTTCTGCGGGCCAGATTTACTAAAACATTTTTATTGCAAAACCTGTGGTTTGCAAAAATGAGAGGACTGACAATGGCAAAATGATTTTTTTCTCTGTTCTATACTAATTTTGTGTTTTGCGATTTGGAAAAGCCTTCCAAAATTGCAAAGGATTTGGTGACTCATTTCAAATTACAATAAGAAGCAGACATTAAAGTCACATACACTGCTAGTTGTGATTTGCAATTAAATGTATCGATGGTTTGTGACTACAGTAACAAATTCACAAATTTGGAGGTGTACACAAACTTTCTAGAACATCCCTGCCTTGGAACGCCTGGGGGTAGACCTACTGATGTATAATATTACACCCCTTTTGTGGTGATATTATACCTTTATAGATCTCCTTGAGAGTGCAATATCATGTTTGGTTAATTTGAAAATTAAATTTGGTTTGGCAGGTCAAGCCATGTGGGCTTGTAAGTTCAGGTTATATGCACAAATAGATTTGCAAATCAGGCCCGTAGTAAATGTGTGTGTGTCCACTTAATATGAATATGTACCTTACCCCATTTGTTTTGTGTTTTGTTATTCCATTTAATCTTTTTAATATAATACTTTGTGCACTCTGGGCCTGATTTGGAGTTTGGTGGTTGGCTTACTATGTCACAATGAGACCGACATCTTGTCTTCCTTATTACAATTGCCAAAGGATGCAATGGACTTGTAACAGAATGGACTAGATGTCCGTCATGTTTGTGATGGAGTAACCCATCTACCAAACTCTAAATCAGATACTTAGGGGCATATTTATAGGGAAGTGGCACAGTGCGGTGCTGCCCCAAAATTGGTAGTGCCGCGCTGTGTCACTTCAGAAACACAGGGATGCACCGTATTTACAAAAATACTGTGCACTCCTGTGTCTCCCCTAGCGTTGGTGCTAAATTTAGCTGCCTAGCACCAACGCAGACAACCTTGCACCATAGTGCAAGGGTACCTGCGTTGCAGGGATGATTGCCTATGTGCAGGAAGGTGTCCCTTCCTGCACACAAACAATCAATAATGGCGATTTGTTACTCTTCTGTGTAATGCATTCTGTAGCACACATAGAAGTAGCAAATCGTAATTATTTAATAATTATTTATGTGCAGGAAGGGACACCTTCCTGCACATAGACAATCATTAATGGCCTTTTCCTCTTTCTATGTGTGCTGCTGAATCCAGCACACATAGAAAAAGCAAAAACGAGCAGAAATTAAAGTATTTTTCCCCAGTGCGCCATTCTAACGCCACCCCTGGGGTGGCATTAGTTTTTGGCGCTGCCTCAGATTTATGTTTCCTTGTAAATCTGGGGCAGTGTAAAAACGCAATGGGTGTTTCATTGGTATGCGCACATCAACACCCATTGCACGCCTCTCTGCCACAGAAAACTGCGTCGGGCCATATTTACAAGGCCAGTGTTAAGCTACAAAAAGTGGTTTAACACTGCCTTGTAGGAATGCACAGGGCACAGCACCACTGGAGCACTACAAAAAGTGACGCTCTGGTGGCACAGGGACTTGTAAATATGCCCCTATGTACTTCTAAGTATTTCCTTTGAGAGCAAGGACATACCTGTTAACCTTTTGAGACATAAGTGAGAGTGATATTCGAGCAGCCTTGCAAATATGTACAGTCGCAAGGTACTTAAAGTTGTTCCCATAGAGGCAATCTTGGAACATCAACAAACAATAATACTAGCAATGGAAAGTTTTTATCACAAGGGGCTTGGGAAATCCTTCCCAATGATTTATTTATAAATTGAATGGATGTCTGTAGATTGACTGGCCACTTCTTATCTAACAACCAAGTTCTTCATCCTATATCTCGTAGCATCGTTAATGGATAAAGGAAAGCAAGGTGCATGAGACGTAGAGGTGTAGACTTGTGCCTATCAGCATTAACTGTTGTGGTCTGAGTTCTGTTGTGTCCATGTGACCGAATTGTGTGATCCTGGAAAAATGCCCAGTGTTTCAGATTCCTGTCTTATTGCTAGTACCTGGAAGTGGTCCTGTTTGTTGTGTGTGTACTCAAGAGGCACAAATCTTTTATCAACACAGCAGGCATAAAGATGAAAAGGACATACTCAGAAAGGAACATGCAGGACATGTTCATAAATGATTGGTGATAGAAGAAGTCACTTCAGGTCCAATCTCCTGTGACCTCTCATTGCTCTTCTCTTTTCCTTGCTTCACTTTCTAGGAGGACTGCCAAAACCAATTATTGTCAAGAGCTTTCTCATTTTAAGGGTTTGTGCTGGGCCTCCCTCTGCCTGCTTCCTCAGGCGCTTTGTACACTCTGAGGAGATTCTTGCTGTATAAGTGGACATACATGAATGGTTCTACATTATCCTTTGTCCCTCTCCATGCAGCTGTGCGCGCGTTTAAATGACCACTCCTTTACCACTTCCTGACTTTTCATTTCCAGCAGCAATCAAGCTGGAGGAAATGTTTTCTGAGTTAGAATTCACTCTCTAGATTAATATTACAGTGTTGTAGATTTTTATTAATACATGTCCATAAAACAGCTGTTACTGCCCCTTCCTTTTTGTGTGTGTGATGGCTGATTCTGCAAATCACCGTGACTCAGGCATGAATCCACATGTGCTGCTTCCCCATGCTGTAACTCTTCAAGAACAATAAATCACCTCCCACAATAGAGCTGTGATGGGCAATTGTTCGCCCTCCCTTGATTACACTGGCAAGAATACTTGAGCACATCTGTGGGTGAGAGCCTAATTTTTAAGGGTTGCTTGTGATTTCATAAGAAAAAGCAATTTCATGGAATACCATTACTGGGAAACCATTGAACCTGAACAGTTTAATGGAATTTTGCAGGATGAAAAGAATTTACTAATTCATAGAAAGCAATTAATACAATGGCTTTTTTTTTTAATCGCTTTTGTATGCTTATTTTTTAATGAATAAATGCAATGGTTGCAGAGACTTCTTTCAGAAATATTTTTGTAGTAGATATTTTTTTACTGCTTTACTTCAGGGGGCATTATTTCAGATATATTTTTTTACAATGTCAACCAATTATTTTGGATGCTTTTAATTAGCTGACCCTTCACGACCAATAAACATGATTCTGCCCTGACACTCTCACAATCCCTAAACACCATTGATTACTGCCCTCTAAAAACCTCCCACCACACCTGAACTACACACATCCGGGACCCCTAAATCACACTGATCCTGGAGCCTTAAAAATCCTTTCTACCCCCAACCACCACCCATCTTTGACCCCTAAATTCCATCCACCCCCGAACCCTAAAAGCACATTTGCCAGCTGTATGAATGCAAACTGATTAAGATTTGTAAATATCTCCTGTGTGTTTTAAATATGTTTCGGAATTAAGCAGAATTTGCAAGTAGGTCCTTTTGTACAGGGAAATGACACTCTAATCATATGATACAATTATTTTGATATTTAAATGTTTCTGAATGACTGTATTGTTGCCCTAAGCCATAACAGCCTCTTCTGGGAAAAGTAAGTTGAGAGCCTAAAAAGCTCGTGGGTTCTAGAATGCCTTAGTGGCTTTATATTCCTCTAACACATTTTGCAGTTGGCTCCTCTAGCTGATTTAGCTCTCTGCAAAAGGTTTCTGTCTTCTCTGTTGCTTTCACTTTTTCCACATTAAGGGTTACGTATTAGTTATGGAGTTTAGCTGTCATGGTTCTCAATTTGAGTGACAAAAAGGGCCATAACAGAAGTCATCTGCCCGTCACAATTCCTTAATTGGCACGAATAATTCATGTATGAGATGTTCATCCTGAGACTTCACAGAGGCGACTGCACCCACTGAAATATGGACGGGTCACATCTATCGTCATCGCTTTGTCAATGCAAGAGGGCCGGCCAGACACGGATCTCGCCGTGAGGATGTTCATAGTGTGACTGCGCCTACTCATAGATGGATACCTTAGAGGTCCTTCAGACCACCATAACTTCTCCCAGAGTGCTCTCTTGAGAGGTGGACAGACTCTGCAACACTTGCGAGGTAACGCACATCTGGTGCACCTATTTGCCCCTGAGCATGTGTCAGTAATACAGCTCAGAACAGTGGCAAAGACAATCCCTCATTTGCATGATGGGACGTCCCCACACAAATGATGGAACAGCCCCTTGAGATCACATGGTTGTAAAATGTGTGCCCATGCTCTCGGTACTAGATAAGGGGTTAGACAATCGTCTGTGGCCCCTTCTGTATTACACAAGTGTCCCAGGGGCACAAACAGAACAGGGGCAAATGCCTGTTGTGAGCCCGGGCTACGCTGGACTGGAATATACGCTGGAATATAGCTGCAGTCGCTTCCTAATCAGAGCTTTAAGGGCCATATGTACGAAAGCTTTTTCCCATAGACACAGAATGGGTAAAAACCTTTGGTACATCTGGCCCTAAGTATTTTGAAGACTGTGTAGCGCTTGGCCACGCGGTGCGGGTTGTCCTGTTGATCTGTGCGACCTATTCTCTAACCTAAGTCTGGTTAAAATATAGTGGGTATTGTGCCTACCAGTAAGCTGATGTCTAAAACGGAAGCCTTGTCAAACCTAATGCATGTAATAGATAATAAATCTTGTGAAGTATAATCAATGAGGTCATAAAGGTCAAGGATGAGCGCCGGTTCAAGTCTGGCATTTATTAGTTGACTCTTAATTGAATTATGGTAATTGATGCTCATTTTATGTGTCCTCCATCAGTGATGCTTTATGCAGATTTAAGATGCAAATCATATGGGTTTGCTTGATGTCAGCAAAACAACATCCAGGTGCACATTTACTCCTGCACTACTCTGATTATCTACCCTGCAGCAATGGTACTGTAACTCACAAGTGCAATGATTAGTTATTCGGAGCGAATAAGCACTAGCCCAATGTTACACAACATATGGTGTCATATTGTGACTCCAAATTATCGAGCCTTGTGTTTTTCATTGAATTATTTGTATTTTTTAGTCTTTTTTTATTTTTTGCTTATCATTCTTTGCTTTTTAGCATTTTAGAACTTATGCCCATATCTATACTTTTTAGCGAAGCATTTGCGTCATTTTTTGACGCAAAAACGGCGCAAACTCACAAAATACAATTGTATTTTGTAAATTTGCCCTGCTTTTGCGTCAAAAAATGACGCAAATGCGGCACAAAAAAAGTATTAAAATGGGTCTAAATCCCTTGCTTATTTTTCCCACAGACTACCAGAAGGGCCATATAATTGTTTACTGTCATGAGATAGATATAGCAATGAGGGTAAATCAGCTTGAATTATAATGTTTTGTATCACATGTTTATGTTTTGCAACATACACTCTGGTGCTCAAGAGAGCGGAAAATAAATCTCATGGAGGCTTAAAAAGACCAAGCTGGTTCATAAATCACGAACATGCCAGCATTTCTAAAATCTAATTTAAGGACAGGGGATTATGTAGTGACGCATTATACATTGACGCATTATACACATCATATATCACTCCACCGATGAACTGAGGTTATTTTACACCCTCTACACTTGATGCAATTATAAGCAGCCAGAGCTTGCCATTTTGCTTAAAACTTGAGAAATACACACCACTTCTGCTTGAGACAACCTTAAAATTTGCAGAAAAAGCAATCTGAATTGGCTTTACTTTTTTAACATACAGCACTCTCTCGGTAGGTAATATTACATTTCATGTCATCAATGAATGAATCTATATGTGTATGTATATGTATATTCACTTAAAACAAACAAAAGTTACAGGGACGTAATAGTTAGACTCAAATTTTAAACGTACCAAACCATAGAAAATCACCTGTTATAGTTGTCTCAACTAACTATAACTCATGCCCTAAGGTAACTATAACTTGCGCACCCACCATGCACTACTAATTTACCTCAGATATTACAGCACTTGTGGCATCTTCTATGACATAATTTATTATATCACTGTAAGATTTGCAGTTAAATTATTGATAAGACAACTGTGCCTGGTGGGGGTGCGAGTTACAGTAACCTTTGTGTTTTTAAGTGAATATATATATATATATATACTTAAACATGCGCTGCATAAAGTCAGTACATTGCTTTGGGTGTTCAAAGTGAAAGTGTTCATAGCACTGTGGGGTCTTCAGAGAAAGAATGACACAGCTTGCCTAGTCTTTGATTTTCAGGTTTGTGGATGACAATGGAAGCCCTACTATGCTGCCGTGGTGGGGCAGGCACACACACACGCACATTCTCTTTCACACAAATAAACTCACACCCATCCTTCACAAGCGTCCCCACATGCACACACCATTCACAAGCACCTACACACGCTCATTCACAGTACACACACGCACAGATACATTCCTACATACACACGTATTAAACATTCATTAAGGGCTTACCTGGTGGGGGTGACACCAGGTGGCCGGATGAGAAGCACAAATCTCAGTTGTTTCCTGGATGTGTCGGATAAAGAAGTTACGGAATGAAGATTCTGCTGCCTCTTCTCATTGGGTGACCTTGCCATGGGTCAGCCGATGAGAGGAGGCGCTTTGTTACCTTGTCACAGAGTGGGATAGGGTAATTGAGAGTTCTTACCCCACATCATTTTGTAACCACCATTACTGATGGACAACTGGCCCTGGGCACTTCATGGTTTAAACTGAAGCACCCGGGTTCAAGTTTATCAGTGACGCTTTCCTCGTCATGAGGGGGAGGCTCACACAAGACTTTGCTAGGCTGAGGAGGTCACACCCTCAGGGCTGAGAAATCTTCAAACCAGCAAATTTCGGTTCAGGCAGTCAGGTGCCTGATTCTTTAGAGCATATACAGCCCCTGACTGCCTGGCCCAAACACCAAGGCCCAGATATACTAGATTGTCATGCAGTGCAGCAGCCAGAAATGCTGCACTGTGCTGTGTGAGAAGCAGAGAGCAGGAGAGAACCATATTTGCAGAAATCTGGCACTCTCCTTCCCTCTCGCTAGAGCAGAAATGTGCTGCGATGCGCCACACCCTCACCTTTGCACCATAGTGCAAAGATGTCTGTGTGACTCTAGCTCATGTTTTCTATTGGAAGGATAGCCTTCCAGTACAAACTACTATGCTTAGACTAACTATAAACTTTTCCCAATTTGTATGTGTGTTATACAGTGCAGCACACATGCAAAGTTGGAAAAGAAAGGAGAAATTAAAGTATTTCTCTATGATAGTCCCTAGTTTGAATAGGAGCTATTTTTGACATTTAGTAAATAGGGTTTTGCATCAAAAACCTGGGGTGGTTGTGTGGGAACACCCATGCACCACCCATGGAACACTCCCTTGGCGCTTAGGTCCATATTTATACTTTTTTAGCGTCGCATTTGCGTCATTTTTTTAAACAAAAGCAGCACAAACTTACAAAATACAATAGGCCCATATGTAAGAGCCCCTAGCGCCATTCCAACGCCACATTAGCATCATTTTTTTTAAGCTAATTTGACGTTGAAAGGCCCAAAACGCTGCACCCTATTTACAAAGTGGTGCAATGCTTGCATTGCGCCACTTAGTAACCCCTTGTGCCACATTATGCCTGCGCCAGGCATAATGTGGGCAAGGGGGGCGTTCCGGCGCTAGAGGGGGTAAAAAATGACGCAAAGAGATTTCTTTGCATAAATTTTAATGCCTGCTAGGAGTTGGCGTTAAAAAGAGGTTCCCGTTGTTTTCAACGGGCCTCTGGGTGCTTTGCAGGATTAGTGTTAACATTTTCTACGCTAATCCTGCAAAGCGCTGGACTAGCGTAAAAAATTATGACGCTACTCCCCCATACTACCACAATGGTGAGCCATATGTTAAATAAGGCGCACATATGGTGATGCTAGGGGGGCGCTAAGGGGCACAAAAAAGAGGCGCAGCACTAGTTGCAGTGCCACTTCTCATAAACCTGCCCCTTAGATTTTACAATCTGACTAAGAGGAGGTTGATATCGTAAATATATATATATATATATTTATTTTTTTTACGCTTAACGCCATTCTTTGTGTATTATGAGCCTGTTCCGAAAATGCGACCTGCAGTGACCAATAAAGGCCCGTTACAATGAGACATACATTCCTAACTGGTTTCTGGTATTCAGCGAAACAAATGTGCATTACCTTCAGTTGACTGGGGAAAGGCGATATCCTAATTTACAGCAGGAATTAAGAAGTACGCAGTTCTAAACCATATTTAATTTTCAGGAGTGAAACTTGCGAAGCAGGGCTATATTGTTGGCCATCTGCTTTCCGTCGCAGTGAAAGAGTATTTCTTTTTAAAAAACCTGGAGAATACTGACAATTTCAAAAGCGTGTGCCTCAAATTTGAGTGCTTCATCAAAAGAACTGGATGCGGTGCTCTGCGAATGCGCGGCGCTGCAGCCGTTTGCTCGGTTGCTGGGAAACCCTGCGGTAAAGTGGATAAACATCGAGAGTTAGTACACAACCGATAAATTGTTAAGCACAAGAGTCCAGTTAACTAGCCAGGGGATTGACTTTCGCGTATTTTTAATTTAAGGTTTCTTGAACGGTTGTGTCAGACAAGCTGTTAATCTTGTCAAGGAGTCATTAAACCGCAAGTAATTTCAGCCAATGAGTTGCAGGCGTTAGATCACCATGCTTGTTTGTAAAATCCATATTTTTGATCAAATCCTTGCACGCTAGAGCAGTTGTGTGTTTATTGGTCTGAATTGGTAGTAATACAACTGTCCCGGCACTAACAAAAAAGGTTTGCAAACTGGAGGGCTAAATGAATGAACTGAATTAAACATTTAATGCACCAGTTAGGTTACCATCAAATGTAGCACCTTGCCATCATGATCTGTTTCGTATTGGCGGGATAGACGGGACCTTGATGGTAGAAGAGGAGAGGTTGATTAATTCAATCAATTTGTTAGTTTATGTAAATTAATTAATTTATCTGGTTTCTCCTATTATACAATAACCAATACACCATTAACACTATTAAGAACCTAATGTTTATCCTCTTGGTAATTAATGTGTGTGAGTTTAGGTGGGTGAAGTCAGGGCTCATCTACTGCTATAGTCCTAGGGGACTAATGCATTAATTGTAGAGATTTTTATGTGACTTGAAGGTCCCAAATCCAGGTCTCCGAGGATCCATTCAGCTTTCCATCCTTTTGGTAAAACCATGGAGTTCAGTTGACTTAGCAGTTTATCCTGCTGACAAAAGTATACAGTTCAGTAATAATCACCTACCATCAATGCATATAACACAAAAGAAACCTAGAGTATGCGTCATAAATGTACTAATTATCATTTAATATTAATATAATGGACCAGGATGTGGATGACATAAACTTCCCAGGTGGTGATCATTTGCAGCCGGAGTCTCTTTAAGCACAATGTAATATTTTGTGCTAATTTGCTCCAGTTCGTTTTGCACAGTAATGCTTTGTGACTGGAACAATTAATATTTGTGTGCTTAAGAGAAGTCCCAGCATTGCTAAATCTTCAATGATTTTAGGTTTGCCACACTCCTATGATAGTTATTAAATGCCACCACAATTGGACAAATATTGCTTTACCATTATGCCTTTAAATGGCTCATTGGTGCCACTAATATTACCTAAATACCCTCGGAGGAGAATCCCCACCCACTCGCAATCATGTAAAGTTGCTTATATTTTTAGTTTATTTGCTTTAACTAATTTTAAGATTTTCCTGCGGGAGAACTCCACAGTGCACTAGGTAAAATTGCCTTTAGTTTTATCCAGTTTTGATCGATGTTGCTTACCTAAATCAGGTTGCAAGGCACCATTTTCCTTGACGTCCCTTGGAAGTTCTTTAAGTTGATCCACCCCCCCCGTGAAAATGACTTTAAAGACAATACAGTTATGACCATCATTTCTACTTTAATGTTTTTCCAAGCTCACGTATGCCATGTCCTTGAAACATATTGCTTGTTGAAGGTATTTTACAAATTCACTGAGAATTTCAGCATATTATTCAAAATGCACTCTAAAATATTCTTAATATCATATCCTGGTTTATCTAATAAAACTGGTCCAGTTCTTTCTAAAATGTACAAATATTCCAGCAAATATCCTATGGGACAACAAACCAGTCCCCTTATAAGGTCACTTCTCACCCCAACACTTTCTTCCCAGCTCCCTTGTAAAGTCACTTCTCAGTCCAATCACTTTCCACCAAGACTCCTTGTAGAGCCACTTCTCAGCCCAACGACTTTTCTACCAGTGCCCTTGTAAACTTACTTCTCAGTTCAACCACTTCCCTCTCAGTGTGCTTGTAAACTCACATCTTAGCACAACCATTTTCCTCCCGGTCCCCTTGTAAAGTCACATCTCCGTCAAACCACTTTTCTCCCAGTCCCCTTGTAAAGTAAATTCTCTCCCAACCACTGTTCTCCCAGTCCCCTTGTAAAGTAAATTCTCAGGACAACCGCTTTCCTCCCAGTCCCCTTGTAAAGTCACTTCTCAGTCCAACCACTTTCCTCTCAGTCCCCTTGTGAAGTCATTTTCCAGTCCAACCACTTTTTTGAAGAGAATAACCAATTGAAAATTCCTGGCTACATCCCCGAGCAAAGCTGCGTGGCCTGCATGAAGGAAAAAACCACTGATATATAATTGAGAATTCAGACTTCAGTAGCTTTAGTAATGTGTGAAGCAGTGTGAGAAACTCCATGCTTTGAACAAATAGAAAATTAAAATTGATCTCAGAATAAGCATGAAGATTTGCAATGAGGCATCCGGTACAACCCAAACATCATGACAGTGACAATAAAAAAATTAAAAAAATCAGCAATATGCTCAGTGGCTCTTTTACTTGTACCCGAATATCTACGCAAGTAGAATGCTAACATCTCAAGTCAATGCCTCAGATGTAAGAACATTGGTACATGTGATCTTATGTTTTTGACCTTTCATTTCTGCAAAAAATTTGGCATTTAATTTTGCCTATATCATCAATACCCTCGGATTACCTGTAACTCCAGAAGAAATGCTGCTATGCTCCACAGTGAAAAATTAGAGGGGGTGGCTTTTTATCGCTACGCGGATAGCTCTCTCCCTTATAGCAGACTATTGGAAAGCAAAAGACCCTCATCGGTTTGATATGTGGATTAGTACAAATTAATAAAATACAATTAAAAAGATAAGTGAAAAGGAAAGAATGTATTTCGAAAGAATATTTTTGTGGCATATGTTAGTAGTAGGAAGGGATACCTTTAATCACCATATTAAAAGTGACAGTTGTCCCGCCCCGGAAATGACGTCATATCCGGTGGCTGGGACTTCCGGTGTCCCAGAAAGCCCTCCCCGGAAGTGACGTGCATGGGGGTGTCACGTGGTTTGTGAACACGTGGTGTCATGTGTTAGCCCTGTGTCTGGGTCCTAGCCCCTGGGTTTTGGCCTATGAGTTGTGTAAAAAAAAAAAAAAGTATGACTTAGTGCTGTGCAAGTGGTTTCAGAGCCTGAGAGGGACAGGTCTGGACATGTCAGACATTCATGCCCAAGTGCCAGTTAGGGGGCCTCTGCACAGGGCTGCAAAGTGGGCGGTCTGGTCAAACCTCCACACTGTTGGCTAATCCAAAAAATAAATAAAGTGGGAATGGTCAAATGCTGCTTATGTTAGAGCCAGCCTATCAATGTAGAGAGGTAAATCTAAAACAGAGGTGGGCCTGCATTCTTTCATGGGTTCCCAGATGGTTTAAATTAGAAAACTGACCCTGTAATTAAAAGTTTGAAACACCCCAGAGGTTGTTGTGGCATGGCTAATCTAAAACAGAGACATGTCTGCATTCTTTCAGGGGTTCCCAGAACTGGCCCAGTAATTAAAAGTTTGAAACACCACAGAGGTTGAGGGGCATGGCTGATCTAAAACAGAGATGGGCCTACATTCTTTCAGGGGTTCCCAGAACTGACACGGTAATTAAAAGTTTGAAACACAACAGAGGTTGAGGGGCATGGCTGATTTAAAACAGAGATGGGCCTACATTCTTTCAGGGGTTCCCAGAACTGACCCGGTAATTAAAAGTTTGAAACACAACAGAGGTTGAGGGGCATGGCTGATTTAAAACAGAGATGGGCCTACATTCTTTCAGGGGTTCCCAGAACTGACCCTGTAATTAAAAGTTTGAAACACAACAGAGGTTGTTGTGGCATGGCTAATCTAAAACAGAGATGGGCCTACATTCTTTCAGGGGTTCCCAGAACTGCACAGACGCCGGAAAGGAATTTTTAAACAAACATTTCCAAAAATTATTAGACCTGCACGCTGTTCAACATTTTGTAACGCACACAGAGGTAAAGGCTGCTGTTGTAGAGCGTTTTAACCGTACTTTAAAGTCGAAGATGTGGCGATATTTCACCGCCAACAACACCTACAGATACGTGGATGTTCTAAAGGCTTTTATAGATGTTTATAACGCCACCTACCACAGGACAATCAAAATGGCCCCTGTTAAGGTAACAAGGGATAATTCGTTAATGGTGTGGAGAACGGTGTACGGTAGGCGTCTCACACAGAAGGTCAATAAACCGGATTTAAAAGAAGGGGCTCATGTCAGGGTTTCAAAGTTGAAGGGGGTCTTCACCAAAGGCTACCAACAAACATTCAGCGATGAGATATTCGTAGTGGAAAGTGTGCAGCTTAAAGAAGGGGTATATATTTACAGGTTAAAGGACTACGCTGGGGAAGAGGTATCGGGTGTCTTTTACACAGAAGAGTTACAAGAGGTGCCCTACGACCCGAACAGGGTGTACAGGGTTGAAAAGGTTCTGAAAAGAAAAGGGAGCGGAGCCCGGCGACAGGCGTTGGTCAAATGGCGCGGGTGGCCCGAGAAATTTAACAGTTGGGTTCTGGCCAGCTCGTTGCACGGTGTGTGAGGTATAGCTGTAAACGCTATGATGGAGAACTCCCCTTTTTATATCACGCTGCCATCCAACGCTTCGAAGGACATGTTCCCAGACAATCAGATTTCGAGTTATACGGTGAAACTTGCAAAGCCAGTGGATTTGAAAGGCCCGTGGGAGGTGGCACTAACGGAAATACAGTACCCTAGAACTTGGAATACCTTTACAAAGGCCGATGTTAAATTTCATATAAAGCGACCTCAGGATGCACTGACCTATAACTTGTCTTTCCCGCACGGCTATTACCCTACCGTCGCAACGGTGGTCGATGCCATCAACAAGTCTATAGCCAGCACTGAAGCGTATGCTAATATATATCTGGTATTGGATCACGTTAGAAGAAAGGTGGTTCTTAAAGCCCCAGAGTTCAGTACAGTGTTTAAATGTAGTGGTAAATTACAAAGGGTTTTAGGGACCGTACAGCATCACCAAAGGCAGATGGATCCAGACCCTACATGCCCCGATATTAACGGCGGTTTTTATACACTCTACGTTTATAGCGACATTGTAGAGCCGCAGAGGGTCGGGGATAGTTATTCCCCTTTGTTGAGGTGGGTCCCGGTGCAGGGTGAAAATAACGCAATGGTTAATATACAACATCACAAACTCGACTATGTTGCAATTTCTAAAAACCATTTTGACACTATAACCATCATGGTGTACAACGATCAGTCGGAGCCGGTCGCCTTTAAATACGGGAAAGTTATTGTTAAGCTTCATTTAAGGCCACGGCGCGAAGGTGACTATTAGACAGCTGCAATGGTCACCATGAAAACCTACGGGGATCCCTCGATGTACAGGGACTATTATAGAGTTCAGGCCGGGTATGGCGGTCCCCAACCCTACTTTCAAGGGGCTCCGGTTATGTATGGGGCGGGATTGGGGGGTTTCTTCCGAAGCATGTTTAGACGTGCCATGCCCTTTTTGAGAAGAGGGTTCGAAATTGCAAAACCTCATGTTAAAGCGGCAGCTACAAACATAGCCCAGGACGTTGTGGGCAGTGTAACGTCTGCGGTAGCAGAGCGCATGAATAGACAGCCCCAAGAAGGAGCGGGGTTGCTGTATAAAGCGCATGGTTTTGTTAAAAGGAAGCGAAGGGCATCGCTGCGTAGGGGGCCGCCAAGGCCCTATAAGAAGCGCCGGACTACTTCAAAAGGCCCTCACAAAAGAAGAGTCATAAGACGGAAGAGATCAACCAAGAAGAAGAGAACTCGTTCTAGTGCGAATATTTTTTAAAACATCGATCATGGCCTTCGTACACTGTGCATCGGGTGAATGCGCCAAATCTGAGTTAGATCTGTTTTCTCTCAAACCCACACAGACAAGCATTGAAAACAGTTTTTTCATGGAAGTGTCACCGATGGCCGCTCTGACACCCCTTGCACCGATAGAGTTTTATGTGTCGGGATCCACGGATATGTACCTTGATCTCAACAATACTCTCCTGCACCTCGTCTGTAAAATAACCAAAGCGAACGGTGACAACATCGAGGATGATGCTAGAGTGGCCCCTATAGCCTATCCCATCGCAACAATGTTTAATCAAGTGGACATTAACCTAGGCGATCGCCTCGTCACACAGAGTGATAACATGTATGCCTACAGGGCCTACATAGAGAGTATTCTAAATTATAGTCGTGATGCGCTGGACACACATCTTTCAGCGGGGCTCTTCTACCGAGATACCGAAGCGCATTTGGAGAACACAGCTTTGGACGGAGACAACGAGGGTTTTAAAAAAAGAGCCAGCTTCGTCGCCGGCAGTAGGCAGTTTGACCTCCTGGGGCGCGTACATTCAGACCTTTTCTTCCAAGACAAACTGTTAGTCAACGGTATTGATCTTAAGATCAAACTCAATCGTAACAAGGACTCTTTCTGTCTCATCAGCGGTGATGCAGAGCAGTATAAACTGGTTATATTGTCAGCGAGCCTGTTTGTAAAGAGAGTGAAAGTGTCCCCAAGTGTCAGACTAGCCCATGCTGAAGCTTTACAATTATCGAACGCCAAGTATGCCATTGAAAGAGTTGCTCTGAAGATATTCAGCATCCCCGCCGGAACCCGATTAACGCAGCAGCAGAATCTATTTCTGGGGCAGTTACCGAAACTCATCATCATAGGGTTTGTGGACAATACCGCTTTTAGTGGCGCCTACAACTCAAACCCTTTCAACTTCAAACACTATGATATCAACTATGCCGCTCTGGTTCACGAGGGTGCTGTGATCCCCGCAAAACCTTTCACGCCGAATTTTGGAACATCAAATTTTGTCCGGGAATATCTAGGGCTGGTCTCGATAACGGGGAAACAGCTGCGGGACTCAGGAGTAGTTGTTTCAAGGGAAGGGTATGCTGCAGGCTACACGCTGTTTGCGTTCGACCTGACGCCGGACATGGAAGATGGCGACCATTACAACCTGATCAAAAACGGAAATCTAAAAGCGGAAATACGTTTTACACAGGCACTGGCGGCCAATGTGAACATGGTTGTGTTCTCTGTATTCGACAGTGTTATTCAGATCAACCACGCCCGTCAGCTCATGTTTGACTACCATTGAAAAAGTGTAAAATAAAAATTAAAAATTTGTTTTTATTTTTTAAAAAAAAATATATAAAATGGACACTACTGAGATACGTGACTTCTTAAGTAGACATAAATATGCTAAGAAATACTTTCTAGGGGTATACCCTAGCGATGGACTACCTGAAAAGATAGGTCCGGAAAGGCCCCGTACCCTCGTCTTTAACACCGATCCCCATTACAAGGGTGGGGCACATTGGGCGGCACTGTTTCTGGATGTGGACAAGGTTATAGTGTTTGATAGTTTAGCTGAATTCCCTAAGCATAGTATTTATACAAAGCCGATATTCAAATATGTAAAAAAAGCATCACCCACTGTTGTGTATAATAAACTGCGGGTACAGGATCCTATGGCCATCACATGTGGGGAACATTGTATATACTTTATTAGTAAAATGTCTGAAGGTATAACGTTTAGAAATTTTTTAAATCTATACTCAGACGATTTAGTAAACAACGATGATGTTGTTATGAAATATGTGAATGAAAACTACAGGACAATGTCACACGTTGTTAAAACAGACTCGGGTCTCTGTCAAAAGTGTAAGGTCTTGTAAAGCTGTTATTTGTACTTGTGAGTGTCTAAAATAAAAAACATCTTAAACAAGCTTTCATCCTAGGCATTTTTTTTTTTAATCCGTACTGTGTACATTTTCAAACCATTCATAAATAAAAAGATGGCATACTCTGGCTGAAAATTTAAAAGTGTTTATTACAAGCATGTTTCAACACGAACATTTACATGGTTAAACATATAAAATGAAGCACATTTTTTCGAACCGTAAAAACTTTTAACAAAAAAAACTATACATGTGTGCAAAATTAGATCGGTAGCCATGTGTTCATTTTGAATAGTCTCTTTTTAGGCCCCATAGGAAGATCAGCACGGTCCCGAGCGGGTGTTAGTTGTGGAAAGAAAGGCGATGTCGATATAGCGGGGCTCCTTGTAAAAATAGCGGGGGCCGGGTCTTTTAAACTTTCAAGCTTACGGCGATTCTCGGCATTTCCGATGATCGTGGAGGGAATGTTGAGTTCCGCAGCTGCATTTAGGAACTGTTCCCAGCCTCTAGGAGCTTCTCGTGTTGTTAGGGTTTTACCGTGTGTGAGACCCCGGACCAGATCATACATATGGGAACCAGCAACCGGCTGCCCTTTGTAAACGAATTCACCCCGGGCGTTCCAAGTGGTCAAATCTTTAGTAGTACTCATTTTACTGAGTAACATTTGCGCAGCCCCTCTATATTTCTGACTGATATTTTTTAAAAGGTCTAAGACAAAGGCATCAGTTGTGGGTGTGGGACCTATGTCATGAGCCTGCGTAGAGGGTCCAGGCGGCTGTTCAGCATCTGGGGTGTACAGCGTCAGTTTGGTTTTTTCAGAGGTGAGTTGCTTGTAGTATTGTAGAAAGTTTTGAAGGGCTCCTGAGTAAAGCCCTGCCTTGTCGTGGGGTTTTAAATCAGTCCGGTTCAAAATGGCTTTGATTTCCGCATCGAGACGATGTGTTTCGTTTTTGCGTATGTCCCAGACGTCCGTGTTAGAAGGGGACAGATGATCCACCTGTTGCCGGGGCACGAGGTACATTTTGTGGGCGTGCTCCATCAGGATCGCGACAGTAGCCCTGTGATTAGGGGTATAGCTATACCTAACAACGACCCTATAAAGCCTCCTGACTGTTTGAACAGTTTTCTTTTGGAAAGGAGTGAAGCCCTCTTATTGCTGAGCTTCTTAATAATGTGGCGTTTCTTCTTCAGAACCCGGAACTGGCGCGTTGATATAGGGACATTACCTTTTAGGGTGTTTAGGGCTATTTCTGAAATGGCGGCCACTAAATCATCCGTGGCAGCGCAGAGGATGGCTTTTCTTCTCGCGGGGCTAGCCGTGATCAACATTTTTAGAAGTCCTAAATTACGTCGTAACCGAGCCGACATTGTGGGGACCTTATATTACAAGGTTTAGAGTGTAAATGTTATAAGCAGCTTTTTACTTGTTCTTTTTATAGTTTTTGGACACTGTTTTAGGCGTGTAGGCGACTGGGAAGTCCGGGGGTATTATGCCGGATCGTAGTCTGTAGTCTTCAAAAGTGTTGGGTTTCAAATCCACCAGTAAGTAGCCGTGGGGTTTTGCTGTAGCATCGTTAAAGGCATCCATGAAAAACTGGGTGTTGCCGGGGTACATTTGTTTAGCTATAATTGAGATTTGAAGTTTGTCTCTAGGGTTTTTAAATAAGACCAGGTATGAGGCGTTGAGAGTTATGGACCGGCTGCTCTTGCCCTTGTAAAACAGGTTCTGCACTATATAGCATATGCTCAGATTGCGGTGGTGTGAATATTGCGTAAAAGCCCGCTCAAGCTCGGGGTGGTCCCCTCCTTCACGCATGAGGTCATCCACCACGACCATGTTTACAAGGTGTTTTGGTAGCAAGTCATCGTCGTTGAGATTATCGGGGATACCCTCTATAAATCGAATGTGGGGAAATTTTAGGGTGAGCTCAGTGTAAAGATCCTGCCAGCATGAATAAAGCCACACGATGTTGTTGGGGGTCTGAGATAAAACACCGGGAGCGTTTTCTAACAGTTTCTTTATAAAAAAACTTTTACCGCTATTGGAGGGCCCCGCTAAAACGCAGGAGAATGGGTGCTGCAGTCTGGTGTCCATATCTGGGCGATGTTCAAACCTCTAATGGCTTTTAGTAACCGTAAGGCAGTGTTTTGTAGTCCGTTGTGAGGACCCGTTTGTCAAACACTACTCTTAAGGTTTTAAACATAGGCTGTGTTGTAATTTCCCATTTTTTCTTGGACCTGACTATGCTCGGATGGTTTACAACAATGGCTTTGCTATTTTTGTGATCGCTCGATGCAGAGTATTCGTGCACCAGGCCCTTCAGACTGTCAAAGTTTATTTTAATCGTATTGTTGACGTTTAAAGTGATACCTTTGACTTTCATGCAAACCTTGTTGCTTGAGGTCTTATAACTGTACGTCTTAGGGCCTGATGAGGTAAATTCCTGTATATACTCCCCCTTTTCGAGCTCGCTGGTCAAATCCCCTAGATAATCACCCAGCGGAGGATCTTCATCACCCTCTTTACTCACAAAGATAACAGAGTCTGTGTCATGGTACAAACACCGTTCCTGAAGCTGGTCCAACAGCCTGTAAAGCTCTAACCTGGCGTGAGCGGTTGTGAAGCATGCTATAAAGATGTTTATATTGTTACACGTTGTGGGGTACTCTTTGGCGTATTTCCAGCATAGAACGGCCGTCTCGTCGTCAATAAATTCACAACTGGATACGTCATAAACAGGTGTGAATATGTACTTAAAAAGCTCATCCGGATCTGTGACGATGGATGTGTTTGACAAATTGGTCCGCTGTGCGAACTTTCCCCACAAGGAGTTGAGACAGAGCTTAGCTAACTGCCGGCGGGCGGGGTTAACCTTAATGAACGCAGGTCTCAGTTTAATACCCTCGCGCGCTTTGTAATCAGCGATATACTTTTTCTTTGAGGGCTCATCGACACACCATTCTGGATACCCCGAGGCCTCCTGCTTGTCTCTAAGAAACAAGTTTATGTACTCAGAAAAGAGCTGTGTTGTTGTATTTGGAAAGTGCCAGACTTCCAGGATTTTACCAAGCCGATACCCTTTCTCTAGGGCCGTCTGCACCTCAATGGTACACCACGTCCCTTCCAGCAGCCTCTGCTCATCACTATGCCGACATTCGCTAAGCTGTTTACTTTCAGCGCAGGTACGGCATAGGGGGAACATTAGCTTACCGTCGACTCTATAAGGGAGCACCGGAAAGTAAAGTTTCCGCGGAGGGTGAATCTGACACTTAATGATTCCAAAGTACTCTTTGAGAGGTTTAAAGTTCCTGTATACAATTGTAGGGTGGCCCACAGGGTACAACTTCACCTTGTTCACAAATGGATACAGACTAGTGAAGTCGTAGTAATGTATTTTCTCACCAGGGCCAGCTACACGGTACAATTGACTGGCGTTTGTACGGCCGCCGAATAAGGCGTCACGGGGCTCCAGCGGTGAAGGTAGCTGCTGGCTCTTAATAAAAGTGCTCAGTGCGCCATCTTTCGATAGCTCAGTTACCCAATCATGTTCCCAGAGAGTTCTCAGAACAAACCCACAACTCTCAATATACTGCGCCTTTGCCAGAGTCCGGCGGTACAGATGTTCAAACGTGGTGCCCTGCAGTCTATTAAATTCATGGGGTTTGTAACACTGAGGGCAACCGTGGTAAAAACACCCGTTGAACTCAAAGGCCGTTGGAACACCGTTAATTAATGCATACCCGTCTAGATAGTAGCGGCCTAGACGGTATTCGCCGCCCTGCAAAGCGTGCTGAATGAAGATGCTCTCATTCGCAGAGACATACATGAGCCACTGAATAGAAGGTGTGGAGTAACGTTTCTGCTTGCCGTTATAGAGGTCAGGTGGTATTAAGGCGATAGTTTCAGACCTTAAAAACATGTGTTTATAAATAGACATGCACATTGAAGCCAGAGTAATGTTTTGAAATGGGTCCAGGTATACAGTTATTTTTTTTTCACGCTCGCACGGATCTGTTTCAATAAACACGACCCGCTTCGTCATAGCCACCACAACATCTCTGAATAGGTTGCATGCTTTTCGCAATATCATAACGTCCGCCTGACAGTATGCTCTCAATTCAGTTTGGAAATGAAACCGTTTTTCACGGTTTTCATCGTACCACTGTAGAAAACTCTCTTTTTCAGAGGGCATCATATAATCGCAACCATAACTGTCGGGCGGAGGCATAGGCCCGAAGTAATTCTGATTAGCCCATGTGTTAAAAAAGTGTGGGAAATAACCTTTACAGCCTTCAAACCCAAAGGCTTTTGGCAGTTTGCTCAACTTCATGGGCAGAAAATTCAAGGTGTCTATGAACCTAATGTCAAAAGGCACAACCTTAAGCAGCATTAGTTTGGAACCTTGGGTTATGAGACTAACGGGAAGCTTTTCATGTATCAGGTCCCTGATAATGAAAAAAGAATCATATGCTTTGGAGTTGTGAGCCAGAAATGTATAATCCTGGTATCGGGGTTGCATAAATGTGAGGAGGAAATCATTCACGCAAGCCCGCCCTTCAAACTCCCAGCTCCCATCACCGGTTAGATGGTGGGCGTAAATATAGTTTGGTTGGTGCACCCCCGTCTCTTGCGTACACTCTATGTCAAATACGATATAGTCTTCTGTTTTTTTCTGGTAGTGACTTCTGAGCATGTAACACTCATGGGTTGTTCCGGCTATAAAAGGAGCTGTACACCTAGGGCACTGCATACCTTCACATTTGTGATCGACAGGTTTATAACGGCCGCAAGTCCCACAGTCGGCTTTAAGAACACATTGGGCGAGGCCTATGTGCGTGTTTAAGCAGTCTTGCGACGGACAAAACAGCTTGCACGTTGGACAGTTCACTTTCAGAGCATTGTCATTGACACAACCGTCCCTCTGACACATTTTACAGTGTAATTCACACTGGTGTTTGGTCCGGTTGTTGTATATGTGATCGCAATGCTCACACACATACTTGGCGCCTAGAAAACCCTTCAGGTTCAAGACACCGTAAAAGTGGTTTTCATGGTGTAGCACATACACGGTCTTGTTTTTCACACCTTCATTGGTAGTGAAGTACTTCCAAGAACCTGCATGGTATAGAACTTTAACCGTCACGGCGAAGTGATTCTCAAAAAGTCCCAGATCCCCAAAACCGACCATTTTGTCAGTCGGTATCTGAAGCGCCTCATGTGCTGCTACAGCCATCGCCATAATGACGGCGTCTGGGGTAGAGCGGTCCATCAATAAGCCTGCAATGCTTGCGGCCAGACACATGTTGGTAGCTCCGGTATTAAAATCGAGCAACCATCGTGATTTCTTGTCAATGATTTTACTGTACATAACGCTCTTTAAGGCTCTGGAAGCACCCCCCTCGCGCCCCCTAACAACGAGGGAGATGATTCTAAAGGACCCGTACGCCAGTAATTCAGCCTTGCTCTGTAAAAGTTTAGATAGGTTTTCTAAAAACGTTACAGCGTCAAACACATCCCGAGATGACCGTCTGGTGAACAGGGGACTATTGAGACCCTGTCCCTGAAAACGCATCTGAAAGAAATCATTAGGACCCACATCGTGTAACAATCGTTCGATCCGCGTTTGCACAGCCTGATGTATAGCTATGATGCCATGATCTGAGGAGTGTAGGCGATCTAGGTTAACGAACCTAAACTCCTCATAGTGTTCTGTAGCGTTAAACCGCTCTACAACACGACTATACCGTCTCACACTTTCCATAAAAACTGGTTCTGAAGCCTCAGTTTGAGAATTACTGGTTGTTGGAGAGCTCCCAGGGGTGTGGTTAGATGTAGGTGTGTTTTTAGACCTTCTGGTAACGCAGAGTCTGGCTTTCTTTAACTTTTTTATTACCAGCTTGCGTTTTCTAGAGCTACCAAGCCACTCTGGCTTCTTATGGGCCCATCTGGTTTTTGGTAAACGACCCCCGCCGATCTGAACAATGTCTGGCTTGTTTACAAATGGTGACACTGACACTACACCGACTTCGGACGGGGCTCCTCCAGACTGCTTAAGGCTGAGACGGCTCGGACCGCCACCCCCAGACGGCCTGTAAAGACCAGCAGCACCTCCTAACTCTATATTTTGAGGTCTTATGGGTGCAGGGCTTGGGGGTTGACATGACCTCTGACTATTGAGTGCTCGTAAAACTCTTAGAGCTCTACTAAGCAGGTGCTGGGGCTTCTTTTCATATTTAGACCTATGGCCCCCTGTACTGGTAAATGTAGTTCTAACATTCCCCGGGTATGTACGCTCACCTAGTCATGACGGGATGTTACCCATGGCCACAATTGTTGAAGCGCAAGTTTGGGCCATTGTGTTTCTACACCGAGCCATCAGCTGTTTTAAAGCCTTTATGCTAGCTCTGGATGCCCCTCTATTACCGTCGTTCTTACATAGTTTTAAAGTTTTTAGATGGAGTTGGCATTTTAACTGTCTGAACGAATGATGGATTTCTTTAACGTAGTTGTCTAGAACTCTAGCCCGGCTTGAAAGGTTTGTTTCAAGGCCAGTACTTGTGACACTAGAGGGGTGATTGCCAACTCCCTGAGCATCCCCAGTTATAGGACAGCGGCCGTTGTTATCACCCCCAATCACGGCTGAGGGATCAGAGCGGGACGTAAAAACAGGATTCCAGTGTGAACATCCAGGAGTTTGAGAGCCCTGATCATCGCTCGAGGGTGTTCCAAAACTCTGATTTTGCGTTCCGCTACACCCTATACTGCTTTCGGGGTATATTGATGATGATGGTGAAGACCATTGCGCACGGGCACTTGGCGCAGGACTGGTGGGGTCGTATGCCCCCGGGGGTGTATCGGGGGACATCAGACATGGGGATGCCGGGGCTTCAGAACTTTGGGTAGTACCAGCTAGAGCCTTAAGAAGCTCTATACAGTGGGAGTAGGGATCCTCTGCAGGGTGATCATTTTCCATGGAGGGGTCACATAACACAGCGGGGATAGTTGTACACCCTGGAGAGGTTAGGTCGAGGCCAGACACGCCGGTATTAGAACTCTGGACCCTAGGGGGAGCCGGTTGTACCTCAACAAATTTTTTAAAAGACAGGTCTAGAGGCCCAGATTGTTGCTCAGGGTTCTGGAACTTCTTCCTACGATTCTTTAAGGACAGCCGATTTATTTTAGGGTTGCTGCACTGTTTTGGGGACCCTCCAGAGGCTTCACAAGGTGCAATCAGTTGGGCGCTTGGCGTTGTAAGAACGATAATGTCCGGATGGTCACACCCCAAACCCTGGATAGTTGTTGCAGAAGTGCCCGCTGTACTAGGTATTCCCTTTATGATGGATGATGTGGTGTCGTTATGAGTTGTACCTGGTCCAGGAGCGACGGATGTGGAGATGTTGCAGGGCGGGTCTCGGTGCTCGGGTTGGCTCACGAGTACCGATGACTTTGTGGGGTTTTGAACAGTCCCAGTGTAGACCTTTAAAGATGACATCCGCGGCTTAGGCTGAGGGCAGGCGTCTCCGGAGCTCTGGTGTGATGATTCTAGGACGTAAAGATAGCAAAATATAGATTAGGGCTAGTTAGAGCGGCTATACCTATGGGTCGGAAAGACGTTTAGACACACGCTGCAATGTATACACCAAACTCTACATTTTCTTAAACTCACCATGGTTTTTCCGGCTTGAGGGTCCCTTCTTAATGGGCGGGCCGTCCTTAGAACCAGGGGACTTCCTTTTGCGGGGCTGCTTTTTAAGCTTTCCATCCATATCCCGGCTCGCTTCATCCATAGGAGCCCCTCGGGATAAAAAACATAAAAAAATAATGTTACACATACAATATAATACATAGACTATACGAACTCACTGAGATGACCAAATATAGGTCTGATTGTTAGACCCTGTTAGGTTTTCAATGGGGGTACAAAAAGACCCCTAATATATACCTGCAGAAACGTTATCCTGTGACAAGGTGCTTGACCCCTCTTGAACATGGAGGATTTGTTGGAGAGAGGCAATCGCGCACCTGAGTTCTGCATCATAACCTATGCAAACACATGGGTGCCCATTAGAAGTAAAATAAAAAAATAACATTCCTGACAACGTCGTTCAGAACGACCAAGGTCCTGTAACTCACCTTGCTGCACGGTCTCCATTTGCACAGGGGGTTCCCCAGACTCTTGACAGTCCTGTGTACAAGAGAGACAGATTTACCTTTAAACATACCACAATTCATCTTCTACGTCCGAACCCTTCATAAAAGCACAACAAGGGTAGGACAAAAAGAAAAAAAAAAAAAATTAAAAAAAAATTTAAAAAAATAATAATAAATAAAAAAAAAAAATTATAAATAAAAAAAAAAAAATTTTTTTTTAAAAAAAAATGTATCTATCAAGATTCAAATTGTTGAATCCCTATGTTCTGTAAGTATAAATACATATTGACAACTGTAAAACTTTTCTCAAAAACTATACAAGGTTTAATAAACAAATTCCACATGGTGGCGCTCTTGCATAATACTACCTCTAGGACTGTCTCTATAAGACATAGACTGGAAAGTGGATCCTAGGATCCAGGCCTGGTTTTCACCTTAGCTGAACAAGGCTGTGAACCATGTGTGGGGGCGGAGCTCAGTCTAAACTCCTAGCTGAGCCAATTCCAACACCACACAGTCTTTGTTTTAAAAGAAAAAGAAAATGGCCGGATGTGGATGCAGCATGTGTGAGGTCCTGGGTTTTTTCAAGGCAACAAAATCAGATCCAAAGCCATCCTGAACTAAGGTGAGTGGGCTGTGGTACTTGAGGGGTCTGAAAAGCTTTTAGCAGGGATAGTTATTTTGTAATCATTATTATTTTAATTTAATTCAATATTTTTTTTTATTTATATGCTTTTAAAAAAACGACCTTGTAGGCCCCTAAACCCCTGTCCACACTTGCCACACAAACACACACATATATATATATATATATATATATATATAAATAAATATATATATATATATATATATATATATATTTTTTTTTTTTTTTAAAGGCTGTCACATGATGGCCTGGGGGTCTCTGAGCCCTGTGCTCAGGGACCTCATATTTGTATTTGTATTTTTTTTTTTTTAAATGCTGCCCTAAGGGGCCATGGGGGCCCCAATCCCAAGGCCCCCAAAACGCTATTCATTTTTATTTCTTTTTTTTTTATATTTGTATGGGCCCTAGGGCCCTAGCGCGCGAGGTCAGGGCCCACAGACCCGGCCTCGCGCCATTACTATTTTTTTTTTTTTTTTTTTTTTTAAAACAAGCAAATGCCGCACTCTGGCGGCAAGCGATCGGATCCCCGAGACCATGGGAACCCCACGAGGTCTTGGGGATCCGATCGGATGGTTTAATTAGAGAGAATACCGCGCTGAAACACGCACGGCATTCTCTCTAATTAAACTTTCAACGCGGCTCTCAGAAGCCGCTGGGGTGTTCCCCAGCGGCTTCTGAGAGCCGCGTTGTTAATAAGCCCATTTTAAAAAAAAAAAACTGCCTGCAGAGGTCTCCGAGGCTGTAAACGCTCGGAGACCTCGTTATCAAGTTAGGAGATCTCTTCACGGAGGCATCGCGACCTCCGAGAAGAGATCTCCTAACTTGATAACGCTGTCTCCGGGCTTTTACAGCCTCTGGAGACACGCGCTATTAACTTAACAAAGCGGATCCCAGAGACCTGCAGGTCTCTGGGAGCCGTTTTGTTAAGTTAATAACGCGTGTCCCCAGAGCCCAGGACGGCTTTGGGGACCCGCGTTATTAACTTAACAAAGCGGCTCCCAGAGACCTGCAGGTCTCTGGGAGCCGTTTTGTTAAGTTAATAACGCGTGTCCCCAGAGCCCAGGACGGCTTTGGGGACCCGCGTTATTAACTTAACAAAGCGGCTCCCAGAGACCTGCAGGTCTCTGGGAGCCGTTTTGTTAAGTTAATAACGCCGGTCCCCAGAGCCCAGGAACGCCGGTCCCCAGAGCCCAGGACGGCTTTGGGGACCCGCGTTATTAACTTAACAAAGCGGCTCTCAGAGACCTGCAGGTCTCTGGGAGCCGTTTTGTTAAGTTAATAACGCGTGTCCCCAGAGCCCAGGACGGCTTTGGGGACCGGCGTTATTAACTTAACAAAGCGGCTCTCAGAGACCTGCAGGTCTCTGGGAGCCGTTTTGTTAAGTTAATAACGCCGGTCCCCAGAGCCCAGGACGGCTTTGGGGACCAGCGTTATTAACTTAACAAAGCGGCTCTCAGAGACCTGCAGGTCTCCGGGACCAGTTTTGCTAAGTTAATAACGCCGGTCCCCAGAGCCCAGGACGGGTTTGGGGACCTGCGTTATTAGCCTAGCACAGCTGCTTTCAGAGACCAGCAGGTCTCTGAAAGCAGTTGTGCTAGGTTAATAACACCGGTCCCCAGAGCACAGACCGGCTCTGGGAACCACGAGTTATTAACCTAGCAAAGCTGCTTTCAGAGACCTGCAGGTCTCTGGGAGCAGTTTTGCTGTGTTAATTACTCGAGCCCCAGAGCGCAGTATGGCTCTGGGAACCTAGTGATTAACTTAACAAAACAGCTTTCAGAGACCTAGTGGCCTCTGAGACCAGTTTTGCTAAGTTAATCACAAGGGCCCCAGAGCTCAGGCCGGCTCTGGGGGGCCCTTGCTATGAACATTTTGGCGCTGCTCTCAAAAGGCCACGCGGTCTCTTGAGAGCCACGCCGCAAAAGTTCATAACCTGGGCACCCCAGAGCTATGGTTGACCCCTTGGAGCGTAGTTATTAATTTTAGAGCTCTGCACCCCGGAACTCATTGCGCTGAGCTCTAAAATTAACAACTAGGCCACCCCCAAAAGCTCACCACTTAAACACACTATTGCGGCCATATAATACTGGCCCATACCATAAAATACACATAAAAAAATACATAAAGAGCCCCATAACATTTCCTGTACAAATTAAATACAGCCCCACCACTAATACCCTTAGCTACACAACCCCCTGAACCATGACGTACACAATAAGCCCACCAAACTGCCATCAAAATAAGTGCAACCCCACAAAAATACAGGCCCCTACATAGTCCCAGAACCAATATGTACATATTAAGCAGTCCAAATACACCCCACATCGTAAGTGCACTCGCCCTGAAATACATGCCTATACATTGCACATTAACCCACAAGTACCAATTAAACAACCCCTAGCCCCACAAAACAAGTGCAGACTTTAAAAAATACCGACAGATACACAGCCCCAGAATCAGCAAGTACACATTAAAAGAACACCATCCCACAAAATGAGTGCAGATTTTCAAAAATACATGTCCATACACAGGTCCAGAACCAGCAGGTACAAGTTAAGCAGTACCAATACAATCCCCAAAATAATTGCACCCCCATAAAAATACAGACAAATACATACCACAAGACCCTACTAGTACCATTTAAACAAAATCACCCCACAAAGTAATTACAGTATCTCAAAAATACACTAATAGCAGCTTTTACATTTTTTATTTTTTATTTATTTTTTAAAAGCAGGCATTTTACATCTCTATGTATAGTTAAACAGATTGGTGCTAATGTCATTGTTAAACTTTAGTAAAACACATACACACATCACACTGTTACAGACCTTAAGTAGAAGATGTTCAGCATCACCAGTCTGAGCTCGGCCCTTCATGTTTCCAGCCATTATGTCCTGATGCGTCCCTGCTTGCCACAAATGTCAGTATGTAGTTCAGAAAAAAAGAGGCCTGTGAAGTTGGGGGGTTCTTATACTAGGATCACAGTTGTAATTATGCCTGGGCTCTGTGATTGGTGGGACCTGGAAATAGGCATCTGTTATAGGTTAGCAATATTTGGCTTTTGTTGTGTTTCAACTTTTAATTACTGTGTCTGTTTTCTAATTTAACCCCACCTCTGTCACCCCTGGAAAGAATGTAAGCCCATCTCTGTTTTAGATTAGCCATGCCACAACAACCTCTGTTGTGTTTCAATCTTTTAATTACAGGGGCAGTTCTGGGAACCCCTGAAAGAATGTAGGCCCATCTCTGTTTTAGATTAGCCATGCCACAACAACCTCTGTTGTGTTTCAAACTTTTAATTACCGGGTCAGTTCTGGAAACCCCTGAAAGAATGTAGGCCCATCTCTGTTTTAAATCAGCCATGCCCCTCAACCTCTGTTGTGTTTCAAACTTTTAATTACCGGGTCAGTTCTGGGAACCCCTGAAAGAATGTAGGCCCATCTCTGTTTTAAATCAGCCATGCCCCTCAACCTCTGTTGTGTTTCAAACTTTTAATTACCGTGTCAGTTCTGGGAACCCCTGAAAGAATGTAGGCCCATCTCTGTTTTAGATCAGCCATGCCCCTCAACCTCTGTGGTGTTTCAAACTTTTAATTACTGGGCCAGTTCTGGGAACCCCTGAAAGAATGCAGACATGTCTCTGTTTTAGATTAGCCATGCCACAACAACCTCTGGGGTGTTTCAAACTTTTAATTACAGGGTCAGTTTTCTAATTTAAACCATCTGGGAACCCATGAAAGAATGCAGGCCCACCTCTGTTTTAGATTTACCTCTCTACATTGATAGGCTGGCTCTAACATAAGCAGCATTTGACCATTCCCACTTTATTTATTTTTTGGATTAGCCAACAGTGTGGAGGTTTGACCAGACCGCCCACTTTGCAGCCCTGTGCAGAGGCCCCCTAACTGGCACTTGGGCATGAATGTCTGACATGTCCAGACCTGTCCCTCTCAGGCTCTGAAACCACTTGCACAGCACTAAGTCATACTTTTTTTTTTTTTTTACACAACTCATAGGCCAAAACCCAGGGGCTAGGACCCAGACACAGGGCTAACACATGACACCACGTGTTCACAAACCACTTGACACCCCCATGCACGTCACTTCCGGGGAGGGCTTTCTGGGACACCGGAAGTCCCAGCCACCGGATATGACGTCATTTCCGGGGCGGGACAACTGTCACTTTTAATATGGTGATTAAAGGTATCCCTTCCTACTACTTATGTTTGATAACATTTCTGGACAATTTGCACCTTACTTAAAATGCCATGCAGATGAAATATGAATTACTGTATCTATAAATAGTATAAATAAAAAGTATGGAAAGCCAATAAAAAGATTCTTGCGTTTCAATGATAAACTGCTCAACTGGTGAAAAATTGTGAGGTGTAAATTATTGCAATAGTATTTCAAAAATAGTGTGGTCTGGTCTGAGGATCGTAACTCAAACCACAAATGTCCATAGATCAATGCGTAAGTTCCTGTATATCATTTTGCAAGGCGTACTCGTGTAAGTATATCCGAGGAATCTTGCTTTACAAAGATTAGTACTTCTTAAGAAATGAGAAGCCTTAAGCTGACATTGTAGTGAATAAATAATCATTCAGAATTGACTACCAATACTTAGGCCTAGACATACAAAAGTGTTCAAGCAACTGCATCTCTCAATGTAAAATAAAAATAAAAAAAAGAAGACAAAAAGAGTACCTTTGCCTCCTCTACATCCACCTCTTTGACGCAAAGACTAGCATATTACCACCAAAGACCCCCAAGAAGATCTTTTCCGTCTACCTAAACCCTACCACCCCACCCCACCACACCCAGCTGCAGTGCAGATATGCCCGAATGCTGCAAACCATCATGCACCACTGATGAACAGTTATCTTCATCTGAATATCTGATTTCG